>NW_027361688.1:3405000-4005000 GCF_039654945.1 Dendrobates tinctorius
TAGGGTTAGGGTTAGGGTCAGGGTTAGGGTTAGTAAAGTCATGGTTTGGGTTAGTGTGAGGGGCCACCTAATGTTGGAAAAAAAACGCAAACGCGGTAAAAACGCACTAAAAATGCATACAAACGCATAAAAACGCTGCGTTTTTTTCATGCATGCTCATAAAAATGCTTGAAAAAAACGCAGCAGTTGTATGCTTTTGTATGCGTTTTTTCAATGCGTTTTTTTGCGGGAAAAACGCGCTGCAAAAAAAAGCAAGTGTGAAACTAGCCTTATATTCTTGTACATAGGGGACAGTATTATAATAGTTATATTCTTGTATATAGGGGGCAGTATTATAGTAGCTATATTCTTGTACATAGGGGGCAGTATTATAGTAGTTATATTCTTGTACATAGGGGGCAGTATTATAGTAGTTATATTCTTGTACATAGGGGGCAGTATTATAGTAGTTATATTCTTGTACATAGGGGCAGTATTATAGTAGTTATATTCTTGTACATAGGAGCAGTATTATAGTAGTTATATTCTTGTACATAGGAGCAGTATTATAGTAGTTATATTTTTGTACATAGGAGCAGTATTATAGTAGTTATATACTTGTACATAGGAGAAGTATTATAGTAGTTATATTCTTGTACATAGGGGCAGTATTATAGTAGTTATATTCTTGTACATAGGAGCAGTATTATAGCAGTTATATTCTTGTACATAGGAGCAGTATTCTAGTAGTTATATTGTTGTACATACGGGCAGTATTATAGTAGTTATATTCTTGTACATACGGGCAGTATTATAGTAGTTATATTCTTGTACATAGGGGCAGTATTATAGTAGTTATATTTTTGTACATAGGAGCAGTATTGTAGTAGTTATATTCTTGTACATAGGGGGCAGTATTATAGCAGTTATATTCTTGTACATAGGGGCAGTATTATAGTAGTTATATACTTGTACATAGGAGAAGTATTATAGTAGTTATATTCTTGTACATAGGGGCAGTATTATAGTAGTTATATTTTTGTACATAGGGGGCAGTATTATAGTAGTTATATTCTTTTACATAGGAGCAGTATTATAGTAGTTATATTCTTGTACATAGGAGCAGTATTATAGTAGTTATATTCTTGTACATAGGGGCAGTATTATAGTAGTTATATTCTTGTACATAGGGGGCAGTATTATAGTAGTTATATTCTTGTACATAGGGGCAGTATTATAGTAGTTATATTCTTGTACATAGGGGCAGTATTATAGTAGTTATATTCTTGTACATAGGGGGCAGTATTATAGTAGTTATATTCTTGTACATAGGGGCAGTATTATAGTAGTTATATTCTTCTTATATACTTATTCTATTGGTGTCCAAGTTTCATTACATCCTTTTTCCTGTGACATTATTATATATAACTATGTAATATACTTGTGCTTACCAGCCTTCTGCTCTGCTGGACCCCAGTACACCGTACGCCATCACTGTAATATCATGACATTTGCAGAACTCCCGCAATTTGCTCTGATTGAGGTATATGTGACATTCTATCTGTACAGACGGTAATACATATTCAGATTAGCTTTGCCATTCTTTAATTGATGGATAAGAGACATGTCCTTCGTTACAGCTCTTGCACCTAACAGATAGATCCAATAAATGGATGCTTGAACAAGTTTGAGGTTCTTATATCTCCATGGGAGGCAGATTTAATTTTAAAGAAAAAACCATAATAGTTACCTCATTGCACGCTGGTTTGTACTTGAGTCCTGGCATGTTGAGAATCAGCTCCAGTAGCCGGCGATTAAAATTGGAGACTCCGATGGATCGGACGAGGCCGGCGTCCTTGCACGCTTCCATAGCCTAGAAATGGCCAATTCAGTCAGTGCTACAATAAGCTGGCGATCAGATGATCTGATCGGAGGAAGTTTTGGCGACCTTGCATTTTCTCTGCAGAGGCCACTACAGGTGAAATGTGGTATTACATCCCTACTGGCCATAAGAGTGGGCTCCTGAGTGGGACATCCATTCCATTAGTGGGTTTCTATGTGGCGCCACACTGATACAACGAATGCCACCGGGTGACGGTAGCGTGTTTCAGTGTCAGTCTCTGGTCGCCGGTTATAGGTTTTACCTTCTTTGGTTCATTCCTGCTTCCAAGCTATGACTCAACCTATTTTCTTGACTCTTTGGGTTTGGATTACCTAACCTGACTCGATTTTCTTCCTCCTAATTCTGTTCTGAAATTCTGACTATTAACTGCCGTCCTGCTCCACCGGCCAGCAGCCATTCCATGGAATCAATCCAAGGGGGCCCTTCATAAATCAAGGTCCCTTTTTTTAGGGATTAAGGGATGGAGACCAAGGTTCCCCTGAAATTCTATCCATGGGAGACCTCTTAAGAGCTGCCAACCTGCCCCGTGTCTTGTTGTAGCAAGCTTTTTAACAACCAGTACCCCAATATTTACCTTTCATGTTTCCCAGATATCTGTGTTATGAAAAATAATTTTCCCATTTGCATCCTTGGGAAAGGGATCATCTCCAGGCTAGAGGGGAAAAAATGGGGGGAAAAAAACAAGATTCAGTCTTTATTTACAAAGTCTTGGCAAAATTGTTCAGATTCGGAATATCATGTTTTCTCTAGTCACAACCAAAGCTGCATTTATAGAATACTAACGGTCATTTCCGCAACAAATTTTGATAAATTCTTACTAAAAAATAAAACAAGATCCAAACCTTAAACTCCACCGGTGTGTGGATTAGGAATAGATCCATGTAATCCAGTTCCAAATCCTTCAAAGATTTTTCCAGCCCGATGCGAACTCTCTCAGGTGTGTGGTTAGTATTCCAAAGCTGCAGAAATAAGAATGAAATTACCTTGCCTGCAACTGAACAGTGCCCCCTTGTGGCCACATTAATGAGAAAACAGAATCACACTAAAATATTTTGATCAGTCGGGTTATACAAGATTACCTTCCCGGTGTAAAAAAGGTTTTCTCTCTTCGCCGTCCCATCAGCAATTTTTGCTCGAATGCCTCGTCCAACCTGAACTTCATTCATGTAGGCATAGGCGCTATCAATGAGACGATATCCCACATCGATTGCCAGTTCGGTGCTCTCTCTGGCCTGTTCTTTGGAATACTGTGCAAAATATGATAATATCATTCAAAAAAAAAATGAAAACCATGAAACATCCAAAAATTATTAGAAAATATCCCGAAAAAAAAAATCAGAAAATCGGAATAATTAAAGTGGTTATCATCAAGCTAGAACCGAAAGTGGCTACAAAGATAGTCTTTGTGTCTGGAGGACCCGACACGGTGAAGCCCATTGGCTTCAATAAAAAAAAAAATATTGTAATACTTGCGGTGTCACTGTAGGAATCTTGAGTACCTCCTACTAGGTATTGATTAGAATTGATCACTTGGTCAGTAGACTTTTTTTTGTTGCCAATATCATTCCAGGACCCTCATGAATACGGGAAGGGGATGGAGTATGAGCAAAGTTAGTAAACTGGCAGAGCTATGGCTACATTACATCATTCTGTAGGTTCTATAGTGAGTGCCCATGATAGGGTTGAATTTCCAACAGTGCCACCCGTTCCCGGAGACCCGTTCCCAGAGACCCGTTCCCGGAGACCCGTTCCCAGAGACCCGTTCCCAGAGACCCGTTCCCGGAGACCCGTTCCCGGAGACCCATTCCCGGAGACCCATTCCCGGAGACCCGTTCCCAGAGACCCGTTCCCGGAGACCCGTTCCCGGAGACCCATTCCCGGAGACCCGTTCCCAGAGACCCGTTCCCGGAGACCCGTTCCCGGAGACCCGTTCCCGGAGATCCTTTGGTACCACATCTCAGCAATTATTCGTAGATGTACCGAGGATTAGCCTATGCTTACTCACTGATTGTGGGGCAAAAGTGCCAAATCCGATCACTGGTATCTTGTGTCCATCATTCAGCTCAAAACGGGAGTCCGACTTGAGAGCCATAGTGCAATGTGACCGGGGTACTGTACGAGTGCAACACAGAAAAGCTGCGTGATGTTTTTAACCGATCCTCGCCCCACCCTCAATCATGTAGCCGTTGGTATGAGGCATCTCCTCTGCCAACTCCACTGATTTGGGTGTGGTGCCCTGTGGATATTGAGCACTGATTTCTACACTGTCATATATCTGGTTGATGCAAACACAATAGGTGTCTCAGAGCTCGAATCTTCTACAAATATTAGAACAGTAGCCAGCTAGTGTCTGAAATTAACCCCAGTGTAGCCCTGTCTATTGATGGATCCAGTAAAGTAGATATATAAACAAGACACACCGAGATAGGCACAAACAGGCCTCGACGCGTTTCGCTTACAACATACAGGTTGATCAGGAGAAAGAAAAATCTGGCGCTAGATTTGTAGCCTAAAGTTCAACCCAAGCAGGCGAAACCCATCTGAGTTGGCACCCACAAAGTCTGCTCCATTAAGTACCTAAAAGTTGAGTAGGCTCCAATCACTTGTATCAACCTTTTGCCCCATAGTGTCCCCTTAGTGTATTTTCACTCTTATTAATCTCCGCTTTGCGTGGAAATTTTCACCGGTTAGTGCCCACCAAAACTGCCTACTTTGTGCCCCCCCGTAGTGACGGTGTGCCCTTATTTCCATCATCCACAGTATTGTTGCCTCCTTATCGCCCTCCTTAGGTTTCACACATTTGACATTGATAGTAACTCAACAGCCTCATATACTGTATGCCTAAGCTCCAGGTTTATACGGAACCATGGCTGACAAAGTCCTAGTGAACGCCTCTTTGAATTCAATTTTTCCTCCCTTACTTCTGAGAGCTAGAGCTTGTTTATTTTTGGTCAGTTGCTTGCATTTTATTTTGTGGTCAGATATCTTTTTGTTTTAAAATCAGCAAGTCTGCCATTTTGATTTTTTTGTGGGGGGGGGAGGTGAAGGGGGCTCCTGATCTCGCTTCATACATGCAGCACTCACATTCATCATACGTGTCCAAAATGGAAATCTGGGCTATGTGGGCCACCCTAAGGCAGGGTGCTTATTCTGGACCTACCCTTGAGGCTGTTAAATTTTGGCTTCAGAGACCTGTAGCTGGTCCTGACATCTTGGTCCATGCTCGGGCTGCCACTGAGTTTCGTGGCTACTGGCAAGGAGACAGCTAGGAGCTCATTTTCGGCTGCCAACTCTTGCCTGACCTGACCAACTCTTGCTATTCTGCATTGTAGAAACCTTCTTTGGTTTCCTTTCTACCCTCTCACATCAACTGCTCTCTTCGTCTTGTGACTACCATACATATCATGTGATTCCATGTCCTGGCCGTTCCTGTCCCTACCCTTATCTTTTTCCCCTCTTACTGGGCCAAGCAGAGTTTCGATGTGGGAGTTAAGGTGGTCCCATGTTGAACGAGACTAAATCATCCCTAAGTTGCCAACACCAATGGCCTATGGAGAAGGACATAGACTATTCTTTCTGGTTGTAGTCCAACTACCTGATGTCTGGTGGCAGAAGATGGATGCGAAGAAGATGGTGAAGCTTGATTGAGGAAGGAAAGGGAATATGTCTCTCCCATGTGCACCACGATGGAGAAGACATGGCCCAAGCCGGCACTAGGTCACAGATCAAGCCATGTCAATATTCACCTAGAAAGATGTCGGGAGTTGAAGAACACTCGTCTGCTCTTTAGCTCCTGACGTCCTTTTCAGGTGACTCTCTTGACATCCATACAGCCAAGACTGTGCTCGAATCTCAGACGAGTGTAGGGACTTTTGCTGTCGGGGTTGTCATGGATGAAAGATGAAGTTCGATCAAGGCTGGAAAGGAGACAAGATATAGGGGTAAAGCCTGGAATGAAGAAGGTGCTGTAAGACAGAGGGTCAGACACTATATCCCATGGTGGAACCACCAGTGTTGGGGCTTGAGTTGTTCTGGAAAGACCATTGTGTCCACCAGGAGAATTCTTAAGGCTCAGACCAGATCAATGCTGGCTGGCCTTTGGGAGATCTATCCTGTACAGTGGGTCACGAGTTATCATACCTGAGGGTTAATCTTAGCTCCTGAGACCCCCTAGAATCCCAAGAACGGAGCTCCTAAATGCCAAATAGGACAGAGCACAATTCATACTATAGGGGACTGCCGGAGAAAGCTGAATCTCGTCTATTTCCGACAGTCTCACAGAAAGTGAATGGAGCAGAGGCGCCTATGTGACTCGTAGTCCACCCCAACGGAGCAATTCACAGCCACATCCCTGGGATTGGTGGAGATCTCCCCATCAACCAAAAACTTACTTATCCTGTAGATAGATGATAACTTTCAGAATAGGGACTGACCCCTTTACTGTTGCCGTAATCTGTGGAAATCAATATGTAAACATGTCCTCCTATTAGGAGACTAAACCCAAAAGTCTGTGGACCTGAATCAACATTTGCATGATTTTTTAGTCACTTTTGGGTTGTTGTTGTTGAAATCAAAAATGCTTCTTATTTTTGCGTTTTCTTCTTTTTGGTAAAGTCTTGCCGGGAAGAGACTGGAGTACATTTTACACAAAAATTTCGTGACAACTGATGAATCATCCACAGACATATGGAAAAACAGAAACCACTTCCACATTCCAGAGAATAATAATAATAAAAAATTTTAAAAAAGTGAACATATCTATAATAGACTTAAAAAAAAGACACAAAGTAAAGGAATTGGGTGAAAGTCAAAAACAGGCGAAAAAAGCAAAAAATATATTATAAAAAGGCAATATTGAATGTATACTTTGGAAATAGTTTGTTCATTTGTAATGTTCTAGATGCCTAGTAAGTTTATCTAACATTAGTTGCTGCACCATCACCATGTACTGTCACTTACATCCAATAAGGATCTGGTTCGTCATATTCGTGCAAAAATTTTCACCTTGCGTCGACTTCTATGAGAAGTTCTCTGCTGCATATCTGCAAAGGATAGTGCATGGTTTATGAAAAGGGGATTTATTTGTTAAAAAAAGATAAAATAAACTCCTCGGGGGCGTGTCAGAGTCGTTATCTTAATTTATTCATTTGCCTATAAAGAAAAAGAAAGCTTGAAACAAAGAAAATAAACATGGTAACATGGTAAGTAGAATGAGTGCCTCGATTCTTCCTACCGGTGTGTCTGGACACAGTGATTGACTGTTCAGCTGTCCAATCTAGGGTTCAGCTGTCAGTATGGTGATGGACAGCTCATTCGTCCAATCGGAAAACTGGGGCGTGCTGAGCTGTCAGTGTTTTGAGTGACAGCCCAGCCACTCAATCAAGGCCGGCGCATGTGCGGTTTCCTCCATGGACCTCATATTCGGCATGATTAGCTGGTCAATTAGATGGTTCTCTGCATTCCGTTACTGCCAGTTGTAGCTTAGCTCAAGTGCTGTGTGTTCTTGCATTCTGATCTTTGTTGCCCAACCTTGGATTTGCCTTTGACCATCTGTTTGCCTAGCCCCCTTGTCTTGATCAGCTACCTTCCTGGATTTCTGACCTCAGACTGTGACCTGAAAACTCCTCTGTCTTTCCCTGTAGTTTTCGACAAGCTCTCCTGGTATTTGACCCCGGACCTCTTGACTACCCTGCCTACGTGAGTTGTGACTAGTGACTAGTGTCACAATGAGTTAATAGCACAGGCCGCTAGTGCCATCTATTTTGCTTACAAAGTAGCTACTTCTTTAGGAGAGGTCCTCAGTACTGAGTTCCAGGGATCTGACTCCCGACATTCTCACCGATCAACTGTTATCCGCTCCAGCAGCTGTTGGACAGATGACAACAGAAGCATCTTTTTTCCCACTTTTGTCATCCATCCATGCTTCCGTGGGACCTAGCGATCACATGGTCGTTGGGTGTCTGCCGGTATAGGGTCCTAACAAATCCAGATTATCTCTGCCACTGTCTTGTACCATCACAGGAGTATGTGTTCCCCTGTAACTAGAGCCCCATGTGAATGGTCCAGTTACAGTGGAAAAAAAAAGTCAGCAACAGAAGAAAATAAAAAAAATTCATCAGAGATCTTTTTTGATTCTTTTTTGATGAAAAAAAAAAGTTTTTTCCTTTTTCTTATTGGAAGGTGCACATCGTAGATTCTGACTGAAGGCAGCAAAATGATGAAGGGAGATATATGGAAACAAGAAGTAAAGAAACATGTGTGACACAAACCAGAACATTGTGTTACACGTTAGATTCCTCCTGAAGCCCTGATGACAGCTTTACATCCTCTTGGAGATCTCTCAGGCGTGATGTATTACATATTCTGGGTTGATTTATTTGTTCCTTTGTTGTTTTGCCGCCTTCAGCCTGAATTTACAATGTTCACATGCCAATAAGAACAAGGAAAACTCACCTGACCGTAATAACCTGGAGAATTCTTTTGAGTGCTTTTTGGGGAGGAAATGTGAACAGTAGAAAATATACAGTATCTATATTATACAGTATATATATATTTTACACAGTATTTCATATATAATCCAAAACGCTGCTAAAAAATAATCCATATACTACATAAATCAGAGCCTCATACAGCCACATCAGTGAAAAAAGACAACAAGTTATAGCTGCTGAAAAGGCCCTCAAAAATTAAAAAAAAATGAAACGTATCCCATGTATTGCACCTCGGGGGTGGATCAATGCTGGTGACCTAGCGCCCCTCCCCTCTGTGAGCCCTCTCAACCAATCAGCAGAGCCAGAGAGGTCATATGACTCTTTTCCATCCATAGGATCAGTGTGACTAGGTAAGCATGGAGCTCCTCCTAGTGGTGGTTGCAGGAGGTGCACAGAACTATCTATATAACCAGGATTGTGTTGGTGGAGTTGCCCTTTAAGGAAAGAATAGTAACAGAAAACAAAACACAGGACGAGAACAAAGATCGATTTTATTTGTCATGTTAATATTCGTCATGTAAGGGATATTCCGGATGGTCATTCCAACTACGAAGAAATACAAAATGTAAAAGTTCATATGGATTTAGTTCACAGAAGAGTGACATTATTATAGCAGTATATGGAAATATTATTAGAGTGTTATATAGGATAGTATTAGAGCACTATATAGAGGCATTACTAGGGCATTATATGGTGATATTATTAGAGAGATATATGGGATGTTATTAGAGCACCATTACTAGGGGAATATACAGCAACATTATTAGGGTACTATTTGGCGATATTATAAGGGCTCTATTTCAGGACAATATTAGGGCACTATATGGCGATATTATTATGACATTATATGGCGATATTACACTGCTCAAAAAAAATAAAGGGAACAGTTAAACAACAGAATATAACTCCAAGTAAATCAACCTTCTGTGAAATCAAACTGTCCACTTAGGAAGCAACACTGACTGACAATCAATGTCACATGCTGTTGTGGAAATGGAATAGACAACAGATGGAAATTATTGACAATTATCAAGACACCCTCAATAAAGGAGTGGTTCTGCAGGTGGGGACCACAGACCACATCTCAGTACCAATGCTTTCTGGCTGATGTTTTGGTCACTTTTGAATGTTGGTTGTTCTTTCACACTCGCGGTAGCATGAGACGGACTCTACAACCCACACAAGTGGCTCAGGTAGTGCAGCTCATCCAGGATGGCACATCAATGCGAGCTGTGGCAAGAAGGCTTGCTGTGCCTGTCAGCGTAGTGTCCAGAGGCTGGAGGTGCTACCAGGAGACAGGCCAGTACACCAGTAGACGTGGAAGGGGCCGTAGGAGGGCAACAACCCAGCAGCAGGACCGCTACCTCCGCCTTTGTGCAAGGAGGAACAGGAGGAGAACTGCCAGAGCCCTACAAAATGACCCCCAGCAGGCCACAAATGTGCATGTGTCTGATGGTCTGAGGGCCCGACGTCCACAGATGGGGGTTGTGCTCACAGCCCGACACCGTGCAGGACGCTTGACATTTGACACAGAACACCAGGATTGGCAAATTCACCACTGGCGCCCTGTGCGATTCACAGCTGAAAGCAGGCTCACACTGAGCACATGTGACAGACGTGAAAGAGTCTGGAGACACCGTGGAGAGCGATCTGCTGCCTGCAACATCCTTCAGCATGACCGGTTTGGCAGTGGGTCCATAATGGTGTGAGGTGGCATTTCTTTGGAAGGCCGCACAGCCCTCCATGTGCTCGCCAGAGGTAGCCCGACTGCCATTAGGTACCGAGATGAGCTCCTCAGACCCCTTGTGAGACCATATGCTGGTGCGGTTGGCCCTGGGTTCCTCCTAATGCAGGACAATGCCAGACCTGCAAGATGAAGGCATTGAAGCTATGGACTGGCCCGCCCGTTCCCCAGACCTGAATCCGATTGAGCACATCTGGGACATCATGTCTCGCTCCATCCACCAACGTCACGTTGCACCACAGACTGTCCAGGAGTTGGCAGATGCTTTAGTCCAGGTCTGGGAGGAGATCCCTCAGGAGACCATCCGCCGCCTCATCAGGAGCATGCCCAGGCGTTGTACAGTAGGGAGGTCATACAGGCACGTGGAGGCCACACACACTACTGAGCATCTTTTCCTTGTCATGAGACATTTCCACTGAAGTTGGATCCGCCTGTAATTTGATTTTCCACTTTGATTTTGAGTATCATTCCAAATCCAGACCTCCATGGGATATTCATTTTGATTTACACTGATAATTGTTATGTTTTATTGTTCTGAACACATTCCACTATGTACTGAATAAAGATTTACAACTGGAATATTTCATTCAGAGACATCTAGGATGTGCTATTTTAGTGTTCCCTTTATTTTTTTGAGCAGTGGTGATATTATTAGGGTAGTATTTGATTATATCAGTAAAGTACTATAAGGCGGTAGTATTAGGGCACTATACAGCCATGTTATTATAGCAATATGTGGTAATCTCATTAGGGCATTGTATGAACACAGTATTAGCTCACTATCTTACAATATTAGACCACCATGTAATGATATTAGGGAGAAATTTGGCAATATTATGATGACATTATTAGGACACTATATGGCAATATTATGACACTACATATCACTAATGTTAGGTCACTATTTGGTGATATTACTGACAGTATTATTAGGGCACTATATGGCCATATTACTAGTGCGTTCCTGGCAGTATTATTAGGGCACTATATGGCCATATTACTAGTGCGTTCCTAGCAGTATTATTAGGGCACTATATGGCCATATTACTAGTGCGTTCCTAGCAGTATTATTAAGGCACTATATGGCCATATTACTAGTGCGTTCCTAGCAGTATTATTAGGGCACTATATGGCCATATTACTAGTGCGTTCCTAGCAGTATTATTAGGGCACTATATGGCCATATTACTAGTGCGTTCCTAGCAGTATTATTAGGGCACTATATGGCCATATTACTAGTGCGTTCCTAGCAGTATTATTAGGACACTATATGGCCATATTACTAGTGCGTTCCTAGCAGTATTATTAGGGCACTATATGGCCATATTACTAGTGCGTTCCTAGCAGTATTATTAGGACACTATATGGCCATATTACTAGTGCGTTCCTAGCAGTATTATTAGGGCACTATATGGCCTTATTACTAGTGCGTTCCTAGCAGTATTATTAGGGCACTATATGGCCATATTAGTAGTGCGTTCCTAGCAGTATTATTAGGACACTATATGGCCATATTACTAGTGCGTTCCTAGCAGTATTATTAGGGCACTATATGGCCATATTACTAGTGCGTTCCTAGCAGTATTATTAGGGCACTATATGGCCATATTACTAGTGCGTTCCTAGCAGTATTATTAGGGCACTATATGGCCATATTACTAGTGCGTTCCTGGCAGTATTATTAGGGCACTATATGGCCATATTATGACACTACATATCGGTAATATAAGCGCACTATATGGCGATATTATTGGGACATTATCTAGTTTCGCATTATGTAACAGTATATTATTTCTGTGGAGGGGCCGCACAATGCTTTATCCAGAGGCCTCCGCTTGCCCCTGACATGACCCGTACGGATGGCGGCCTCTGTCTCGGGGATTTCTTTCTCAGGTAGGGCAGACTCATCCTCCATGACGGATACTCACATGTCCATGCAGTCATAGCGGAAATTCTTATTCTGCCCATGGAGAGCGGTCATGTCTTCTTCTGAGAGCTGGAAATCTAGAACCTGGGAATAAAAGAGACGAGTCCCAGGAAGGAGGAGGCACAACGACCCTCATTGATTCCCAAACTTACACCTCTGCTCATTGTCGCCCCCTGCTGGGCATCACCAGAATGCATGTGCCCAATGCTTCAGCGCCTGCGCAGAGGTCCATGGGCAGCAGGGGTATAAAAGGAGGTAATTATTGGGTTCACCAATGGCTCTGATGCTAGTACCTGGAAATTCTGTTTGATCCTCGCCGGGGTGAAGCTTTTGGCCAGGACAACGATCCCCCTCTGCAGCAGGTACCGTATGGCCACCTGGGCAGGGGTGCGACACAGCTTATGGGCTATGGTATTCAGCACCGGGTCCTCCAGGAGTACAGGGGCGCCCGTACCGATCCTGCAGGCAGGGCCACACATTATAGGGTTTCTATACAATCGTTCTCTATCCCACCAGGATCAGTACTCACGCCCAGGTCTCGTCCCGGCTGGACCCCAGCACACTGTACGCCACCAGCGCGACGTCCCGCGACTTGCAGAACTCCAGCATCTTGCTTTGGTTCAGAAACAGGTGACATTCTACCTAAAACGGGACAGAGACTGCTCATCCTGAGCCTCCTGGTTCATGAACTCAATGGCAGGAGGACGGTCACGGGCGTCAGCGGCCCTTACCTGATTACAGACGGGCTTGTGCTTCAGTCCTGGCTTATTCAGGATCATCTCCAGCTGCCGGCGGTTGAAGTTGGACACTCCGATGGATTTCACCAGCCCGGCGTCCTTACACCGCTCCATAGCCTGCGGGGTGAGAGGAGCAGACAGTAAGGGCTCGTTCACACGCGCCACCAACAGGTTGGAGGTTTTATGGTGTTTTTTTGTTTTTTTTAGAAATGGAGGTTACTCGTGACATTGCGATATAATGTAATAGTACATAACGTGCCAGACTGTAATATAAGGTGACGTAACAGACGACGTCTCTCACCTCCCAGATGTCTCGTAGGTCCGTGTGGTTATACAGACATTTTCCATTCTCATCCACAGGTAAGAGATCTTCTCCAGGCTGAAAAAGACAAATATCAGGGTCAAAGTGTCAGAAAAGTGTCCCGTATATACAGTGCCAGGACAGTGCCCTCTATAAACAGTGCCAGGACAGTGCCCTCTATAAACAGTGCCAGGACAGTGCCCTCTATATACAGTGCCAGGACAGTGCCCTCTATATACAGTGCCAGGACAGTGCCCTCTATAAACAGTGCCAGGACAGTGCCCTCTATATACAGTGCCAGGACAGTGCCCTCTATATACAGTGCCAGAAAAGTGCCCTCTATATACAGTGCCAGAAAAGTGCCCTCTATATACAGTGCCAGACAGTGCCCTCTATATACAATGTCAGGAAAGTGCCCACTATATACAGTGCCAGGACAGTGCCCTCTATATACAGTGCCAGGACAGTGCCCTCTATAAACAGTGCCAGAACAGTGCCCTCTATATACAGTGCCAGACAGTGCCCTCTATATACAGTGTTAGGACAGTGCCCTCTATAAACAGTGCGAGGACAGTGCCCTCTATAAACAGTGCTAAACAGTGCCCTCTATATACAGTGCCAGGACAGAGCCCTCTATATACAATGTCAGGAAAGTGCCCACTATATACAGTGCCAGGACAGTGCCCTCTATATACAGTGCCAGGACAGTGCCCTCTATATACAGTGCCAGGACAGTGCCCTCTATAAACAGTGCCAGGACAGTGCCCTCTATATACAGTGCCAGGACAGTGCCCTCTATATACAGTGCCAGAAAAGTGCCCTCTATATACAGTGCCAGAAAAGTGCCCTCTATATACAGTGCCAGACAGTGCCCTCTATATACAATGTCAGGAAAGTGCCCACTATATACAGTGCCAGGACAGTGCCCTCTATATACAGTGCCAGGACAGTGCCCTCTATAAACAGTGCCAGAACAGTGCCCTCTATATACAGTGCCAGGACAGTGCCCTCTATATACAGTGCCAGAAAAGTGCCCTCTATATACAGTGCCAGAAAAGTGCCCTCTATAAACAGTGCCAGGACAGTGCCCTCTATATACAGTGCCAGGACAGAGCCCTCTATATACAATGTCAGGAAAGTGCCCACTATATACAGTGCCAGGACAGTGCCCTCTATATACAGTGCCAGGACAGTGCCCTCTATAAACAGTGCCAGGACAGTGCCCTCTATATACAGTGCCAGACAGTGCCCTCTATATACAGTGTTAGGACAGTGCCCTCTATAAACAGTGCGAGGACAGTGCCCTCTATATACAGTGCCAGAAAAGTGCCCTCTATATACAGTGCCAGACAGTGCCCTCTATATACAGTGCCAGGACAGAGCCCTCTATATACAATGTCAGGAAAGTGCCCACTATATACAGTGCCAGGACAGTGCCCTCTATAAACAGTGCCAGGACAGTGCCCTCTATATACAGTGCCTGGACAGTGCCCTCTATATACAGTGCCAGACAGTGCCCTCTATATACAGTGTTAGGACAGTGCCCTCTATAAACAGTGCGAGGACAGTGCCCTCTATATACAGTGCCAGAAAAGTGCCCTCTATATACAGTGCCAGACAGTGCCCTCTATATACAGTGCCAGGACAGAGCCCTCTATATACAATGTCAGGAAAGTGCCCTCTATATACAGTGCCAGAACAGTGCCCTCTATATACAGTGTTAGCACAGTGCCCTCTATATACAGTGCCAGACAGTGCCCTCTATATACAGTGCCAGGACAGTGCCCTCTATATACAGTGCCAGGACAGTGCCCTCTATATACAGTGCCAGGACAGTGCCCTCTATATACAGTGCCAAACAGTGCCCTCTATATCCAGTGCCAGACAGTGCCCTCTATATCCAGTGTTAGGACAGTGCCCTCTATATACAGTGCCAGACAGTGCCCTCTATATACAGTGCCAGGACAGTGCCCTCTATATACAGTGTTAGGACAGTGCCCTCTATATACAGTGCCAGACAGTGCCCTCTATAAACAGTGCTAAACAGTGCCCTCTATATACAGTGTTAGACAGTGCCCTCTATATACAGTGCCAGACAGTGCCCTCTATATCCAGTGTTAGGACAGTGCCCTCTATATACAGTGCCAGGACAGTGCCCTCTATATACAGTGTTAGGACAGTGCCCTCTATATACAGTGCCAGACAGTGCCCTCTATAAACAGTGCTAAACAGTGCCCTCTATATACAGTGTTAGACAGTGCCCTCTATATACAGTGCCAGACAGTGCCCTCTATATCCAGTGTGAGACAGTGCCCTCTATATACAGTGCCAGATAGTGCCCCTATAAACAGTGCAAGCCAGTGCCCTCTATATACAGTGCCGGGATAGTGTCCTTTATATACAGAAATGTGTCCTATATAATGGCACCCAAAAGGGACAATGCTGCCCCTATGGAATTAAATATTTTTGAAGTTACCACAAGGGGGCGCTCTCTGCAGAAATAATGATACAGCTCCTAGTAGAGGGAAAGGGTTTGAGATCCATTCATATGTAACTAGCGCCCCCTGGTGGTGGCTGTCCAGACAGCAGGAGCATATGGCAAAACAACTCCCAAAAACAGATATCATTAAAATTAAATGCCCCCCCTCACCTTCAACCCCACAGGGGCGTGAATGAGGAAAAGATCAAGGTAATCCATCTGGAGGTCTTTTAGGGATTTTTCCAGGCATGGGCGCACCAGATCCGGAGAGTGAAAAGTGCTCCAAAGCTAAAAAACACAAAATATCTGTAATTATTGGTCCCAGAAAAGCTGTATAAATTAATATGCATGGAGCTCCCCCTAGTGGAGGCTGCAGACAGGATCTTATCATGTATCTCTGTATACAGGGAGCTCCCCCTAGTGGAGGCTGCAGACAGGATCTTATCATGTATCTCTGTATACAGGGAGCTCCCCCTAGTGGAGGCTGCAGATAGGATCTTATCATGTATCTCTGTATACAGGGAGCTCCCCCTAGTGGTGACTGCAGACAGGATCTTATCATGTATCTCTGTATACAGGGAGCTCCCCCTAGTGGAGGCTGCAGATAGGATCTTATCATGTATCTCTGTATACAGGGAGCTCCCCCTAGTGGTGGCTGCAGACAGAATCTTATCATGTATCTCTGTATAAAGGGAGCTCCCCCTAGTGGAGGCTGCAGATAGGATCTTATCATGTATCTCTGTATACAGGGAGCTCCCCCTAGTGGAGGCTGCAGATAAGATCTTATTATGTATCTCTGTATACAGGGAGCTCCCCCTAGTGGTGGCTGCAGACAGAATCTTATCATGTATCTCTGTATACAGGGAGCTCCCCCTAGTGGTGGCTGCAGATAGGATCTTATCATGTATCTCTGTATACAGGGAGCTCCCCCTAGTGTTGGCTGCAGATAGGATCTTATCCTGTATCTCTGTATACAGGGAGCTCCCCCTAGTGGTGGCTGCAGACAAGATCTTATCATGTATCTCTGTATACAGGGAGCTCCCCCTAGTGGTGGCTGCAGATAGGATCTTATCATGTATCTCTGTATACAGGGAGCTCCCCCTAGTGGTGGCTGCAGACAGAATCTTATCATGTATCTCTGTATACAGGGAGCTCCCCCTAGTGGAGGCTGCAGATAGGATCTTATCATGTATCTCTGTATACAGGGAGCTCCCCCTAGTGGAGGCTGCAGATAAGATCTTATTATGTATCTCTGTATACAGGGAGCTCCCCCTAGTGGTGGCTGCAGACAGAATCTTATCATGTATCTCTGTATACAGGGAGCTCCCCCTAGTGGTGGCTGCAGATAGGATCTTATCATGTATCTCTGTATACAGGGAGCTCCCCCTAGTGTTGGCTGCAGATAGGATCTTATCCTGTATCTCTGTATACAGGGAGCTCCCCCTAGTGGTGGCTGCAGACAAGATCTTATCATGTATCTCTGTATACAGGGAGCTCCCCCTAGTGGTGGCTGCAGACAGGATCTTATCATGTATCTCTGTATACAGGGAGCTCCCCCTAGTGGTGGCTGCAGACAGGATCTTATCACGTATCTCTCTATACAGGGAGCTCCCCCTAGTGGTGACTGCAGACAGAATCTTATCATGTATCTCTGTATACAGGGAGCTCCCCCTAGTGGTGACTGCAGACAGGATCTTATCATACATCTCTGTATACAGGGAGCTTCCCCTAGTGTTGGCTGCAGACAGAATCTTATCATGAATCTCTGTATACAGGGACCTCCCCCTAGTGGTGACTGCAGACAGGATCTTATCATATTTCTCTGTACACAGGGAGTTCCCCCTAGTGGTGGCTGCAGACAGAATCTTATCATGTATCTCTGTACACAGGGAGCTCCCCCTAGTGGTGACTGCAGGCAGAATCTTATAATGTATCTCTGAATACAGGGAGCTCCCCCTAGTGGTGAGTTCAGACAGGATCTTACTATGTATCTCTGTATACAGGGAGCTCCCCCTAGTGGTGGCTGCAGACAGAATCTTATCATGTATCTCTGTATACAGGGAGCTCCCCCCTAGTGGTGGCTGCAGACAGGATCTTATCATGTATCTCTGTATACAGGGAGCTCCCCCTAGTGGTGACTGCAGACAGAATCTTATCATGTATCTCTGTATACAGGGAGCTCCCCCTAGTGGTGACTGCAGACAGGATCTTATCATGTATCTCTGTATACAGGGAGCTCCCCCTAGTGGTGGCTGCAGACAAGATCTTATCATGTATCTCTGTATACATGGAGCTCCCCCTAGTGGCAGCTGCAGATAAGATCGTATCATGTATCTCTGTGTATAGAGAGCTCCCCCTAGTGGTGGCCGAAAGCCGGCAGAATTTTACACTGCACATTGACATTTCCTCTTCTGTTTGAACTCCTGAACATTTTGAGTTTGTACCTCATTTTTTAAGGTCTTACTTTTCCTGTTTGGAACAAATCTTCTCTTTTTATGGTCCCGTCGGCAATCTTGTCCTTAATCGCACGGCCAACTTCTTTCTCATTGCTGTACAAGTAGGCGCCGTCAATGTGGCGGTACCCGGCTTCAATGGCCACCCTTGTAGCATCTTCGGACATGCTTTTCGGATACTGAAATGCAAGAAACGTCATGTGTTATTTTTACCATGGGTTTAGGTAGGACTACAACCTCCTCATTCTCTAGTGCCAAGCGGGGATTAGGGGGACCTCCTTTCTCCGCCAGAGATCACAGATTAAAATCTCCATATTTAGGATATAATGTGCTGTGATAAGAGCAGAACCTGGGGTGCAAGACACAGGCGTCCTAAGATCTACCTAATAGCACTTAATAACAAGGCCATGCCCCACTATAAAAGTACCTGCCACGCGTGACTGCGTAGGTGCCCGAATAACAGTGCCAACCACACAGTGCCCCACTACAGTGCCATCCATACACAGTGTACCTGTAGCACTGCACTGTATACCAGCACAAGGCACACAGTACTAGCATAGTGGTGTCCTTCATAACAGTACCAGCTGCACAATGTCCCCCATAACAGTGCCAGCCATATAGTGCCCCATAATAAAGGACACACGGATGTCATAGTGGAGGAGTCTTACTATGAATCCAACTTTTTTAAACCAGGACCCTGGACTCCATACTGATGAAGTAACTGGACCACCGGCGAGCCCTGAAGTCTAGGGGGATCCCAAAAGGTCCACTATGAGAAGACCACTACCGGCGATCGATAAAGTCCCTGTTGAAGATTTTTCATGGGGCCGACGAGCTTGGATACTATTTTAGTTAATGACGCATTGCCCCCACTCACCTTTTCGGGGGCGTATGTCCCAAATCCAACTACGGGGATTCTGTGACCATCGTTGAGAAGGACGTAGGGCTCCACGGCCATGATGACGAAAAGTGGAGTCAGCGGTCTGTGCACACGGTGGAGTTTAACCTCTCTAATCAGAAATCTGCAGATAGAAAACTAAAAATCATCGTCTCTACCCCTTATCGTCACTCCCACCCCCACCATCCTCGGGAAGGGCGGCCCCAGGATATTTGCAGTGTTATTGCCAACATTCCAATGCGAGTGCAAAGTCCGGAATATTCGGGGAAAACATGTAACCTCTTCCCCTAAACTGCAGAGAAGTTTGCTTTCTTCTGAGCTGCAGTTTGTGCTCCAGAGCTGCTGTAAAAAAAACCAATCTACCGTTTTCGGTTTACAGCTCTGATGCAGACCAATGTGTCGCCTTGGTTACAGACTACCATCATGCAGTAGTCTGCATTCTGCAGCGAGGGGAGAAATTCTGAATCTTGAAAATCGCTATTTAGGCAGTATCAGTCTTCTGACTTACCTTAACTGTGATTTTGCACATTGCACCTTAATATTGTCACTTACTGTACATTATTATTTAGTATACTGCCCGTGGTATTATTGTTACATATAACATTACTCATCTGTCACTTTCACGCAACCACTCAGGGTTCGTCCACACTTTATCCCTCTTTAAAAATGGCCACCGCTACATCAGCGCTCCTGTCTGCTCGCACACGTGGCAGGCCTGGGTCTACAATGTCACGGGAACCTTTTCCCTGACCCAGAGATTTCATCAGAATCGCTGAATGTGACGTGCCATGGTTGGAGCTCTCGCACGCATGCACCCACTAAGTACTGACACCTGCTGGGAGGCATACATGTAGAGGATCTCTCTCCACACAAGTCCACAAAGCCCGCAGAAGAAGCCTACGCGAAACGCGCGCCGGGGCTATTATCAACACACAGACACATCTCATTTACATGGGTATGCATATCATTTTTTACTCATGCATCATGTATTTTTTATTGTGATCTATACATCTCAACCTTACGTTAATCTTCTGTGGAAGTTATGTTTGCTTTAGCAGCCATGAGCCACTTCTTGAGGACCACCTATAGCCTCGTTGCATACGTACAGTATATAATGTATAGGATGACTCAGGACAAGTGGCTCAGGACGTCACTGTAAATTTCCATTAATTAATGGAACTTTTTCGACACTATATGCTACGGGCTGGATACCCTACTTGGGCACCACATCTCATTGCAAGAGTGCCGTGAATATTGCTTGCACTCTACCAAGTGATTAGTACTGCAAGAAGTTCTTCTTCAGATTTTTACTTCTCACTGTGTCACGTCCTCCTGGGAGATCTGGGGTTGGGCAATCTTTATGTACTGTGAATCGAAGGTCTTTTCATTTTTCCTGTGTGTTTTGTTTGTTCCTCATATTAAGTGGACTTTGTTTCCTTTGGCGCTGAAGTGGTTAACGACTCTTTGTATGCTGGTTAGAGACATGCAGCCCCATCTCGCAGCTGCTCATTATATACTTGTTTTCTCTCTCTATAAAACCTGGCCAGACCTTCTCTTCCTCACTAGTGAAAGTTTTGCTTCCTGGTTTCCTGGAGTTGGTATGCTGAAGTTGGAGTTCGTAGTTGCTGCTGGAGATTGTTCTCTGCTGCATGGTTTCTCCATTATCCTATTCCCATTTGGTTTGTACCGTCCTATCCTTCCCTTTATTCCACTCTACCCTTGATGAGTGTTTTTGTATGTAAGTTGCTTTTTGTTATTCCTGTTTGTCTTGCATATGTATACACTAACATATCTGTCCCATGCCGCCTGAGGAAGTGGGAGGGGACAGCTTAGGACGTTAACAGGAGCATAGAAAGAGCGGAAATTCAGGCCTCTCTATCTTTAAGAGTAACCCCGGGCCCGGGATAGTCAGGGTCCCAGTTCCAGGGACAGTTTGAGGCCACTGTTGTGAGTTCATTTTCCCCTTCACCATTGAGGTCTGATGAACTCCCTCTTCTGGTGAAGGAAGGTAGTGAGGCTGATTACCAAGCACCTGGGTATGATGATGACTGGGTGACGGGAATTGCTGACTGGATATAAGGCAGCCGACGCCCTTCTGCCTTGCTGGTGATTTCTCAGAGGGATTCTAGGAGACCAGTCTGATTCCTGCTCCTCAAAAGCTAAGTTTTCTGCACTGCTTTTCGCATTTGTGTTTTGTTTTGCCTTGTTTTTCTGAATTTCTGCCATTCCCTGCTGGGGTGAGTTGAATTCCTTTTTGCTCTGTCTTCAGAAAATACCTGAGTGCTGATATAGTCTTTTTGAAGCCTATTGTCTTCAGGGCCTTTTTCCCTATCAGCCTGTTGGCCCTTGTTTTGATAGGGTTTTTGGCAGATTGCAGACAGCAGCTTTCCTATCCTGTCCTTTTTAGTTAGCTTTGGCCCCATCATTTGCTCAGCCTATCTTTCTATCTGTGTGTGTGTTTTTTCATCTTGCTTCACTGTCACTATATGCTGGGGGCTGCCTATTGCTTTGGGGTCTGCTCTGGGGCAGTTTAGATTTCCCTTTCTGTCTTTAGGCTATGTAGTTTTCCGGCTATGATCGAGGGGTCTAGGGCACCGTAGGAACCCCCCACAGCTACTGCTAGTTGTGTTGATAGGTTCAGGGGTCTGCAATCCGATAGCTGCCAACTTCTCTGGTTTTCTGGACTTAGCTAGTATTTCTGCTTTTGCCTCCTATGGTGACTCATTCATAACAGGCCACCCTCCTTACCAAAAACGTCAGAGCGTGACACACTGGGTTATTAAATAATGTTCCATTTTAAGAACCAATGTTTCTTCAGGATATTTCGTATCGATTCCCATTGGTTATTATAGGTTGGTATGAAGGGACGTTTATCGATACTCTTGTGGGCAGTGGAAAGCAATTAATTACAAGATGTCATTTTGGCACAATGGTAGCTCTTTTTCATACTTCTATTCCTGTAGCCAGATGCATGGAATCTTTCCCTAACGTTTCAAGCCAGCTATTCAAAACCTTTGTCTGTAGACAAAATGCATTTCATTCTCGAAAATAGTCCCAATGGGCAGCCCAGATGGTAGAAGATGTATATGCGGAAGTAGTATGTAACAGGGAATTAACAGATGTTTCCTTACAGAAGACATATGTTTGAAGCAACTAATCTACCTGTATCTCAGTTTTGATATCCAAGAAGTCAATCTGTCTATTATAATATTTATGAGTTAGTTTGATATTGCGATGGTTTTGATTCAAGCTGAAAATGAAATCATGAAGTTCAACCTCAGAACTCTTCCAAATGATGAACATGTCATCAATATATTTGTGCCAGTACTACTCCTGGGTGGCAGCACACGCTTTGTCCCTGAATCCTCCCTCTCCCAGTGGCCGAAAAAGAGGCTCGCTTATGACAGCGTGCACGCCGTTCCCATGGCGGTTCCGCTTTTCAGAAAGGAAAAATTGTCTTTGAAAGTAAAGTGGTTGTGGGTCAAGATGAACTGTAAGGGTTCCAAAATCAGAGCGCACATTAGACACATTAGAACTTCCAAGTTACTCATATTAAGATATAACTCTTCAGCTTCCAATCTATCACTGTGTTTAGTGCAAGTGTACAAAGATTCAATGTCTGCAGTAACTAGAAATATGTTTTGTTCCAAAGAGAGCCCATCGATTCTCCATAAGGTCGTTTGTACTGTCTCTGACATAACAGGGTAAAATTTTGACAACTGGGTTCAGGTAGTATTTGATAAATTTACACACAGGGTCACAAATCCCTCCTATGCCAGAGACAATTTGACATCCTGGTGGTTCCAGATGGTCCTTGTAGTCCTCGGGAGCAGGTCGAAAGTGGAAATCACTGGACATTTCACAAACAAAACCTCAAACACCTTATTTGGGTTGATACCCTTAGAACAGACGCTGTCTAAAATCTGGAAGAGTTCACTGGAGAAAGTAGTCTGTGGATTATCTGACAGAGGAGTGAATGCATCCCGCTCCCTGAGTTGTTTGCTTCTTTTCTGGTATTTCCCAACAGCCAGATGACTATACTTCCCCTACCCCCTTGTCTGCAGGATTAAAGACTAGGTCCTGGCAGGCACATTACCGTATAGGGAACGTGCCTCTGACTGCGGAGCCCCTAGGAGAAACCTAGAAGGAAACTCAGTGCAGTGCCCAATTTCCCCCTCCTACTACTCCGCAGGTGATGACATAATTGGGACGCCCAGCTAGCTAACCAACGGGAAGAAGGAGGAAGGGGCGTCCGGCCACACCCTCAGGAGTTAAATTCTGGTGCCTGGTGTCTCTGACTTCCTCTTTCTCCCCAGCTGACCCTTGGAAGCTATTGTCCCGAGGACCTCTTGGACCTTCCCTTCAGCCATGTCCGAAGCTATGATTGAGGCCCTGCGGCAGAGAGCAGCACAAGAAGGTGAGCAATGGTTACAAGACCTTGTGTCCAGCCTGGATGCTCACCTCCCTGTGCCCTCTCACGACCCCCTAACCTCACCGCAGGCCTCCCCTATATCCCCCGGGGCTTCATCCCCCCTGGGCCGCAGGCCTCCTCTAGATTCCCCGAGGCTGCATCTGTGGCGCCCCTGAGGCTCAGTCGCCACAGAGGTACTGCACTTTCTCCTAAGGTGTAGTGCCCCACCATCCAGGTAAGGTGAGAACTCCTGGCCACACTCCAACACCTGCATCCCACACACAGGATAGTTCAGCAGGGCCACATTGCAGCTTTAGGCTCGGGGTGTAGCAGAGCACCTTTCGTGGAACTCTGCTTCGTAACACAAGATGTGCTGGGAGGTGGGTGGAGTTAGTATAAAAAGAAGGGGACAGATAGAATTACAGGTCAGTCCCTTAGGGGTGAGTCTGAGAGAAGGTCAGTCTGGGTTGAGTCCCAGAGGTCCCTGGAAGAAGGGATGGAAGAAGGAGTGCTGCAGCTGCCTCAGTGACCTGAGCCAGATGGCACAGGAAAGGAAAGAGAAGGAGAGACGTAGAACTGTAACCTGCATTTCCATAAGAGAGAGAAATACAAGCATGGAACGAAGTGGAGAGAGAACAGAGAGGAGGAGTGGGTTGGATAGGAACCCTGCCTATAGGTTCTCAGGCCAAGGCCCAGTCCCCGAGGTTGTATGGACACTTATGGTTATGTAGCAGACACCGGTGGAGTAGTTGGCTGTAAATGCACTACTCCCATCAAAGACTTGGGACACAACAGCAAACTGATAGAGAGCCGGGATTCAGGAGAAGGGAGTCCCCGAAGCAGGCTACAGCTGTCTGTCATACAAGTGGAGTTGTTAGGAACATTGGACAGGAGGAATTTCAGAGAACCACGGTACTGGAGCTCTTCACACTAAAAGGCGCAATAGAGGAGTCGTTCAGGAAGGCACATGTTGGTGGGGTGCTGGCGGGGAGAGTCCTATCTTGCTTGGAGGTTGGCTGGGCCTCTGCCCCGGAGGACACGGTACTGAAGCAGGCACCTGTGTGCACTACGAACTGTGAGTGAAGCTTTGAAACTGCAAGCTCTGGTGTCCTCCATTCATTCCCGCATCAGCGCCGCTACATTTGGGTATCAACATCTACACCATCCGGTGCCCCTACTCCTCCATCGCACCTATACACTACCCTGGGACTACAGCTCTACCTGTGGGGAGCTATACCATCTTTGCTGCATCACACCATCAGTTCCAGTGGATCTGTATGCAGCGTTGGCTTACCATCTTACCGCTGCTGTGACACATCATCCCCCTGACACCGGCCCGGTACCGAGTACCCCACAGCCCTGGGTGAAGCCAGCGAGGGGGCGACCCACATCCCTTCCAGGACCGCAGGCCTCCTCTGCATCCCCCGGGGCCCCATCCTCCCCTTGCCTCTCCCCGTCCATATCGCTCGCTCCCCCATGACTTCCTCCCCCATCCTGGCCGCCCCGTACCCACCTCCTGTGGTCACTGCGGGCTAGTCTTCCGGCTTACCCGTGACTGCTCCCAGTTCGGCCCCTCATACTGCTCCAGCGGTGTGGGCATGCAGGCGCTGTGCCAGTTCCTCCCGCCCTCCGGAGCGTCTTCACGTGGGCGGCGGGTCAGCACTCCCGAGCCACCGCGCCCATGCCGCCGCTCCGTCCACTAGTGTGATCGCGGCGGGGACGCTGCGGCCGCCGTCGCCATGCGTGGGCCGCATGCCCACAAGCACCGGGCCCGGGCACAATCTTCCTCTACCTTAGGCATCATGGGCCCCAGCCAGGCCCCACCCACTTCCGGTCTGCTGGCCCGAGCTTCCGGTGCCGCAGCCCGGCCTACAGTAGCCCCGCCCACATTTTCCCCCTGACTCTCATCGCCCAGGCCTCGGAACGCCATGCCAGAACCACCAATCACAGCGCCACGCTGGCCTAGCTCATCCCCATGCCAAACCGCCATGCACCGCCAGCCAGCCCACACCAGGCCCGATATGTCCCCCCAGCAGGTACATCGGCGTTGCCTGTGCAGGGGGTGTGGGGTCTGGTGCCATGTGGCCGCAGAGCGCGCTGACCGGCCAGACCGCTCTGCAGCTAAGGAAGTACATCACAAGCACGCACACCGTCGCACCCAACACAAACGCGTCAATAATAAACTATTCACCACCAACACCTCCATTGTCTCAAACACAAACCGTTAGCCATTTTTCAACAACCCCTGCCCCCTCAAGCACAACCCACTGCGCGAATCTAACCGTTACTGTGCCATCTTTCTCGTTACGCCCTGCACCGCCAACCATGCGCCTTAACAGGCATAATGACCACCCGAATCCCGAAATAAACGCCTCCAACACAACCCCTAGTCACAGCGGTCGCAGGCATACACGCAATAGACCTTCCTCAGCCTCACCCGAAGACTCCCGCCACCAACCTCACTGTCCCTCTAACTGTCGGTATTCCCACTACCGACGCAGACTCAGCTTATATAAGAGCCGCCATAGATCTCGTTCCTCTCTATGGCGTTCGCCATCTACACCAGATTGGTCAGACGCATCGGGGAGTCACACTCGGCGGTGTCACACACGCAATGGAAGACAGCGGTCTTCCCCTTCACCCAGAGTAGTCAACTGGAGAGAACCATCGCCACCCCCATCATCGACCATGCAAGTGCCGGAGTTCCGCTGGCAGCGGTTGCCTCTCGGCCTTGGGCACACGACAGATCTCATCCGTCACGTGCTCCTTCCTTGGCTGCCGGACAGGGAGAACCATCCATATCTCCTCGATCCACTGGCCAGCACCGAACAACCGAAGCAACAGAAGCCGGAGCTTCCCCTCACCTGGAGTCGCTTGTCACCAGGCACAAGGCAGCGGACAACATTCATGTGCCAAGGCACTGGCCACAGGCCAGGGAGTACCCCCTCCATCTCCCCGGGCCGTCCGCCTGCATCAAGTCATCGCCACAACGGGAGCCAGAATCCCTCTGTCCCCTGGAGACACTCGGCCTGCATCTGACAGTGGTGAGTGTGTTGAATTTGGTGAGCACTACGCTATACACAATCAGGGAGAGAGTGAACTAGCATCGGCTATCAAGGTGTTAGTTCAGCAGTTGACTCGCCCAAGTGAGTCAACCGACACTAGCACCACACCTCAATCAGCTAGTCTTCACAAGGACGTATTTTTCTGCGGAGTTAGCCCATTAGGCGCACATGTTGACTTAGAAACCAAACAAAAGATATGGGATAACGATTATGTGGACATATGGTCGCTATTATCAGCAGACCAACAGTTCGATGACAAAGAAAGGAGGACAGGCGAAGGGCTACACGATAAGAATAAACCAAAAATAGCGCAGACTATGAATAATTGGCTTCAGGCTTTTGCGGTTCTCAGCTGCATCATGGGCCAAAACCATTCCGAACGCTGTTCCGAACTATTTATCTATCAGGACCTAATATATAATTCATATAAGTCCCACGGCGGTTTTGCATGGAGGCGGTACGGCGAGGAGTTCCGCAGGCGTCTGGCCATGCAACCCGATCTGGGCTGGGGCGTAAAAGTGATGGATGTATGGCTACGACTCATGCTGTCTCAAAAACAGCCCCCCTTTTCAGCAGCAACCACTTATTACTCAGCAGCCGCAGGCCAGAATTCAGTGGTCGCATGTGGACCAGTGGCCTGCTTCTTATTCAATGAAGGATACTGCCTTTTTCACGCGTCTTGTAAATATAGACACGAATGCTCAGCCTGCGGACGCCGACACCCTGCATCAAGGTGTACCCGCCAAGCGTTTAGGAGGCATAATCCCAGTGAGCGTAACCGCAATGGGCCCCTGACTAAGCCTTTATCCCAATAAAGAAGCTAATCAGCAGCTATATTACTGTTTTAAATACGGCTTTTTTTTTATCCCCTTCAAATTTAGTCAAACACCAACATCGGCAAAAAATCTAAAATCAAAGCGCAAATTGCCCGAGATTTTACATCAGAAAATCAAAAAAGAGGTAGAACATTAAATCATTGCCATTCAGGAATTTCAGAATCTCGCCTTTAGGCATTGTGTCCAAAAAAGAACCCAGAAAATTCCGGCTGATACATAACCTTTCCTAGCCAATAGGCAATTTGGTTAACGACGCAATACCCCCAGAAGAGACGTCCGTAACCTACGCTTCGTTTAACAGAGCAGTCGTACTCATGCGCGCAGCGGGGCCTGGTGACATAGAGTCAGCTTTCCGCCTATTGCCCGTGCACCCTGAATGCTTCCATTTGTTGGGCTGTAAGGTGGACCAGCTGTTTTATTTCGACATGTGCCTACCGATGGGCTGCTCCATTTCCTGTCACTATTTCGAGCTTTTCAGTACCTTCCTAGACTGGGTAGTGCGATACGAAACAGGCAGCAATTCAACAATCCACTACCTTGATGACTTTTTGTTCGTCGGACCCAGAGACTCTAAACTCTGTTCCTTCCTTCTCCAAAAGTTTAACTTTATATCTCGGCAATTTGGAGTACCACTATCACCGAAAAAAACAATCGGCCCGTGCAACGTGCTACCTTTCCTTGGCATCCAAATAGATATCAACGCAATGGTTTTTCGATTACCAGCGGATAAATTACAAAAAACACTGCGAATGGTAGAAAGTTTCCTCGAAGCTAAAAAAGTCACCCTTCAGCAGATGCAGTCTTTGCTAGGTTTGCTCAACTTTGCTCGCCGTGTAATGCCAGTGGGCAGAGCTTTTTCACGCCAATTATCGCTGGCAACGAAGGACATTGCTCAGCCGGGCCACAGAATTAGACTCAACCGCTCCTTAAAGGCGGATTTGTTAGTCTGGAGGACATTCTTCGAATCCTACAATGGGCATACATGCGTCATGACGCAAGAAATGCCAAGCAAGGATTTAGGCTTAGCATCGGGTGGAAATATCACAGATGGTTTTTTCGCAATCTACAAGGACCAAGGGTGCAAAGGCTGCTGACCAGATTTATGGACCACAGCCACCTGGGGCCGCAAACCTAGTACTGTTAGAAATTTTTTCGATAGTAACATCAGTCGAGCTTTGGGGGTACCCAATTAAAAAATGCGAACTTCAGATTTTTAACCAAACCCCAAGGAACCGCAAAAAGCTTAAACAGCATGTCCTCTTCTTCCCTGCCCGTTCTCGCGCTGTTGCGCCGCCTAGCACTATTATGCCTTAGACACAACATCTGGTGCCGCGCAAGAGTTACGTCAATTGTAGATGTTAAGATGGCTAACTCTCTGTTATCTTCCGATTGGCAGCCTTCAAAGTCTTCCTCCCCAACGCACAGCCATCGGGCCTACAGTGTCCTCCTTCCCTTTGGAACACGGTGGCCTATCACTGATGCCCTAATCCCACGCTTCAGTGACACCGGCTACCTGGCAGGTTTATGGTAAGGCATGGGAAGAATGGTGCTCGTTAATTAAAGGAAGACCAGTCGATACGTGTGATCGGGCGAGATGCGACGTGGTGGTAGAACTCTTGAATCGGCTCAAGTCTAGAGGCGCATCAGGTACATTAGCGCAACGGCATTTATCTGGAATAGCCTTTTTCTTTCAGCTAATGGGACGGGCGGATGTAATTAAATATTTTTTCATCAAGCAAGCCGTTAAAGGCTGGAAAAGGCTTCAACCTAGTCAGGAATGTCGTCGCCCCGTCTCCTTAAGTCTGTTACGTGACATTATGGCAATTTCTTCATTAGTGTGCAAGTCACATTACGAGTCAACCCTAATATCTACAGCGTTCACAGTCGCATTCTTCTCCGGGCACTTCGCATTAGCGAACTAGTGCTGCAGGCAAAAACAGCATCGGTAGGCGGATTAATCAACGAAGATCTCGTCATATGCTCTGCGCATTAAGGTGCGGAAATATAAATGCGATCCCACCGGTAGAGGGACGTGGGTCTTGGTCAAGGCGTCAAACGGCCCTATATGCCCAGTAAAAATAGTCAGACGCTATACGGTTATAAGACACGCGAGTAGATTCTTTCTCTCACAGGTCCCCGCTTACTAAATATCAGTTTCACGCAATCTTTAAACAGTGCTTAGAGGCAGTCGGCGTTAATCCAAAGGAATACGGTACACATTCCTTCGGGATAGGGGTAGCCACCGAAGCAGCTAGGGCCGGTGTATTGGAAGTCGAAGTACAGAGATTGGGTCATTGGAAATCCGCATGTTTTGCCAGATATATAAGACCAGACCTGCTCTAACACATCTTGTCTCTTACCGGCAGCTTTAAGCCCACAGTTTGGGTAGTGGGACATTCTTTTGTTTATTGGGCGTGCAAAAGGGCAAAACTTCGCCTGGATGGAAATCATTTTGGCTTCCCAAAACTGGAGGTCAACTGGAGAGGCATCAGAGGG
The DNA here is from genome assembly GCF_039654945.1 of Dendrobates tinctorius. NCBI lineage: Eukaryota > Metazoa > Chordata > Amphibia > Anura > Dendrobatidae > Dendrobates > Dendrobates tinctorius. The sequence continues at coordinate 3,434,721 of NW_027361688.1, forward strand.
CTCGGTGGCATCAGATCTTTTCGCAGATGATCGACATCGCTAAGACGGCCAAAGGGCCGGTGATACTAGTGCTACCCAACGGAGGTAACGATTTGGGCAAGAAAAAAGGTGCCGAGCTCTATACAGTGATGTCAACAGGCATAGAGCGTTTGGCATGTTTATTTTCGGATATGGTGGTGGTGTGGTCGGAGATGATACCGCGAGCGGTCTGGCATGAAGCTAAGGATGCAAAAGCCATTGACAAATCAAGAAAAAAGATCAACACGAAGATGGAGAAATTTGTGAAAGAAAACTACGGCATAGTGGCTCGCCACCACGAGCTAGAAGGAGACAACTCAGCTTTACTGAGACCGGACGGCATTAATCTCGCGGATATCGGGCTCGACATATTTTTGGCCGGTTTGCAGGATGGTGTTGAACAGGCCCTAATGATGTTGTATGGGGGTCGGAGTCCTATGTAGGTCATACACATGATTCTCCGTGGCGGTAGTGTAGAGGGGCAAAGGTTCGTAACCTCTCATCGGCTTGCTTGCCCACCGGTCAGTGACGGGGCCTTCAGAGTTGAGTCCGTTGCGAATTGTACTTGCCTCGCTCTGCTTCTGTGACCGACCTGTTTCAACCCATCCAGGCCTGCTGGTGTTTTTATTACGGGATTGGCGGGAGGGGGGGAAGGCACTGCTTACGTCACACGGGTCTCTGAAGTCTTACCAGATGTCAATTGTCTGGATGCCGTGTGATGTGTCTGAAAGAGTTATAGGATGTTCTTACAATACTTCAATTCTCTGAGTGCCGTGTGATGTGCCTAAATTAGAGAATCCGCCACCCTAGCATTGGAGATGGCTTTGAAATCTTCTAGCATTAATTTGCTGAAAATTTCCACTTGAGAACACAGTTAGTAAGGGTAATTATACAAATTATAGAACAGAAGATCGGTTCTATCTTGCTCCAATCATGGGACACATAACTGATGTGTAATTTCTCCATCATGGGAACAGAACAAGTTTACATGGAATTATGAGAGGATCTATGTTCTGATCTTCTGTTTGCTTCATGTATAATCGAAATTTCAAACAAACCCACAGACCAAGACTCATTGGAATCTCCCAATAGTCATCAGATTCATTAAAGATCATAGAAAACTGCACAAAAAAGGACTTCATAAAGGGACAGAGGAAATCGGTCGGACAACTTTACTCATATCTTTACATTTGCAAGAATGAGCTATATACTAAAAGTGCACACAAAAAAATCAGTTATATATATGTAATGGATGCATACTAAATAAAGTACTCAAGGTCAAGAGCCTAAGGCGGCGATACATAGGGGGCGGCAGAGGAATTAACAAAGAAATACGCATTTTCATTGCTTTTCTCTCGGCTGTTCCCTTTTCTCATACGCCGGGTAAGAGGTGGTCATGAACAGGTTGACTTGCTGGATAGACCAAAAATTTGGCCTCTTCTGTTCTATGACACGGTGTAAGTGCAAAGTGGGGGGGGTAAGGATGTCTTGAGCAGAAGTTACCGTGGTGTTCTGGGCCAGAAGAATGAAAAAAATAATGATTACAGTATAGCAGTGATATTTAGTTACAATATGGTGTTTAAGGAGGCTAATGGCCGTGTAGTCGATGGGAGGTATGTGTCACAGAGATGGCTGCTCTCTGTCATGTAACCCGAAGTATTTTCTCAAGCGCACGTAAGCAATAAGAGGTTCGTTTGCTGCACCTGTGACTGGGTTGCGGGTAGTTATGAGAGATGGGCGGGTCTGGCTACCCACATACCTCACCTCTGGGTGTGGTTACAGGCTACATAATGGAGGCTGTTTGGCACATGGTCTGTATATTGGGAGGGAGAAGGCCTCCTGTGTGTTTGGCTCCAGACCGAGCCTGAGCACTGGACATTACCCCAGCCTCTATGCCCACAAGCCTGGCAGAGCAGAGCCCTGCTAAGCACATTTTGTATTTTGTTTGCCTGATCTAAAGGCTGTTTGTTTTTCTGTTTTGCTCCTGGGGTTTATGAAGGAATAAACCCACATGATTTTTAAAAGGAACGAGCCTCCTGTTTTCCTCCCGCCGCACCCAAGTGAGTAAAACTCCAACAGGTGACATTATTTGTCTTTGTGCAGTTTATATTTTTATTATTTCTTTTATATATGAAGTCTTGTTATTGGTATTGTCATGTCATTAAATGGTAGTGATATATGTTACACTTATTATATGGCGCTATTAATCAATCACTGTAGGGTAGAGTTATTTATTTATCACTGTGCGATGATATTAAGCTTTCAAAACGTACAGTAAAAGGGACATCAAATATGCTGGTATTAATGAGTTGCTATATAGCCATATTATTTAATCACTGATTGGTAGTATTATAGGTCAAGGTTTGGCCATATTATTTGTCAGCATATGTTGGCATTATTCTGTCAGTATATAGTAATATTAATCAGTTATTATAGCAGTATTATTTAGTCATTGTTAGCCATGATATTGCGGTATTATTTATTTGACACTGTATGTTGGTATTATTTATTCACTAGTTTGTAGTAGCATCATTCACCCACTGAATAGCAGTATTATTTAGCTACTGTTTGGTAGTATTAATGGTCAGTTAATTAATTGTTAGTTTATATTGATGCTATATGGTCACAATATAGTAGTAATAATCAGTTACTATATATGGGTACTATTTAGTCAATGTTTTATAGTATTATTGGTCATTATATTATGTTATTTTATATTTGCAGGTTTATACAACACTATTCAGTCACCATATAGTAGTATTAATCAGTCAGTATTTTGCAGTGTTATTTAGGCACTGCTTAGCAGTAGTATTATTAGTCATAATACGGTGTTATTTTTGTTTATAGTGTATATTGGCATCTTTCAATCACTATCTAGTAGCTTTAATCCTTTAATCAGTCACCGTATAGCAGTGACTGTTTAATAACATTATTGGTCATAAATATATATTTTTTTATTTGTAAGTTTATGTTGGCATTATTCAGTCATCATCATATATTAATAAGTCACTACATTGCAGTATTATTTTAGTCACTGTTTTGTAGTATTATTGGTCATAACCTGGTATTATTCATTATTTGTAAGTTTCTATCTGCATTATTCAGTCACAATATAGCAGTGTTAATCTATCACTATTTTTCGGTATTATTTAGTCCCGGTTTAGCAGCCATAATACTCGACATAAACCAACCAAAGAATAGAAGAAAAGGGAGAATAGCAAAGCCCCATTAATTAGACAGTACAAAGCAGACATTTTCCCTTTTGTGTATATCACTTCTTCTTGAGTCCGGGTCTATTACACATATATTCTTTATTAATGCACACGTGACTCATTGGCGGTGTAGGATAACCTATTTTGCAGAGTCTAAATAGTCTGCAAAGTGATACCTGACACGGTTAAACCTGTAATTAGGGGGCCGTACCCTCTTAGGTAAATCATTTGGCTTCGGTTCCCAGGAGTAAAATTGTAGAATATTCTGCAGAAAAAGAACAACGCTAAATTTGCGCTTAATCATTATCGCCATCTGGTGGCCACAGATGATATAACCCAAAAAGACGTGCAAGCGACCATTATTCGGATCTGTTCGCACGAGGCAGATATGCCCTAAGCATCTTCCTTCCATATTTGCAAAAATCCGCAGCTTATTACAGTAACATCACCAGTGGGTTAGATTTTTCGGGAGGAGAGTAACTCACGAAAAAGCCACTCTTGCCCTGGTGGACTAAGACCTTCTATTTGTTTGAATGGCTGGCATGTAATACTAACCTTTTCCTGTAGTGGCCGCTGTAGGATAAATGTATGTCCAGGACCTGCTTTTTTTTAGCAATCACGACTGATTGTCAGAGGTCCTCAGTAAAGACACAAGCAGGAAAAAAGATGCTCAGCATCTACTGGAGTCTGAGATGGTGTGACACCCCCTCTTATCAAAGGCTTAAGGTCTTAACTTGTCCCTTCGCCATGCTTTACCTTGCAGCTTTGCTTCTTTGGATTTAGATGATATATATATATATAGTTGTTGCCAAAAGTATTGACACCCCTGCAATTCTGTCAGATAATACCCAGTTTCTTCCTGAAAATGATTGCAAACACAAATTCTTTGGTATTATTATCTTCATTTAATTTGTCTTAAATGAAAAAACACAAAAAGAATTGTCCTAAAGCCAAATTGGATATAATTCCACACCAAACATAAAAAAGAGGGTGGACAAAAGTATTGGCACTGTTCGAAAAATCATGTGATGCTTCTCTAATTTGTGTAATTAACAGCACCTGTAACTTACCTGTGGCACCTAACAGGTGTTGGCAATAACTAAATCACACTTGCAGCCAGGTGACATGGATTAAAGTTGACTCAACCTCTGTCCTGTGTCCTTGTGTGTACCACATTGAGCATGGAGAAAAGAAAGAAGACCAAAGAACTGTCTGAGGACTCGAGAAACCAAATTGTGAGGAAGCATGAGCAATCTCAAGGCTACAAGTCCATCTCCAAAGACCTGAATGTTCCTGTGTCTACCGTGCGCAGTGTCATCAAGAAGTGTAAAGCCCATGGCACTGTGGCTAACCTCCCTAGATGTGGACGGAAAAGAAAAATTGACAAGAGATTTCAACGCAAGATTGTGCGGATGTTGGATAAAGAACCTCGACTAACATCCAAACAAGTTCAAGCTGCCCTGCAGTCCAAGGGTACAACAGTGTCAACCCGTACTATCCATCGGCGTCTGAATGAAAAGGGACTGTATGGTAGGAGACCCAGGAAGACCCCACTTCTTACCCCGAGACATAAAAAGCCAGGCTGGAGTTTGCCAAAACTTACCTGAAAAAGCCTAAAACGTTTTGGAAGAATGTTCTCTGGTCAGATGAGACAAAAGTAGAGCTTTTTGGGCAAAGGCATCAACATAGAGTTTACAGGAGAAAAAAAAGAGGCATTCAAAGAAAAAAAACACGGTCCCTACAGTCAAACATGGCGGAGGTTCCCTGACGTTTTGGGGTTGCTTTGCTGCCTCTGGCACTGGACTGCTTGACCGTGTGCATGGCATTATGAAGTCTGAAGACTACCAACAAATTTTGCAGCATAATGTAGGGCCCAGTGTGAGAAAGCTGGGTCTCCCTCAGAGGTCATGGGTCTTCCAGCAGGACAATGACCCAAAACACACTTCAGAAAGCACTAGAAAATGGTTTGAGAGAAAGCACTGGAGACTTCTAAGGTGGCCAGCAATGAGTCCAGACCTGAATCCCATAGAACACCTGTGGAGAGATCTAAAAATGGCAGTTTGGAGAAGGCACACTTCTAATATCAGGGACCTGGAGCAGTTTGCCAAAGAAGAATGGTCTAAAATTCCAGCAGAGCATTGTAAGAAACTCAGTGATGGTTACCGGAAGCGGTTGGTCGCAGTTATTTTGGCTAAAGGTTGTGCAACCAAGTATTAGGCTGAGGGTGCCAATAATTTTGTTTGGCCCATTTTTGGAGTTTTGTGTGAAATGATCAATGTTTTGCTTTTTGCTTCATTCTCTTTTGTGTTTTTTCATTTAAGACAAATTAAATGAAGATAATAATACCAAAGAATTTGTGTTTGCAATCATTTTCAGGAAGAAACTGAGTATTATCTGACAGAATTGCAGGGGTGTCAATACTTTTGGCCACAACTGTATATATATATATATTACTTATTAAAAAAAGCTTAAAAAGAACCAATCATTTGTTTTCATTACCCAAAACCATCATAAAGGGGTATCTCTAAAGTAATTGCAACGTATGTAAATTACCTTTCAAGTGTCCAGTGGGTGTGTCTTCAGCAATCAAGTGTCCTGCATTCTCATAGGCAACTCCTCCCATCTAGGTTTGATTGACATCTCTGCTGTATAAGGAAATGGAAAAGTGAGAAGACATATACAGTTAATGGCGAACAGAAAAGACAGCCACCTGCTGGTCAAATATAAGGCCGAGTTCACACGTGGCGTTTTTTTCGCGTTTCCGCGGCGGTTTTAACCGCGCGATTTTGCCACGAAAACGCGAAAAATAAGACGATCCCGCGAGAACTGACGTCATCGCGGGCATTTTCGCAAAGGATTACTGGGAACGAGAGCGTGAAGAGAAGCGGGAAGGTTGCGCGGGATGTCGGAGGGTGAGAATAACAATATTTTTTTTTTTTTTTTTACATTCTATCTTTTACTACTGATGCCGCATAGGCGTCCTCAGTAGTAAAAAGTTGGTCACACTCGTCAAACACTGTGTTTGACGAGTGTGACCAACCTGTCAATCAGTTCTCCAAGCGATGCTCCAGATCGCTTGGAAAACGCTAGCATTTTGCAAGCTAAATACGCTTGCAAAATGCTAGTTTTTCCGCGGGAAAATCGCGGGAATTTAAAATGCGATTTTCCCGCGGACTGGAATTCCGAAATTCTCGCGGTAATTTCCGCGAGAATTCCGGTACGTGTGCACTTAGCCTAATAGAGATAGTGAAAACTGCAAGAATTACATTAGCAGAAAGTCAAGAATGAAGTGCATGTTCCCTCAGTAAAAAGACTGGAGGAGATGCTGGGTCAGGTGGTAACTGTGGCAAGTTAATGATTATAAAAGGCCCAGGAAGGCCGAGAAGGGGACGAGTTGGCAACTTGACCTGTAGCAAGATGGCCGTGTGAGCAGCTGAGTTGGCTTATAGCCGCCATTACAAGAAACCAGACCTGAGTGAATACTCTAGATAGACCAGCATCAAGTAAAGGAAAAGGAGAGAAATCAGAACCAAGTAAAGAAACCAAGAGAGACTAGTGTGGGGAAGGTGACTTGACGGACAGATTTGACTGGAAGTAGGAGGGGACGATTTGTGCACTACAGACGGAGATTGGCAATGACAGAAAGGTAACAGCAGGGAAAGACAGAAAAGGGAGTGCAGTACCAAAATTTGACCACAAGATGGCAGGGGGGAGTGTAGTTCAGGACTTGACATCAGCTTATGGCTATAAAACTGCTTAGTCATGGGGGCGGGGAGAGAGGAACCCAGGAGGGGAGTTCCCAGTGAGAGAGGGGATAAATAGGACTGGTTGGGGTTCCACGTTAAGTTAGTCCGGGGAGGAGCTCAGCAGAGGAAGACTCAGGACAGAAGACGGAGAACGGTGAAGAGCTCGACCAGGGGACTGACAGGAGAAGACAGTTAGGGGGGTGGCCCTGACACGACGTACCGCAGGACAGACGAGACCCCGGGGGTACCGATTGGACGACGACCTCGGGCAGGTGAAGTGCTGGCGGTAGATTGGTCTAGGACAGCCCCAGCGAAAGATCCGCAAGGGACGTCATCATGACTAAAGGAAAGGTGAAAGGTACCCGGGCCTGGAAACGGAGAGCTGTAAAGGAACTGCGGTGCATGGGTAAGGTCGTCAGGAGGACGGCCAATAAACCCGGATCTGTTACAACTGAATTCTGCCTCCGTCTCGTCTTTGCATCGTCCGGTCGTGGTAAGCAGTGCACCCCCCCCCAATCTACGCCCTTACTACACTAGACACAAGTGAAGACCTAAGAGATGCCAAATCCGAATGAAGACCTGAGAGAAACAAGACCCGAATGAAGACCTGAGAGAAACAAGACCCGAATGAAGACCCGGGAGAGACCAGACTTGAGTAAACGAAAAGGAGAGAAACCAGAACAAAGTAAAGGAACCAAGAGAAACTAGACCCGAGTGAAGGCCTGAGTGATACCAAACCCAAGTGAAGACCCGAGATAGACCACACCCAAATGAATACTAAAAAGAGACCAGATCTGATTGAAGACCTGAGAGAGACCAGACTCAAGTAAAGGAAAAGGAAAGAAACCAGAACCAAGTAAGGGAATCAAGAGAAACTAGATCCGAGTGAAGACCTGAGAGAGACCAGACTGGAGGAAAGGAAAAGGAGAGAAACCAGAACCAAGTAAAGGAAACAAGAGAGACTAGGGATACCTAACTCGAGCAAAGACCCGAGAGACACCTCACCCAAGTGAAGACCTGAGAGAGACCAGACTGAGTAAAGAAAAAGGAGAGAAACCAGAACTAAGTAATGGAGCCAAGAGAAACTCGATCCATGTGAAGACCCGAGAGAAACCAAATCTGAGTGAAGACCTGAGAGAAACAAGACTCTATTGGAGACCAGACCTGAGTGAAGATCCAAGAGAGATCAGACCCAAATAAAAACCTGAGACAGACCAGACCTGAATGAAGACTGAAGAGAGACCAAACGCGAGTGAAAACCCGAGAGAGACCAGATCCGAGTGACAACTCAAGAGAGATCACACTCGAGTGAAGGCTTGAGAGAGACCAGACCTGAGTGAAGACTCCAGAGAGACCAGACCCGAGTGGAGACCCGAGAGAAACCATACTCCCATGGAGAACAGACCCGAGTGAAGACCCAAGAGAGACAAGAACCGAGTGAAAGCACGAGCGAGACACACCCAAATGAAGACTGAAGAGAGACCAGACCCTCGTGAAGACTCAAGAGAGACCAGACCTAAATGAAGACCAGAGACAGACCAGACCCGAATGAAGACTGAAGAGAGACCAGACCTAAGTGAAGACCCTAGAGAGATTAGAACCGAGCAAAGACCCAAGAGAAACCACACCCGAGTGAAGACCCAAGAGAGACCACACCCGAGTAAAGACTTGAGATAGAACAGGCCCAAGTGAAGACCTGAGAAAGACCAGACCCGAGAGAGACCAGACCCGAGTCAAGACCCAAGAAAGACCAGACCTAAGTGAAGATTCGAGAGACCAGACCGTAGTAAAGACCCAAGAGAGACCAGACCAGAGTGAAGACCCAAGAGAGACCAGACCTGAATGAAGACCCAAGAGAGACCAGATTCTTTTGGAGTTCAGACCTGAGTGAAGACCCAAGAAAGACCAGATCCAAGTGAAGACCCAAGAGACACCAGAACGTAGTGAAGACCCAAGAGAGACCAGAGTGAAGACCCGAGAGAGTCCAGACCCGAGTAAAGACCTGAGAGAGAAGACCAGAGTGAAGACCCGAGAGGGACCAGACTCTAGTAGAGTCCAGACCTGAGTGAAGACCCAAGGGAGACCAGGCCCTGGTGAAGACATAAGACAGACCAGACCCATATAAAAGAATTGATAGAGATCAGACCTGAGTGAAGACCCGAGCAAGACCAGACCCGAATGAAGACCTAAGACAGACCAGACCTGAGTCGAGACCCGAGAAAAACGAGACCTGAGTGAAGACTCGAGAGAGACCAGAGTCGGGAGAGCTGAGTGAGTAGAGTCATGGCTGAGAGAGAGTTGACTAGGCAGCAGCAGAGGGATGTTCGTGTGAACCGTCGCTTCCAGTATAGACGTATGGTTCAAAAGTTATCAGGGCCGTGCTTCAGGGAACAAAAAGAAGGTCAGCATGCCGAGTGTGCCGAGTAATCCACCAATCTGAGACTTGTGGCCTAGTGGATAATTTTGTCGACTCCCCCACATCTGCCCCTGATGCTTCACATCACCATCATATATGCCCCAGATGCCTCCGATCATCCCCAAATGTGCCCCTGTTGCCTGAGATCACTAAATGTGCCCCTTTGATTCCCCCCATATGTGCGCCTCTGATGTCTCTGAACACCCCCCCCTGTGCCTCTCCAATGCGGCTGGTCACCACCACATCTGCACAGGCTCCGATGCCTCTGAACACCCCCATATGTGACCCTTAGATGCCATTGATCCCCCCATATATGTCCCTCAGATGCCATTGATCCCCCCATATATGACCCTCAGATGCCATTGATCCCCCCATATGTGACCCTCAGATGCCATTGATCCCCCCATATATGTCCCTCAGATGCCATTGATCCCCCCATATATGACCCTCAGATGCCATTGATCCCCCCATATGTGACCCTCAGATGCCATTGATCACCCCATATATGACCCTCAGATGCCATTGATCACCCCATATATGACCCTCAGATGCCATTGATCACCCCATATATGACCTTTAGATGCCATTAATCCCCCCATATATGTCCCTCAGATGCCATTGATCCCCCCATATGTGATTTTGTAGGGGCAGTGATGGGACCACACTTACAGTGATGTGTAGGGTCATGACGATAGAGAGGAGAGGGACAGATTTGCGAGGAAAAATGTGTTGCTATGAGAAAAAGAAACCAAACCCGTGGGAGGACAGAGCCCAAGCAGCACAGAGTATTTCAGGGGGAAAATAAATGAAAATGCGACTTCTGATAGAAAACAGATTTCCGCCTGTTTCTCGTTTCTGGCAATTATCTTTATATGGTCGCCAGTCAGCGTTACTCAGCAAATTCTGGTTTAACCCTCGCAAACCCTTCACTGTCACATTGTTTTTGCAGACCTTGAGTAAATGACAGAATATAAGACTATAGTGGATCCTCATGTAAAATAGTGCAAGAAGAAGGAAGAACCTGAGATCATCATTGAGATAAATGGTACTTGATTTAAAGGGACGGTATAGCCTGCTCTTAAAGGGACAATAATTTCATCTGAATCTTTGCCAGACAGCGAGTAAAATTAATTTAGATTTTGTGGCCTAATCCTCTGCCAACAAGAAAAATAACTAGGCCGTATACCATTATAATATATACGCATGAGAGGCCTACAAGGGGTCTAAAAGAGATATGAAAACTATCAGTTGCCCTTAGCAACCAATCACAGCATAGCTTTCATTATTCAAGAGCTAAATTTGAAATGAAAGATGAGCACTGATTGGTTGCTATAGGCAACAGACCAGAGGCTGTTTTCAGGGCCATTAATGTCGCCCATAAGAGTTAAAATGGTGGCCGGCTGGTGATAACCGTCACATGACTCGACTGTGACCAATATTAGCACAATCAAATCTAGGAGCGTAACGACGGCCATCGTATAACGTTACCTCTCTTAGACGGACTGTCGGATTTCATCCTTATCTCATTGGCCTTTGCTGTTCATTAGATCTGAAGCAGAAAATGGGAACAGACGAAATACGAACAAGAGTCCAATCACACAGATGCCTCTGGATTATATATAGTGTACATGTGAGATAAATGGATTACTGAGTGATGCATATTATATAACCAAGTGATCAATCAGAGCTGCAGGGTAAAGCATAGAGGATGAAAAGATGAGCAACCTGACTATGCAGCAATAAGTGATAAACATCACACTGTGCCCCCTATATTACCCCCTGTACACACATGATATGGAGGGAGTAGATATATCACATATCACACTGTGCCCCTATATTACCCCCTGTACACATATGATATGGGGGAGCAGATATATCACATATCACACTGTGCCCCTATATTACCCCCTGTACACACATGATATGGAGGGAGTAGATATATCATATATCACACTGTGCCCCCTATATTACCCACTGTACACACATGATATGGGGGAGCAGATATATCACATATCACACTGTGCCCCCTATATTACCCACTGTACACACATGATATGGGGGTGCAGATATATCACATATCACACTGTGCCCCCTATATTACCCACTGTACACATATGATATGGGGGTGCAGATATATCACATATCACACTGTGCCCCCTATATTACCCCCTGTACACATATGATATGGGGGAGCAGATATATCATATATCACACTGTGCCCCCTATATTACCCACTGTACACACATGATATGGGGGTGCAGATATATCACATATCACACTGTGCCCCCTATATTACCCCCTGTACACACATGATATGGGGGGAGTAGATATATCATATATCACACTGTGCCCCCTATATTACCCCCTGTACACACATAATATGGGGGGAGCAGATATATCATATATCACACTATGCCCCCTATATTACCACCTGTACACACATGATATGGGGGGAGTAGATATATCATATATCACACTGTGCCCCCTATATTACCCCCTGTACACACATGATATGGGGGGAGTAGATATATCATATATCACACTGTGCCCCCTATATTACCCCCTGTACACACATGATATGGGGGGAGCAGATATATCATATATCACACTATGCCCCCTATATTACCCCCTGTACACACATGATATGGGGGGAGCAGATATATCATATATCACACTGTGCCCCCTATATTACCCACTGTACACACATGATATGGGGGGAGTAGATATATCATATATCACACTGTGCCCCCTATATTACCCCCTGTACACACATGATATGGGGGGAGTAGATATATCATATATCACACTGTGCCCCCTATATTACCCCCTGTACACACATGATATGGGGGGAGCAGATATATCATATATCCCACTATGCCCCCTATATTACCCCCTGTACACACATGATATGGGGGGAGTAGATATATCATATATCACACTGTGCCCCCTATATTACCCCCTGTACACACATGATATGGGGGTGCAGATATATCATATATCACACTGTGCCCCCTATATTACCCCCTGTACACACATGATATGGGGGGAGTAGATATATCATATATCACACTGTGCCCCCTATATTACCCCCTGTACACATATGATATGGGGGAGCAGATATATCATATATCACACTGTGCCCCCTATATTACCCCCTGTACACACATGATATGGGGAGTGCAGATATATCATATATCACACTGTGCCCCCTATATTACCCCCTGTACACACATGATATGGGGGAGCAGATATATCACATATCACACTGTGCCCCCTATATTGCCCCCAGTACACACATGATATGGGAGAGCAGATATATCACATATCACACTGTGCCCCCTATATTGCCCCCTGTACACACATGATATGGGGGAGCAGATATATCACATATCACACTGTGCCCACTATATTACCCCCTGTACACACATGATATGGGGGAGCAGATATATCACATATCACACTGTGCCCCCTATATTGCCCCCTGTACACATATGATATGGGGGAGCAGATATATCACATATCACACTGTGCCCCCTATATTACCCCCTGTACACACATGATATGGGGGAGCAGATATATCACATATCACACTGTGCCCCCTATATTACCCCCTGTACCCACATGATATGGGGGAGCAGATATATCATATATCACACTGTGCCCCCTATATTACCCCGTGTACCCACATGATATGGGGGAGCAGATATATCATATATCACACTGTGCCCAGTATATTACCCCCTGTACACACATGATATGGGGGAGCAGATATATCATATATCACACTGTGCCCCCTAAATTACCCCCTGTACCCACATGATATGGGGGAGCAGATATATCATATATCACACTGTGCCCCCTATATTACCCCCTGTACCCACATGATATGGGGGGAGCAGATATATATCACACTGTGCCCCGTATATTACCCCCTGTACACACATGATATGGGGGAGCAGATATATCACATATCACACTGTGCCCCGTATATTACCCCCTGTACCCACATGATATGGGGGAGCAGAAATATCATATATCACACTGTGCCCCCTATATTACCCCCTGTACACATATGATATGCGGGGAGTAGATATATCATATATCACACTGTGCCCCCTATATTACCCCCTGTACACACATGATATGGGGGGAGCAGATATATCATATATCACACTGTGCCCCCTATATTACCCCCTGTACACACATGATATGGGGGGAGCAGATATATCATATATCACACTGTGCCCCCTATATTACCCCCTGTACACACATGATATGGGGGAGCAGATATATCATATATCACACTGTGCCCAGTATATTACCCCCTGTACACAAATGATATGGGGGGAGCAGATATATCATATATCACACTGTGCCCCGTATATTACCCCCTGTACACACATGATATGGGGGGAGCAGATATATCATATATCACACTGTGCCCCCTATATTACCCCCTGTACACACATGATATGGGGGAGCAGATATATCATATATCACACTGTGCCACTATATTGCCCCCTGTACACACATGATATGGGGGAGCAGATATATCATATATCACACTGTGCCCCTATATTACCCCCTGTACACACATGATATGGGGGGAGCAGATATATCATATATCACACTGTGCCCCTATATTACCCCTGTACACACATGATATGGGGGGAGCAGATATATCATATATCACACTGTGCCCCTATATTACCCCCTGTACACAAATGATATGGGGGGAGCAGATATATCATATATCACACTGTGCCCCTATATTACCCCCTGTACACACATGATATGGGGGAGCAGATATATCATATATCACACTGTGCCCCCTATATTACCCCCTGTACCCACATGATATGGGGGAGCAGATATATCATATATCACACTGTGCCCCCTATATTACCCCCTGTACACATATGATATGCGGGGAGTAGATATATCATATATCCCACTGTGCCCCCTATATTACCCCCTGTACACACATGATATGGGGGGAGCAGATATATCATATATCACACTGTGCCCCCTATATTACCCCCTGTACACACATGATATGGGGGGAGCAGATATATCATATATCACACTGTGCCCCCTATATTACCCCCTGTACACACATGATATGGGGGAGCAGATATATCATATATCACACTGTGCCCAGTATATTACACCCTGTACACACATGATATGGGGGGAGCAGATATATCATATATCACACTGTGCCCCGTATATTACCCCCTGTACACACATGATATGGGGGGAGCAGATATATCATATATCACACTGTGCCCCCTATATTACCCCCTGTACACACATGATATGGTGGGAGCAGATATATCATATATCACACTGTGCCCCCTATATTACCCCCTGTACACATATGATATGGGGAGAAGATACATCATATCACACTGTGCCCCCTATATTACCCCCTGTACACACGATATGGGGGTGCAGATACATTATATATCACACTGTGCCCCCTATATTACCCCCTGTACACACCACATGATATGGGGGGTGCAGATATATCATATATCACACTGTGCCCCCTATATTACCCCTTGTACACACATGATACGGGGGGAACAGATATATCATATATTACACTGTGCCCCCTATATTACCCCCTGTACACACATGATATGGGGGTGCAGATATATCATATATTAAACTGTGCCCCCTATATTACCCCCTGTACACATGATATGGGGATGAAGATATATCATATATCACACTGTGCCCCCTAGATTACCCCCTGTACACATATGATATGGGGGAGCAGATACATCATATCACACTGTGCCCCCTATATTACCCCCTATACACATATGATATTGGGGGGAGCAGATATATCATATATCACACTGTACCCCTTATATTACCCCCTGTACGCACGATATGGGGGTGCAGATATATCATAAATCTCACTGTTGTGCCCCCTATATTACCCCCTGTACACACATGATATGGGGGGTGCAGATATATCATATATCACACTGTGCCCCCTATATTACCCCCTGTACACATATGACATGGGGGTGCAGCTATATCATATATTACACTGTGCCCCCTATATTACCCCCTGTACACATATGATATGGGGGAGCAGATACATCATATCACACTGTGCCCCCTATATTACCCCCTGTACACATGATATTGGGGGGAGCAGATACATCATATCACACTGTGCCCCCTATATTACCCCCTATACACATATGATATTGGGGGGAGCAGATATATCATATATCACACTGTGGCCCTTATATTACCCCCTGTACGCACGATATGGGGGTGCAGATATATCATATATCACACTGTGCCCCCTATATTACCCCCTATACACATATGATATTGGGGGAGCAGATACATCATATCACACTGTGCCCCCTATATTACCCCCTATACACATATGATATTGGGGAGAGCAGATATATCATATATCACACTGTGCCCCTTATATTACCTCCTGTACGCACGATATGGGGGTGCAGATATATCATATATCTCACTGTGCCCCCTATATTACCCCCTGTACACACATGATATGGGGGGTGCAGATATATCATATATCACACTGTGCCCCCTATATTACCCCCTGTACACATATGACATGGGGGTGCAGCTATATCATTTATCACACTGTGCCCCCTATATTACTCCCTGTACACATATGATATGGGGGAGCAGATACATCATATCAAACTGTGCCCCCTATATTACCCCCTGTACACATATGATATGGAGGGAGCAGATATATCATATATCACACTGTGCCCCCTATATTACCCCCTGTACACATATGATATGGGGGAGCAGATATATCATATATCACACTGTGCCCCCTATATTACCCCCTGTACACATATGATATGGGGGAGCAGATACATCATATCACACTGTGGCCCCTATATTACCCCCTGTACACACATGATATGGGGGGTGCAGTTACATTATATATCACACTGTGCCCCCTATATTACCCCCTGTACACACATGATATGGGGGGAGCAGATATATCATATATCACACTGTGACCTCATATTACCCCCTGTACACACATGATATGGGGGAGCAGATATATCATATCACACTGTGACCCCTATATTACCCCTGTACACATATGATATGGGGGAGCAGATATATCATATATCACACTGTGCCCCCTATATTACCCCTTGTACACATATGATATGGGGGGTGCAGATATATCATATATCACACTGTGCCCCCTATATTACCCCCTATACACATATGATATTGGGGGGAGCAGATATATCATATATCACACTGTGGCCCTTATATTACCCCCTGTACGCACGATATGGGGGTGCAGATATATCATATATCACACTGTGCCCCCTATATTACCCCCTATACACATATGATATTGGGGGAGCAGATACATCATATCACACTGTGACCCCTATATTACCCCCTATATACATATGATATTGGGGAGATCAGATATATCATATATCACACTGTGCCCCTTATATTACCTCCTGTACGCACGATATGGGGGTGCAGATATATCATATATCTCACTGTGCCCCCTATATTACCCCCTGTACACACATGATATGGGGGGTGCAGATATATCATATATCACACTGTGCCCCCTATATTACCCCCTGTACACATATGACATGGGGGTGCAGCTATATCATATATCACACTGTGCCCCCTATATTACCCCCTGTACACATATGATATGGGGGAGCAGATACATCATATCAAACTGTGCCCCCTATATTACCCCCTGTACACATATGATATGGAGGGAGCAGATATATCATATATCACACTGTGCCCCCTATATTACCCCCTGTACACATATGATATGGGGGAGCAGATATATCATATATCACACTGTGCCCCCTATATTACCCCCTGTACACATATGATATGGGGGAGCAGATACATCATATCACACTGTGGCCCCTATATTATCCCCTGTACACACATGATATGGGGGGTGCAGTTACATTATATATCACACTGTGCCCCCTATATTACCCCCTGTACACACATGATATGGGGGAGCAGATATATCATATATCACACTGTGCCCCCATATTACCCCCTGTACACACATGATATGGGGGAGCAGATATATCATATCACACTGTGACCCCTATATTACCCCTGTACACATATGATATGGGGGAGCAGATATATCATATATCACACTGTGCCCCCTATATTACCCCTTGTACACATATGATATGGGGGGTGCAGATATATCATATATCACACTGTGCACCCTATATTACCCCTTGTACACACATGATATGGGGGTGCAGATATATCACATATCACACTGTGCCCCCTATATTACCCCTTGTACACACTCGATATGGGGGTGCAGATATATCACATATCACACTGTGCCCCCTATATTACCCCTTGTACACATATGATATGGGGGGTGCAGATATATCATATATCACACTGTGCCCCCTATATTACCCCCTGTACACACATGATATGGGAGGTGCAGATATATCATATATCACACTGTGCCCCCTATATTACCCCTTGTACACATATGATATGGGGGGTGCAGATATATCATATATCACACTGTGCCCCCTATATTACCTCCTGTACACACATGATATGGGGGGAGCAGATATATCATATATCACACTGTGCCCCCTATATTACCCCCTGTACACACATGATATGGGGGGAGCAGATATATCATATATCACACTGTGCCCCCTATATTACCCCCTGTACACACATGATATGGGGGGAGCAGATATATTATATATCACACTGTGCCCCCTATATTACCCCCTGTACACACATGATATGGGGGAGCAGATATATCACATATCACACTGTGCCCCCTATATTGCCCCCTGTACACACATGATATGGGGGGAGCAGATATATCATATATCACACTGTGCCCCTATATTACCCCCTGTACACACATGATATGGGGGGAGCAGATATATCATATATCACACTGTGCCCCCTATATTACCACCTGTACACACATGATATGGGGGGAGCAGATATATCATATATCACACTGTGCCCCCTATATTACCCCCTCTACACACATGATATGGGGGGTGCAGATATATCATATATCACACTGTCCCCCCTATATTACCCCTTGTACACACATGATATGGGGGGAGCAGATATATTATATATCACACTGTGCCCCCTATATTACCCCCTGTACACACATGATATGGGGGAGCAGATATATCATATATCACACTGTGCCCCCTATATTACGCCCTGTACACACATGATATGGGGGAGCAGATATATCATATATCACACTGTGCCCCTATATTACCCCCTGTACACACATGATATGGGGGGAGCAGATATATCATATATCACACTGTGCCCCCTATATTACCCCCTGTACACACATGATATGGGGGAGCAGATATATCACATATCACACTGTGCCCCCTATATTACCCCCTGTACACACATGATATGGGGGGAGCAGATATATCATATATCACACTGTGCCCCTATATTACCCCCTGCACACACATGATATGGGGGGAGTAGATATATCATATATCAAACTGTGCCCCCTATATTACCCCCTGTACACACATGATATGGGGGAGCAGATATATCACATATCACACTGTGCCCCCTATATTACCCCCTGTACACACATGATATGGGGGGAGCAGATATATTATATATCACACTGTGCCCCCTATATTACCCCCTGTACACACATGATATGGGGGGAGCAGATATATCATATATCACACTTTGCCCCCTATATTACCCCCTGTACACACATGATATGGGGGAGCAGATATATCATATATCACACTGTGCCCCCTATATTACCCCCTGTACACACATGATATGGGGGAGCAGATATATCATATATCACACTGTGCCCCTATATTACCCCCTGTACACACATGATATGGGGGGAGCAGATATATCACATATCACACTGTGCCCCCTATATTACCCCCTGTACACACATGATATGGGGGGAGCAGATATATCATATATCACACTGTGCCCCTATATTACCCCCTGTACACACATGATATGGGGGGAGTAGATATATCATATATCACACTGTGCCCCCTATATTACCCCCTGTACACACATGATATGGGGGAGTAGATATATCACATATCACACTGTGCCCCCTATATTACCCCCTGTACACACATGATATGAGGGGAGCAGATTTATTATATATCACACTGTGCCCCCTATATTACCCCCTGTACAAACATGATATGGGGGGAGCAGATATATTATATATCACACTGTGCCCCCTATATTACCCCCTGTACACACATGATATGGGGGAGCAGATATATCACATATCACACTGTGCCCCCTATATTACCCCCTGTACACACATGATATGGGGGGAGCAAATATATTATATATCACACTGTGCCCCCTATATTACCCCCTGTACACACATGATATGGGGGAGCAGATATATCATATATCACACTGTGCCCCGTATATTACCCCCTGTATACACATGATATGGGGGAGCAGATATATCACATATCACACTGTGCCCCCTATATTACCCCCTGTACACACATGATATGGGGGGAGCAGATATATTATATATCACACTGTGCCCCCTATATTACCCCCTGTACACACATGATATGGGGGGAGCAGATATATCATATATCACACTGTGCCCCCTATATTACCCCCTGTACACACATGATATGGGGGAGCAGATATATCACATATCACACTGTGCCCCCTATATTACCCCCTGTACACACATGATATGGGGGGAGCAGATATATCATATATCACACTGTGCCCAGTATATTACCCCCTGTACACACATGATATGGGGGAGCAGATATATCATATATCACACTGTGCCCCCTATATTACCCCCTGTACACACATGATATGGGGAAGCAGATATATCATATATCACACTGTGCCCTCTATATTACCCCCTGTACACACATGATATGGGGGGTGCAGATATATCATATATCACATTGTGCCCCCTATATTACCCCTTGTACACATATGATATGGGGTGAGCAGATACATCATATCACACTGTGCCCCCTATATTACCCCCTGTACACATATGATATGGGGGGTGCAGATATATCATATATCACACTGTCCCCCCTATATTACCCCTTATACACACATGATATGGGGGGTGCAGATATATCATATATCACATTGTGCCCCCTATATTACCCCCTGTACACACATGATATGGGGGGAGCAGATATATCATATATCACATTGTGCCCCCTATATTACCCCTTGTACACATATGATATGGGGGGTGCAGATATATCATATATCACATTGTGCCCCTATATTACCCCTTGTACACATATGATATGATATGGGGGGTGCAGATATATCATATATCACACTGTGCCCCCTATATTACCCCTTGTACACACATGATATGGGGGTGCAGATATATCACTCACATATCACACTGTGCCCCCTATATTACACCCTGTACACATATGACATGGGGGGTGCAGATATATCACATATCACACTGTGCCCCCTATATTACCCCCTGTACACACATGATATGGGGGGAGCAGATATATCACATATCACACTGTGCCCCCTATATTACCCCCTGTACACATATGATATGGGGGAGCAGATATATCATATATCACACTGTGCCCCCTATATTACCCACTGTACACACATGATATGGGGTTGCAGATATATCACATATCACACTGTGCCCCCTATATTACCCACTGTACACACATGATATGGGGGAGCAGATATATCATATATCACACTGTGCCCCCTATATTACCCCCTGTACACACATGATATGGGGGGAGTAGATATATCATATATCACACTGTGCCCCCTATATTACCCCCTGTACACACATGATATGGGGGGAGCAGATATATCATATATCACACTATGCCCCCTATATTACCCCCTGTACACACATGATATGGGGGGAGTAGATATATCATATATCACACTGTGCCCCCTATATTACCCCCTGTACACACATGATATGGGGGGAGTAGATATATCACATATCACACTGTGCCCCTATATTACCCCCTGTACACATATGATATGGGGGAGCAGATATATCATATATCACACTGTGCCCCCTATATTACCCACTGTACACACATGATATGGGGGTGCAGATATATCACATATCACACTGTGCCCCCTATATTACCCACTGTACACACATGATATGGGGGAGCAGATATATAATATATCACACTGTGCCCCCTATATTACCCCCTGTACACACATGATATGGGGGGAGTAGATATATCATATATCACACTGTGCCCCCTATATTACCCCCTGTACACACATGATATGGGGGGAGCAGATATATCATATATCACACTATGCCCCCTATATTACCCCCTGTACACACATGATATGGGGGGAGTAGATATATCATATATCACACTGTGCCCCCTATATTACCCCCTGTACACACATGATATGGGGGGAGTAGATATATCATATATCACACTGTACCCCCTATATTACCCCCTGTACACACATGATATGGGGGGAGCAGATATATCATATATCACACTATGCCCCCTATATTACCCCCTGTACACACATGATATGGGGGGAGCAGATATATCATATATCACACTGTGCCCCCTATATTACCCACTGTACACACATGATATGGGGGGAGTAGATATATCATATATCACACTGTGCCCCCTATATTACCCCCTGTACACACATGATATGGGGGGAGTAGATATATCATATATCACACTGTGCCCCCTATATTACCCCCTGTACACACATGATATGGGGGGAGCAGATATATCATATATCACACTATGCCCCCTATATTACCCCCTGTACACACATGATATGGGGGGAGTAGATATATCATATATCACACTGTGCCCCGTATATTACCCCCTGTACACACATGATATGGGGGAGCAGATATATCATATATCACACTGTGCCCCGTATATTACCCCCTGTACACACATGATATGGGGGGAGCAGATATATCATATATCACACTGTGCCCCTATATTACCCCTGTACACACATGATATGGGGGGAGCAGATATATCATATATCACACTGTGCCCCTATATTACCCCCTATACACAAATGATATGGGGGGAGCAGATATATCATATATCACACTGTGCCCCTATATTACCCCCTGTACACACATGATATGGGGGAGCAGATATATCATAGATCACACTGTGCCCCCTATATTACCCCCTGTACACACATGATATGGGGGGAGCAGATATATCATATATCACACTGTGCCCCCTATATTACCCCCTGTACACACATGATATGGGGGGAGCAGATATATCATATATCACACTGTGCCCCCTATATTACCCCCTGTACACACATGATATGGGGGAGCAGATATATCATATATCACACTGTGCCCAGTATATTACACCCTGTACACACATGATATGGGGGGAGCAGATATATCATATATCACACTGTGCCCCGTATATTACCCCCTGTACACACATGATATGGGGGGAGCAGATATATCATATATCACACTGTGCCCCCTATATTACCCCCTGTACACACATGATATGGTGGGAGCAGATATATCATATATCACACTGTGCCCCCTATATTACCCCCTGTACACATATGATATGGGGAGAAGATACATCATATCACACTGTGCCCCCTATATTACCCCCTGTACACACGATATGGGGGTGCAGATACATTATATATCACACTGTGCCCCCTATATTACCCCCTGTACACACCACATGATATGGGGGGTGCAGATATATCATATATCACACTGTGCCCCCTATATTACCCCTTGTACACACATGATACGGGGGGAACAGATATATCATATATCACACTGTGCCCCCTATATTACCCCCTGTACACACATGATATGGGGGTGCAGATATATCATATATTACACTGTGCCCCCTATATTACCCCCTGTACACATGAAATGGGGATGAAGATATATCATATATCACACTGTGCCCCCTAGATTACCCCCTGTACACATATGATATGGGGGAGCAGATACATCATATCACACTGTGCCCCCTATATTACCCCCTATACACATATGATATTGGGGGAGCAGATATATCATATATCACACTGTACCCCTTATATTACCCCCTGTACGCACGATATGGGGGTGCAGATATATCATAAATCTCACTGTTGTGCCCCCTATATTACCCCCTGTACACACATGATATGGGGGGTGCAGATATATCATATATCACACTGTGCCCCCTATATTACCCCCTGTACACATATGATATGGGGGAGCAGATATATCATATATCACACTCTGCCCCCTATATTACCCCCTGTACACACATGATATGGGGGAGCAGATATATCATATATCACACTGTGCCCCCTATATTACCCCCTGTACACACATGATATGGGGGAGCAGATATATCATATATCACACTGTGCCCCTATATTACCCCCTGTACACATATGATATGGGGGAGCAGATATATCATATATCACACTGTGCCCCCTATATTAACCCCTGTACACATATGATATGGGGGAGCAGATATATCATATATCACACTGTGCCCCCTATATTACCCCCTGTACACATATGATATGGGGGAGCAGATATATCATATATCACACTGTGCCCCCTATATTACCCCCTGTACACACATGATATGGGGGAGCAGATATATCATATATCACACTGTGCCCCCTATATTACCCCCTGTACAGATATGATATGGGGGAGCAGATATATCATATATCACACTGTGCCCCCTATATTACCCCCTGTACACACATGATATGGGGGAGCAGATATATCATATATCACACTGTGCCCCGTATATTACCCCCTGTACACACATGATATGGGGAAGCAGATATATCATATATCACACTGTGCCCTCTATATTACCCCCTGTACACACATGATATGGGGGGTGCAGATATATCATATATCACATTGTGCCCCCTATATTACCCCTTGTACACATATGATATGGGGGGAGCAGATATATCATATATCACACTGTGCCCCCTATATTACCCCCTGTACACACATGATATGGGGGGAGCAGATATATCATATATCACACTGTGCCCCCTATATTACCCCCTGTACACATATGATATGGGGGAGCAGATATATCATATATCACACTGTGCCCACTATATTACCCCCTGTACACATATGATATGGGGGAGCAGATATATCATATATCACACTGTGCCCCGTATATTACCCCCTGTACACACATGATATGGGGGAGCAGATATATCATATATCACACTCTGCCCCCTATATTACCCCCTGTACACATATCATATGGGGGAGCAGATATATCATATATCTCACTGTGCCCCCTATATTACCCCCTGTACACACATGATATGGGGGAGCAGATATATCATATATCACACTGTGCCCCCTATATTACCCCCTGTACACATATGATATGGGGGAGCAGATATATCATATATCTCACTGTGCCCCCTATATTACCCCCTGTACACACATGATATGGGGGAGCAGATATATCATATATCACACTGTGCCCCCTATATTACCCCTTGTACACATATGATATGGGGGGAGCAGATATATCATATATCACACTGTGCCCCGTATATTCCCCCCTGTACACACATGATATGGGGGGAGCAGATATATCATATATCACACTGTGCCCCCTATATTACCCCCTGTACACACATGATATGGGGGAGCAGATATATCATATATCACACTGTGCCCCGCATATTACCCCCTGTACACACATGATATGGGGGGAGCAGATATATCATATATCACACTGTGCCCCTATATTACCCCCTGTAAACACATGATATGGGGGGTGCAGATATATCATATATCACACTGTGCCCCCTATATTACCCCCTGTACACACATGATATGGGGAAGCAGATATATCACATATCACACTGTGCCCCCTATATTACCCCCTGTACCGTAACCCACATGATATGGGGGGAGCAGATACATCATATCACACTGTGCCCCCTATATTACCCCCTGTACACACATGATATGGGGGAGAAGATATATCACATATCACACTGTGCCCCCTATATTACCCCCTGTACACACATGATATGGGGGGAGCAGATATATTATATATCACACTGTGCCCCCTATATTACCCCCTGTACACACATGATATGGGGGGAGCAGATATATCATATATCACACTGTGCCCCCTATATTACCCCCTATACACACACGATATGGGGGAGCAGATATATCATATATCACACTGTGCCCCCTATATTACCCCCTGTACACATATGATATGGGGGGAGCAGATATATCATATATCACACTGTGCCCCGTATATTACCCCCTGTACACACATGATATGGGGGGAGCAGATATATCATATATCACACTGTGCCCCCTATATTACCCCCTGTACACACATGATATGGGGGAGCAGATATATCATATATCACACTGTGCCCCGTATATTACCCCCTGTACACACATGATATGGCGGGAGCAGATATATCATATATCACACTGTGCCCCCTATATTACCCCCTGTACACACATGATATGGGGGAGCAGATATATCATATATCACACTGTGCCCCCTATATTATCCCCTGTACACACGTGATATGGGGGTGCAGATATATCATATATCACACTGTGCCCTCTATATTACCCCCTGTACACACATGATATGGGGGAGCAGATATATCATATATCACACTGTGCCCCCTATATTACCCCCTGTACACACATGATATGGGGAAGCAGATATATCATATATCACACTGTGCCCTCTATATTACCCCCTGTACACACATGATATGGGGGGTGCAGATATATCATATATCACACTGTGCCCTCTATATTACCCCCTGTACACACATGATATGGGGGGAGCAGATATATCATATATCACACTGTGCCCCGTATATTACCCCCTGTACACACATAATATGGCGGGAGCAGATATATCATATATCACACTGTGCCCCCTATATTACCCCCTGTACACACATGATATGGGGGGTGCAGATATATCATATATCACACTGTGCCCCCTATATTACCCCCTCTACACACATGATATGGGGGAGCAGACATATCATATATCACACTGTGCCCCTATATTACCCCCTGTACACACATGATATGGGGGAGCAGATATATCATATATCACACTGTGCCCTCTATATTACCCCCTGTACACACATGATATGGGGGAGCAGACATATCATATATCACACTGTGCCCCTATATTACCCCCTGTACACACATGATATGGGGGAGCAGATATATTATATATCACACTGTGCCCCCTATATTACCCCCTGTACACACATGATATGGGGGAGCAGATATATCATATATCACACTGTGCCCCTATATTACCCCCTGTACACACATGATATGGGGGAGCAGATATATCATATATCACACTGTGCCCTCTATATTACCCCCTGTACACACATGATATGGGGGAGCAGATATATCATATATCACACTGTTCCCTCTATATTACCCCCTGTACACACATGATATGGGGGAGCAGATATATCATATATCACACTGTGCCCCCTATATTACCCCCTATACACACATGATATGGGGGAGCAGATATATCATATATCACACTGTGCCCCCTATATTACCCCCTGTACACACATGATATGGGGGAGCAGATATATCATATTTCACACTGTGACCCCTATATTACCCCCTGTACACATATGATATGGGGGAGAAGATATATCATATATCACACTGTGCCCCCTATATTACCCCCTGTACACACATGATATGGGGGAGCAGATATATCATATATCACACTGTGCCCCCTATATTACCCCTTGTACACATATGATATGGGGGAGCAGATATATCATATATCACACTGTGACCCCTATATTACCCCTTGTACACACATGATATGGGGGAGCAGATATATCATATATCACACTGTGCCCCCTATATTACCCCCTGTACACACATGATATGGGGGAGCAGATATATCATATATCACACTGTGCCCGCTATATTACCCCTTGTACACATATGATATGGGGGAGCAGATATATCATATATCACACTGTGCCCCCTATATTACCCCCTGTACACACATGATATGGGGGGAGCAGATATATCATATATCACACTGTGCCCTCTATATTACCCCCTGTACACACATGATATGGGGGAGCAGATATATCATATATCACACTGTGCCCCCTATATTACCCCCTGTACACACATGATATGGGGGAGCAGATATATCATATATCACACTGTGCCCCCTATATTACCCCCTGTACACATATGATATGGGGGAGCAGATATATCATATATCACACTGTGCCCCCTATATTACCCCCTGTACACACATGATATGGGGGAGCAGATATATCATATATCACACTGTGCCCCCTATATTACCCCCTGTACACACATGATATGGGGGAGCAGATATATCATATATCACACTGTGCCCCCTATATTACCCCCTGTACACACATGATATGGGGGAGCAGATATATCATATATCACACTGTGCCCCCTATATTACCCCCTGTACACACATGATATGGGGGAGCAGATATATCATATATCACACTGTGCCCCCTATATTATCCCCTGTACACATATGATATGGGGGAGCAGATATATCATATATCACACTGTGCCCCGTATATTACCCCCTGTACACACATGATATGGGGGAGCAGATATATCATATATCACACTCTGCCCCCTATATTACCCCCTGTACACATATGATATGGGGGAGCAGATATATCATATATCACACTGTGCCCCCTATATTACCCCCTGTACACATATGATATGGGGGAGCAGATATATCATATATCACACTGTGCCCCCTATATTACCCCCTGTACACATATGATATGGGGGAGCAGATATATCATATATCACACTGTGCCCCCTATTTTACCCCCTGTACAGATATGATATGGGGGAGCAGATATATCATATATCACACTGTGCCCCCTATATTACCCCCTGTACACACATGATATGGGGGAGCAGATATATCATATATCACACTGTGCCCCGTATATTACCCCCTGTACACACATGATATGGGGAAGCAGATATATCATATATCACACTGTGCCCTCTATATTACCCCCTGTACACACATGATATGGGGGGTGCAGATATATCATATATCACATTGTGCCCCCTATATTACCCCTTGTACACATATGATATGGGGGGAGCAGATATATCATATATCACACTGTGCCCCCTATATTACCCCCTGTACACACATGATATGGGGGGAGCAGATATATCATATATCACACTGTGCCCCCTATATTACCCCCTGTACACATATGATATGGGGGAGCAGATATATCATATATCACACTGTGCCCACTATATTACCCCCTGTACACATATGATATGGGGGAGCAGATATATCATATATCACACTGTGCCCCGTATATTACCCCCTGTACACACATGATATGGGGGAGCAGATATATCATATATCACACTCTGCCCCCTATATTACCCCCTGTACACATATGATATGGGGGAGCAGATATATCATATATCACACTGTGCCCCCTATATTACCCCCTGGACACACATGATATGGGGGAGCAGATATATCATATATCACACTGTGCCCCCTATATTACCCCCTGTACACATATGGTATGGGGGAGCAGATATATCATATATCACACTCTGCCCCCTATATTACCCCCTGGTCACACATGATATGGGGGAGCAGATATATCACATATCACACTGTGCCCCTATATTGCCCCCTGTACACACATGATATGGGGGAGCAGATATATCATATATCACACTGTGCCCCCTATATTACCCCCTGTACACACATGATATGGGGGAGCAGATATATCATATTTCACACTGTGACCCCTATATTACCCCCTGTACACATATGATATGGGGGAGAAGATATATCATATATCACACTGTGCCCCCTATATTACCCCCTGTACACACATGATATGGGGGAGCAGATATATCATATATCACACTGTGCCCCCTATATTACCCCTTGTACACATATGATATGGGGGAGCAGATATATCATATATCACACTGTGACCCCTATATTACCCCTTGTACACACATGATATGGGGGAGCAGATATATCATATATCACACTGTGCCCCCTATATTACCCCCTGTACACACATGATATGGGGGAGCAGATATATCATATATCACACTGTGCCCCCTATATTACCCCTTGTACACATATGATATGGGGGAGCAGATATATCATATATCACACTGTGCCCCCTATATTACCCCCTGTACACACATGATATGGGGGGAGCAGATATATCATATATCACACTGTGCCCTCTATATTACCCCCTGTACACACATGATATGGGGGAGCAGATATATCATATATCACACTGTGCCCCCTATATTACCCCCTGTACACACATGATATGGGGGAGCAGATATATCATATATCACACTGTGCCCCCTATATTACCCCCTGTACACATATGATATGGGGGATCAGATATATCATATATCACACTGTGCCCCCTATATTACCCCCTGTACACACATGATATGGGGGAGCAGATATATCATATATCACACTGTGCCCCCTATATTACCCCCTGTACACACATGATATGGGGGAGCAGATATATCATATATCACACTGTGCCCCCTATATTACCCCCTGTACACACATGATATGGGGGAGCAGATATATCATATATCACACTGTGCCCCCTATATTACCCCCTGTACACACATGATATGGGGGAGCAGATATATCATATATCACACTGTGCCCCCTATATTATCCCCTGTACACATATGATATGGGGGAGCAGATATATCATATATCACACTGTGCCCCGTATATTACCCCCTGTACACACATGATATGGGGGAGCAGATATATCATATATCACACTCTGCCCCCTATATTACCCCCTGTACACATATGATATGGGGGAGCAGATATATCATATATCACACTGTGCCCCCTATATTACCCCCTGTACACATATGATATGGGGGAGCAGATATATCATATATCACACTGTGCCCCCTATATTACCCCCTGTACACATATGATATGGGGGAGCAGATATATCATATATCACACTGTGCCCCCTATTTTACCCCCTGTACAGATATGATATGGGGGAGCAGATATATCATATATCACACTGTGCCCCCTATATTACCCCCTGTACACACATGATATGGGGGAGCAGATATATCATATATCACACTGTGCCCCGTATATTACCCCCTGTACACACATGATATGGGGAAGCAGATATATCATATATCACACTGTGCCCTCTATATTACCCCCTGTACACACATGATATGGGGGGTGCAGATATATCATATATCACATTGTGCCCCCTATATTACCCCTTGTACACATATGATATGGGGGGAGCAGATATATCATATATCACACTGTGCCCCCTATATTACCCCCTGTACACACATGATATGGGGGGAGCAGATATATCATATATCACACTGTGCCCCCTATATTACCCCCTGTACACATATGATATGGGGGAGCAGATATATCATATATCACACTGTGCCCACTATATTACCCCCTGTACACATATGATATGGGGGAGCAGATATATCATATATCACACTGTGCCCCGTATATTACCCCCTGTACACACATGATATGGGGGAGCAGATATATCATATATCACACTCTGCCCCCTATATTACCCCCTGTACACATATGATATGGGGGAGCAGATATATCATATATCACACTGTGCCCCCTATATTACCCCCTGGACACACATGATATGGGGGAGCAGATATATCATATATCACACTGTGCCCCCTATATTACCCCCTGTACACATATGGTATGGGGGAGCAGATATATCATATATCACACTCTGCCCCCTATATTACCCCCTGGTCACACATGATATGGGGGAGCAGATATATCACATATCACACTGTGCCCCTATATTGCCCCCTGTACACACATGATATGGGGGAGCAGATATATCATATATCACACTGTGCCCCCTATATTACCCCCTGTACACATATGATATGGGGGAGCAGATATATCATATATCACACTGTGCCCACTATATTACCCCCTGTACACACATGATATGGGGGGAGCAGATATATCATATATCACACTGTGCCCCCTATATTACCCCCTGTACACACATGATATGGGGGAGCAGATATATCATATATCACACTCTGCCCCCTATATTACCCCCTGTACACACATGATATGGGGGAGCAGATATATCATATATCACACTGTGCCCCCTATATTACCCCCTGTACACATATGATATGGGGGAGCAGATATATCATATATCACACTCTGCCCCCTATATTACCCCCTGTACACACATGATATGGGGGAGCAGATATATCATATATCACACTGTGCCCCTATATTACCCCCTGTACACACATGATATGGGGGAGCAGATATATCATATATCACACTGTGCCCCCTATATTACCCCCTGTACACACATGATATGGGGGAGCAGATATATCATATATCACACTCTGCCCCCTATATTACCCCCTGTACACATATGATATGGGGGAGCAGATATATCATATATCACACTGTGCCCCCTATATTACCCCCTGTACACATATGATATGGGGGAGCAGATATATCATATATCACACTGTGCCCCCTATATTACCCCCTGTACACATATGATATGGGGGAGCAGATATATCATATATCACACTGTGCCCCCTATATTACCCCCTGTACACACATGATATGGGGGAGCAGATATATCATATATCACACTGTGCCCCCTATATTACCCCCTGTACAGATATGATATGGGGGAGCAGATATATCATATATCACACTGTGCCCCCTATATTACCCCCTGTACACACATGATATGGGGGAGCAGATATATCATATATCACACTGTGCCCCGTATATTACCCCCTGTACAAACATGATATGGGGAAGCAGATATATCATATATCACACTGTGCCCTCTATATTACCCCCTGTACACACATGATATGGGGGGTGCAGATATATCATATATCACATTGTGCCCCCTATATTACCCCTTGTACACATATGATATGGGGGGAGCAGATATATCATATATCACACTGTGCCCCCTATATTACCCCCTGTACACACATGATATGGGGGGAGCAGATATATCATATATCACACTGTTCCCCCTATATTACCCCCTGTACACATATGATATGGTGGAGCAGATATATCATATATCACACTGTGCCCACTATATTACCCCCTGTACACATATGATATGGGGGAGCAGATATATCATATATCACACTGTGCCCCGTATATTACCCCCTGTACACACATGATATGGGGGAGCAGATATATCATATATCACACTCTGCCCCCTATATTACCCCCTGTACACATATGATATGGGGGAGCAGATATATCATATATCTCACTGTGCCCCCTATATTACCCCCTGTACACACATGATATGGGGGAGCAGATATATCATATATCACACTGTGCCCCCTATATTACCCCCTGTACACATATGATATGGGGGAGCAGATATATCATATATCACACTCTGCCCCCTATATTACCCCCTGGTCACACATGATATGGGGGAGCAGATATATCACATATCACACTGTGCCCCTATATTGCCCCCTGTACACACATGATATGGGGGAGCAGATATATCATATATCACACTGTGCCCCCTATATTACCCCCTGTACACATATGATATGGGGGAGCAGATATATCATATATCACACTGTGCCCACTATATTACCCCCTGTACACACATGATATGGGGGGAGCAGATATATCATATATCACACTGTGCCCCCTATATTACCCCCTGTACACATATGATATGGGGGAGCAGATATATCATATATCACACTGTGCCCACTATATTACCCCCTGTACACATATGATATGGGGGAGCAGATATATCATATATCACACTGTGCCCCGTATATTACCCCCTGTACACACATGATATGGGGGAGCAGATATATCATATATCACACTCTGCCCCCTATATTACCCCCTGTACACATATGATATGGGGGAGCAGATATATCATATATCTCACTGTGCCCCCTATATTACCCCCTGTACACACATGATATGGGGGAGCAGATATATCATATATCACACTGTGCCCCCTATATTACCCCCTGTACACATATGATATGGGGGAGCAGATATATCATATATCACACTCTGCCCCCTATATTACCCCCTGGTCACACATGATATGGGGGAGCAGATATATCACATATCACACTGTGCCCCTATATTGCCCCCTGTACACACATGATATGGGGGAGCAGATATATCATATATCACACTGTGCCCCCTATATTACCCCCTGTACACATATGATATGGGGGAGCAGATATATCATATATCACACTGTGCCCACTATATTACCCCCTGTACACACATGATATGGGGGGAGCAGATATATCATATATCACACTGTGCCCCCTATATTACCCCCTGTACACACATGATATGGGGGAGCAGATATATCATATATCACACTCTGCCCCCTATATTACCCCCTGTACACACATGATATGGGGGAGCAGATATATCATATATCACACTGTGCCCCCTATATTACCCCCTGTACACATATGATATGGGGGTGCAGATATATCATATATCACACTGTGCCCCCTATATTACCCCCTGTACACACATGATATGGGGGAGCAGATATATCATATATCACACTGTGCCCCCTATATTACCCCCTGTACACATATGATATGGGGGAGCAGATATATCATATATCACACTGTGCCCCCTATATTACCCCCTGTACACACATGATATGGGGGTGCAGATATATCATATATCACACTGTGCCCCCTATATTACCCCCTGTACACATATGATATGGGGGAGCAGATATATCATATATCACACTGTTCCCCCTATATTACCCCCTGTACACACATGATATGGGGGTGCAGATATATCATATATCACACTCTGCCCCCTATATTACCCCCTGTACACACATGATATGGGGGAGCAGATATATCATATATCACACTGTGCCCCCTATACACATATGATATGGGGGTGCAGATATATCATATATCACACTGTGCCCCCTAGATTACCCCCTGTACACATGATATGGGGGAGCAGATATATCATATATCACACTGTTCCCCCTATATTACCCCCTGTACACACATGATATGGGGGTGCAGATATATCATATATCACACTCTGCCCCCTATATTACCCCCTGTACACACATGATATGGGGGAGCAGATATATCATATATCACACTGTGCCCCCTATATTACCCCCTGTACACATATGATATGGGGGTGCAGATATATCATATATCACACTGTGCCCCCTAGATTACCCCCTGTACACATGATATGGGGGAGCAGATATATCATATATCACACTCTGCCCCCTATATTACCCCCTGTACACACATGATATGGGGGGAGCAGATATATCATATATCACACTGTGCCCTCTATATTACCCCCTGTACACATATGATATGGGGGGAGCAGATATATCACATATCACACTGTGCCCTCTATATTACCCCCTGTACACATGATATGGGGGAGCAGATATATCATATATCACACTCTGCCCCCTATATTACCCCCTGTACACACATGATATGGGGGAGCAGATATATCATATATCACTCTGTGCCCCCTATATTACCCCCTGTACACACATGATATGGGGGGAGCAGATATATCATATATCACACTGTGCCCCCTATATTACCCCCTGTATACATATGATATGGGGGAGCAGATATATCATATATCACACTGTGCCCTCTATATTACCCCCTGTACACATATGATATGGGGGAGCAGATATATCATATATCACACTGTGCCCCCTATATTACCCCCTGTACACACATGATATGGGGGAGCAGATATATCATATATCACACTGTGCCCCCTATATTACCCCCTGTATACATATGATATGGGGGAGCAGATATATCATATATCACACTCTGCCCCCTATATTACCCCCTGTACACACATGATATGGGGGAGCAGATATATCATATATCACACTGTGCCCCCTATATTACCCCCTGTATACATATGATATGGGGGAGCAGATATATCATATATCACACTCTGCCCCCTATATTACCCCCTGTACACACATGATATGGGGGAGCAGATATATCATATATCACACTGTGCCCCCTATATTACCCCCTGTACACACATGATATGGGGGGAGCAGATATATCATATATCACACTGTGCCCCCTATATTACCCCCTGTATACATATGATATGGGGGAGCAGATATATCATATATCACACTGTGCCCTCTATATTACCCCCTGTACACATATGATATGGGGGAGCAGATATATCATATATCACACTGTGCCCTCTATATTACCCCCTGTACACATATGATATGGGGGTGCAGATATATCATATATCACACTGTGCCCTCTAGATTACCCCCTGTACACATGATATGGGGGACCACTATTTTCACTGTTTGGCTATGTAGACACGATGGTTATCTTTCGGCGACCCAGACAAGTTCTCTCTTGTTACTTTGCGCATGCGCAGCTCAGTCTCCGCCTTGTTCTCTGTCCCACCAATCAGCGGGCGCCGTCTCCGTTCTCTCAGCGCGTGCTCTGTGGCGCGGCAGCCGAGGATGAAGGGACCGGAGAGTGTGGCGCTCAGTACCGGGGCCAGGATGCCCATCCTCGGCCTGGGGACATGGAAGGTGAGGTCGCGGCTGTCCCACCTCTCCGTAGTTAACCCTTTCTTCCCTCTACACACGGCTGTGGGTCTCTCAGTGGTGCAGACTCCTCGTCACGTGATGTGGTTTCCTTCTGTCTCGCGGGTCTGTAGGAAAGTCGCAGCGATTAATCGCGGCTCTGTCGGACTGGACGCGATTTGCCGTTTAACCCTTCATTGTTGCAGCCTCTCCGGCGGTGACTGCGCCCCCCACAGTCTGTGCAGTCACTCCCCTCTATAGCCACACAGTGATGGCGGCATAGGTGCACAGCTGGGAGTTGTAGTTCTACCACTCACCGTTGTATCAGTCCCCGGTGCAGCGATCTAATCCCCTCCCCCGCGGGGTCTACAGGGTGATGGCGGGGCCAGACTCCTCGCTTCATGGGTGTGAAGGGGCCTGCTTGACCCTTGGGTTCACCCCTGTGACCCCGGGACCCTTCCCCGGCAAGAAATCCGGGGGTGAGGCGGGAGACCCCTATACAGTGCTGCTGAGGGGGGGGTCATCCTGCCTCTGGCTGCCATGTTGGAGGCCCCGTGTCCGGGCACGACGGTTGTAGCCGCGGATGGCGACCACAGGAAGGGGACACCCCCCCATCTACAATATCTACTGCCTGCTTGGAGGGGTGTGAATACTTCTGTGCCGTCATGGATAGGTTAGTGACAGCTATGGGCGGCTGCTAGGACGCTGTTATTACATAAAGCTTATATTTTCCGGGAATTTTCTGCTTTCGGGGACCTGATCCCATGATCGGTTTTGTGACGTCAAATGATAAGCGGGGAAGGGGCGTCCTCCGTCTCGGAGAACCCGAAACCCTCAGTCTCCGCACAGGGTCAGCTTGGGCGAGATTTCTCCGGAGCGATGACCCACTTTCCACGGCTGAACCTGCTTATCTCTTGGTGAGGCGCCAGGGAAACACTGGGGTCCTTGTCATCGCTGCTCCAGAGTACACAGCACGCATGTTGGGGGGGCTCGGGAAGGCTTGGCATGTGGGCCCCTCTCCTGGGCCACCACGGGCTCGTTCATCCCGGCGACTTCCTCATCCCTCCCCCATAGTCAGAGCAGAGCGCCCCAGTAGTCACAGCAGAGTCTCCCATGTACTCTGCTCCTACACTACTGGCAGGAATCCCCCCTTCAATTTTTACTTTATTGCAGTCCGAGCCCGGAAAAGTGACAGCAGCCGTGATGAAAGCGCTGGAGGTCGGGTACCGGCATCTGGACTGCGCCTTCGTCTACCAGAATGAGAGCGAGGTCGGGGAAGGCATCCAGCAGAAGTTCAAGGACGGCACGCTGAAGAGAGAGGAGCTGTTCGTCACCAGCAAGGTAACTCCGGCCCGGTGTCAGGGCCGCACAATACGATCTATCTACACTGGATGGTTGTCTGGGCTCCATTTACTTCAGCTGCAATACCAAACATGGCCAACTAGAAAATGGTGGCACTGTTACTGCATAAACTGTAAAAGTTACTTTTTTTTTTTTAAGCTGTGGTCAACATTTCATGAAAAGTCCTTGGTCCGTGGAGCCTGTGAAAAAACCCTCTCTTCCCTGAAACTTGATTACCTGGACCTCTACCTTATGCATTGGCCAACAGGATTTAAGGTACGGTCTCAAGGATATTCCTCAGGCCGGGGTCACACTTGCGAGAAACTCGCACGAGTCTCGCGTCTCAATACCCGGCAGTCAGGACCGGAGTGTGCGGCTGCGTGTATTTCTATACAGATGAGCGCTCCGGTCCAAGTGCCGGGTATTGAGACTCGTGCGAGTTTCTCGCAAGTGTGACCCCGGCCTAATCCAGACTTCAATTGTGGAATGAGAGCCTTAAAGGGTGACTGTAAACTTGTACCTTAAGGTCGGACAACCCCTTTAAGAAACAAGTGACTTCCAGTGTTTCAACAATAGCCCAAAATGTGCTGCTTATATCTTCATAGAGCGGAGACGCTCCTCTTTCTCTACTCTTCTAAACTGAGATCAGTGATAAAATGAACTACCTGCAGCCACCAACTCCACTGAGCTAGATGTATAATGTGAGCTCCCCCCAATGGTGACTGTGTAATCTATATGTAGTGAGCTCCCTCTAGTGGTGACTGTATAACTATGTAGTGAGCTCCCTCTAGTGGTGGCTGTATAATATGTATGTAGTGAGCTCCTACTAGTGGTGACTGTATAACTCTATGTAGTGAGCCCCCCCTAGTGGTGACTGTATAACTATGAGGTGAGTGCCCTCTAGTGGTGGCTGTGTAAATCTGTATGTAGTGAGCGCCCTCTAGTGGTGGCTGTATAAATCTGTTAAGGGTTAATACTAAAATCAGAGTTGAAGTTTCGTTTTATCCATTTCAATGTAAGGTTTCGTTTCTCCGTTTTTGTTGCTGTAAGATACATTTTTGTAATTGGCATGGGCTGGCATGAAACCAGATTGTTCTCATCAGGTGCA
Source organism: Dendrobates tinctorius (assembly GCF_039654945.1). Lineage (NCBI taxonomy): Eukaryota > Metazoa > Chordata > Amphibia > Anura > Dendrobatidae > Dendrobates > Dendrobates tinctorius. Next base: position 3,473,436 of record NW_027361688.1, read on the forward strand.
AAGATAAGGGAGGTGGGAATGTTAAACTCTGAAGAATATGCCATTATACTACTTTTTATTTTGATACGGACATATATGTAGTTTCTGGTTTTCTTGCAATATTATTGGCTTATAAAGTGAAGTATTACCATGATGCTATTGGTAGTTGAGAACTTTGCATAATTAAGCAAAAGATTATAAAAGATGTGACTAAAATAAAGGGGCTTAGTGATCTGCCTCGATCCTCCCGTACAGAGACCCCAGTCTCCGTGTGGTCATTTGAGTTGCTAGCAACACTAGAATAATTTGGAAATCACTGGCTCAACCGTGAAGGGTTAATTTAGCCCTCCCTAAATAGCTACCTCGACAGTGGGGCCACTGAATAGGGATGCCTCTGCCCCCGGAGGACAACAAGACAAAGGACCCTCGGAGCGGACACAGGTGTTGGGAAATTGGGATTGATCACCACCCCCCCCCAGCCACGGTAAGTTGGCAGTTATACTGTTCACACTGACCGTTGGTGTGGTTTTCCTGTGCTTGTTGCTGCAAAGAGGATCTGAGGTTTGTCCCCTGGTGGGGTGATTCATGGGTGGAATCATAAAGAGGTGCAGTCCCGTTGGGGGCCCAGTGCTCGAACCGTACCTTATAAGGGACGGACACCCCGGATTGACCAGTGATTGTGACTCTCTTTATAGTCAAAATATCCTGAATTCCTGGTCATTATTAGTATTGGGCGTGGTCATGTGATCGAAGACTGGGTAGGATATGTAACTCAGGTATATATAGAAAGATATATATATAACCAGAGGTGTCCGGAGGGTTAGTCTGAGACGCCCTCCTCCTTTCACTGAGTACCGCGAATTTTGGGCTTCCCAGAGGGGGTTGACCCTGTGGAACAAACTGAGATGGCTGCTCCAGTATTGTGCACAATTTGTCAGGATATTTAGCTCTAAAGGAGAGAATTATGTTTCTGTGGAAGAAAAAGAAAAGTTTGGAATTGTGTGAAGGATCAGATACTGTTAGTCTTATGATTCAAAGACGAGGAAAGAAATCTGTCAGGAATGCAGGAAAAATATTTTCGATTCTGGGATTTCCTAAGGGCGGGAGGTTGCAGCCTACGCTATGGGATGAAGGAGTTAAAAGGTTGACTGATGATGATTACTTAAAGGCGCTGAGGAATTCCGTGGCTTGGCACATGAATTGTATAATGAAGGTTATGTGGAAATTGAACAGAAAGTGAATTCTGATTGTTTCTGTTACTGCTATGTTGAAGAAGGAAAAATTGTCTAATGACAGGGACGGGATGTTTTATGGTTCAAGAAAGTGACTGTGGTATGAGAATGTAATTGATTAAAGAAGGAACTAAGATTGATATTAATGTGTCAGGGAAATAGTTAAAAGTGATGATTTGAAACAAGAAGTTTCCCTGCTAGATGATAAGGTCCCTCCCCAGGAAATCAAGCCTCCTCCCGATTGTAAGCTCTGTGCCCTTTAACCCTAAGGCACCGATGTATCCTGGACTACCGAAACTCAGTATGCCCCCACCCTATGATCCTGCCGGGTGGATCTGTGCTGTATGTGTAGTTACTAATCCTCAGTGGAGAGAGGTCTGTTATAATTGTGGCACTAGGAGACCGAGAGTTGCAGCCCCCACCTCTGCTAACGGCACCTATTATCATCTGCCGCCAGCCTTAGTCCCCGTTATTGCTAGTGGTTATGAGTAGCCACCCCTTCCATTTACCTGCTCCAGAGGAAAAAAAAAAAGTTTTCAGACTTTAACCTGCTCTGTTCAGGAGGGAGAGAGGAAAAAAAAGAGCAAACAGCAGCCTCTAGCCCCCACCGCAGCTGCGAGCACACAGTGTGCCCTTCAGCCCACACAGCAAACTCTGCCCCCCCCCTCAGACTTCATCTAGTGGGAGCCCTGCTCCTCAGCCCCTCCCTGCTAATTCTCGTTACTGCTCAGTTTGTAATCTCATATGTCCTGTAAATTTACTAGGGGCAGATTTATTATCACAGTTCCGCTCCAGAATACAATTCCAAGATGATGGTCAGATGGTTTTTTTTTTTTCGTTATATAATCCTTATGTAGATGAAGACAGTGAGGAAATCTGTATTTTGCATGCCCTTCCTACAGTTATGATGGCCCTGATAGGCTCAGATCCACCCCCAATATTGCCTGAGGATCAATGACTCACCCCATACCTCTCAGAGATACTATCTAAAATCTTGTCAAAAGGGCCAAATGATATAGGGAAAATGCCCGTAGAACCAGTAAGTAGAGTTGAGCGACTTTTGGTTTTTTAGGGTCGCGTTTCGTTTCGTGAAACCCGACTTTTCCAAAAGTCGGGTCGAGCAAGATCGTCCGATTATAGGGAAAAGTCGGGGTCGTCCCGAAACACGAAACCCAATGTAAGTCAATGGGGAATAAAAGTCGGCAGTGAGAGGAGGACAGGAAACACACTTACAGTGCCCATTTGAATGCCAAAAGCATCAATTCTTCTTACTTAAGCTTGTCAACCTTAATTAACTTCATAATACAAGTTACGCACTGAAAAATGGGGGTTATTTGGCTAAGGTTGTGGGGGGGGGGAGGGCTGGCTGCAGGTTTTCATGTGCCCTGGGCGAAAGAGCGCCCCTTTAACACATACCACAACTCATCATGCTCCGATACGGCAGAGAAATAGCGGTATAGTACAATGAAAAATACCTCACTTTTTACATCTCATGACGAGGCCCATCTATTTCTCCATATAGAATCATTGGTCCCATATAATGTTTGAAACAGTATATGATGAGCTCCACATAATGCTACAGTATATGTTGGTCCCCATGGATGAAGCTCCACTGTCTTATGGGCCCAAATAATGCTCCAAACATAATGGGCCCCGTTTCTAATGCTCTAGTGTATAATGGGCCCTGTAAATGCTGCTCCAGTGTCTGATGTCCACCTTTGGAATGTTCCAGTGTATGGTGGGCCCCATCTATCATTCTCCAGAGTATAGTGCTCCCCAAAAATTGCTGTCCCAACATTGAAAACAATCAAATAAGTCTCCTCGCTAGGGAATCCCTGTACCTGTCTGGACTCCTCGTCGTCCCCATCTTCCATCTCACTGCACAGTATTTCAACTTTGCAAGTGCTGTGATCCTGGGCAAGCAGGGGGGCCCACTCGTTGGCGACGGCACTGGCACAGGGCCCCTGAAAGTACGGTGGTGTGTCTGATGGCGGGTGGGCCGAACCTGCACTTTCATCTGCAGCTTCCTCTTTGTCACCGTGTAAGATGGAACTGTATATGGGAAGGGTAACCTGAATTTCATCAGGGTCAGATTCAGGCCGTGTAGCGTGCGAGGGGAATGTAGTGGTCTGGGTCAATGTACCAGCAGATTCATCGAGCAGTGGCTGGGCATCAGTGCACTTGTGTCGCCCCCAGGAGTACGGTCGCCACAGTGGCATTACCTTCTTCCTAGGGAGTGTGATGTCATGCTTGGGAGCAACGAATGATCTCTAGCAGGTTAACTGATTGGGCGGCGTTATTCCCACGAGTCATGACCCTCCAAACAGCGTTCATGAAGGCAAAGTGTTTGTTTTACGTGGGCAGTATGGTTGCAAAGCTGAACCTTAAAGGAATGTCCAGAAGGGCACCACCAGGAGTGGAGCCTACGGTTAAATTCGACTCCACCTGGGAAGCCTCAACCATGCCAGCTACAGAACAGATGCACACATTGCAAGCTTAATTCCGTTAACGAACGAGACTCCGTCATGCCCCGCGGTCCGAGTCCGGCTTACTAGAGGGACACGTGAGGCTCTGGCACATGAGATTGGCCAATAACTGGTGTGTCATGCCCTTACGTGTCCGTGGCTGCATGTGCGCTACACTGAAAAGGCCAGCGTTTGTCGCTTACAGGTGCAGATAACCCGCTGAACAACGTTAGTGATGGGGATCACTGATTACAATTATTACCCGTGAACAATGATTTCCCAGTAAGTGCAGGTCAACCGCAGTTCCGGAATTAGGCCTAACCGTCATTCCTGAAAAAATGAAAAACTTACGTGTGCAAACCACAGGTGCTGTAGCTTGCTTAACAGCTCGCCAGCCGTTCTCACGCCCAGTATGGATTACATGTGATTGCACAAAGGTGAGAAAGGGTACCGTATCCCCAGATAACATGTATGGATAGCGTACACATTCAAAATATGTCTATACATCAGGAGGCAGGCTCAGACGGTGTTAGGCCCAGTATGGACTGCACAAAGGTTAGAAAGGGTACCGTATCCCCAGATAACATGTATGGATAGCGTACACATTCAAAATATGTCTATACATCAGGAGGCAGGCTCAGACGGTGTTAGGCCCAGTATGGATTGCACGTGATTGCACAAAGGTTAGAAAGGGTACCGTATCCCCAGATAACATGTATGGATAGCGTACACATTAAAAATATATGTCTATACATCAGGAGGCAGGCTCAGACGGTGTTAGGCCCAGTATGGATTGCACGTGATTGCACAAAGGTTAGAAAGGGTACCGTATCCCCAGATAACATGTATGGATAGCGTACACATTCAAAATATATGTCTATACATCAGGAGGCAGGCTCAGACGGTGTTAGGCCCAGTATGGATTGCACGTGATTGCACAAAGGTTAGAAAGGGTACCGTTTCCCCGGATAACATGTATGGATAGCGTACACATTCAAAATATATGTCTATACATCAGGAGGCAGGCTCAGACGGTGTCAGGCACAGTATGGATTTGACTGCCCAGACTACACAGCGGAGGAGCAGGGAGAGGTACAGATTGCAAATGCTGGGGCCCTGCCCAAGCAAGGGGGGCCCACTCGTGGGCGTCGGTACTGGCACTGGGCCCCTCATAGTACGGCGGTGTGTCTGATGGCGGGTGTGCACCACCACCGTCAGACACTTGATTGCACTATGAAGGACCCTGTGCCCGCGCCCAAGAGTCGGCCTACCCACCTGTCCAGGGCAACGGCACTCGCACGGTGTCGTGCGCTAGGTGGTGTCCCCGGCCATGGGGGGGGGGGAGGCAGCACAGTTAGGGAGTTTTAGAAAGTGGTATATGTTGATGTTGGACATTCAGCTGATGCAAAAGGTGAAATAGGTCAAGTCCCAGGAAGAGGTGGACCAAAGCAAGCCATTTTTCTGTCACCCTATGTGTCATCAGGGGAAGGTGGGACAAAATCCTTGGAAAGCCATGCATGGTTCATTTTAATGAAGGTTAGATCATCCACATTTTGGGTTGACAGACGGGTCCTTTTTTCTGTCAGGATTGATCCAGCTGCACTGAAGACTCTTTCCGATAGCACACTTGCAGCTGGGCAAGCGAGCTCCTGTAAGGCATATTGTGCCAATTCAGGCCAGGTGTCCAGTTTAGCGGCCCAATAGTCAAAGGGGAATGACCTGTGTGGGAGAACATCGATATGGGAGGAAAAGTAGTTTGTAACCATAGTTGACAACTGCTGTCTCCTGTCACTTTCCATCGATGCAGTATTACCAGTTGTGTGAGCGGTACTTGAAAAATCAGTCCACAACATTGTCATGAAACCCCTGTCTCCAACGCCACTTCTGCTGTGTGCACCACGAACACCTCTGCCAAGCTGCCCCCGGCCCGTACGGCTCGTGTGAGAACCATCACCGCTGCTGTGTGCTGGGAATGCCTCAAGCAAACGATTTACCAGAGTTGCTTGTTTATTAGCCAATATTAGGTCAAGGTTCTCCTGTGGCATGATGTTTTGTAATTTGCCTTTATAGCGTGGATCCAGGATGCTGGCCAACCAGTAGTCGTCATCGTTCATCATTTTGGCAATGCTTGGTCCCTTTTTAGGATCTGCAAGGCATAATCTGATATGTGGGCCAATGTTCCCGGTGTCAATGATGCACTGCGAGTGCTGGGTGGAGGAGCACTTTCTGGCAAATCCACATCCCTCCAGTCACGCACAAACCCTGTACCAGACCTTGCCACGCCAACATTTTCACTTGCCCCACGAGATGCATCCTCCTCCCTTAAGTAATCATCCCCATCATCCTCCTCCTCTTCTTCCTCCACCTCATCCAGGAGAGGTCCCTGAGCAGACAATGGCTGAATGTCATCAAGGATTCCCTCCTCTTCCTCCTCATCAACATTGGCTGCAGACACCTGCTCCTTAAGGTGCGTCAAAGTTTGCATGAGCAGACGCATAAGTGGGATGCTCATGCTTAGGATGGCGTCGTCTGCGCTTACCAGCCGTGTGCATTCCTCAAAACACTGAAGGACTTTACAGAGGTCTTTCAGCTTCGACCACTGCACACCTGTCAACTCCATGTCTGCTCTCAAAGTGCCTGGCCGTGTATCCTCCCACAAATGCATTATGGCCTGCCTCTGCTCGCACAGCCGCTCCACCATGTGCAGGGTGGAGTTCCACCTTGTTGCAATGTCGATAATGAGGCGGTGGTTGGGAAGGTGGCGCAATCGCTGCAGCTTCTGCATACGAACAGAGTGTACAGGTGACCGGCGGATGTGCGCGCACAGTCTTCGCACCTTCTGGAGCAGGGCTGTTAACTCCGGATAATTTTTGAGGAAGCACTGCACCACCAGGTTCAAGGTGTGAGCCAAGCAAGGTATATGGCTGAGTTTTGAAAGGGCTATGGCTGCCACAAAATTACGGCCGTTATCACTAACTACCTTGCCTGCCTCGAGATGTACACTGCCCAGCCATGACTCAGTTTGTCGCTTCAAGTACTCGGCCAGCACCTCGGCGGTGTGTCTGTTGCCCAAACACATCATCTGCAACACAGCCTGCTGACGCTTTCCACTAGCTGCTCGATAGGGGGACACATCGTGTGCAACAGTGGCAGCTGCAGATGGAGTGCTCGTACGACTGCGCTCTGTGGACGAGCTTTCGCTTCTGGAGGAGGAGGAGGGTCGAACGCCTACAGCCAACTGTTTCCTATACCGTGGGCTAGGCAGCACTGTCCCACCACCGCTGTCCCCTGTGGACCCTGCATCCACCACATTAACCCAGTGTGCAGTGATGGACACGTAACGGCCCTGGCCATGCCGACTGGACCATGCATCAGTTGTGAGGTGCACCTTTCCGCTCACTGACTGCTTGAGTGCATGGACAATGCGGTCTTTCACATGATGGTGGAGGGCTGGGATGGCTTTGCGAGAGAAGTGGCAACTGGGTAGGTCATAGCGTGGTACTGCATAGGCCATGAGTTCGCGGAAAGCTGTGCTTTCCACCAACCGAAAGGGCATCATCTCAAACGAGATTAGTTTGGCAATGTGGGCGTTCAAACCCAGTGTACGCGGATGAGAGACTGAGTACTTTCTTGACCTACTCATAGTGTCTGGGAGGGTGAGCTGGACTTGAGAGCTGCATATGGTGGAAGTAGCGGTGGACAGGGCGGACTGAGAGAGGGTTGATGTTGGTGATGGAGTTGGTGTTCTTTCTGATGGCCTAGAATCAGTCTTTCGTTGATATAACAGTGGGATTCCCTGACTGCTGTGGCCTTGCAACGACACCTCAACATTTGCTGCTGTGCTAACCGGTGGGCTTACAGTGGGGGAAACAATGTAGCGTTGCTGACTACCTTCGTTGTGATCAGTTGCACATGTGGCACTTGAGGTTTGGTGTTGTGTCCACGCTTGCAAGTGCATGCTGGTTAAATGTCTAAGCATGCAACTGGTATTCAAATTTTTCAGATTTTTCCCTCGGCTAAAGGTCTTTGCGCACTTCTTACAGATAACCTTGGCCTGATCATGAGGATTTTGGTCAAAAAAGTGCCACACTGCACTCTTCCTACTTTGGCAGACATTTTGCGGCCTAGCACGCTGTGATCTTTTGACCCTCTGGACAAGCTGTCCAGCAACTCTTTTGATATTTGGAACCTGTCTTTGGAGTGCTCCGGGCCTGCCAGATAACAGCTGTTGCGATGTCGATGTCTGCTGTGGATGCTCCTCATCTGAGCTATTGGAAGCAGCACCCTCTTCCCCCAATGGATGCCAATCTGGGTCAACAACTGGGTCATCCATCACCTCCTCTTCTATGTCATGTGCACCTTCCTCTGTGTCACCGTGTATGGTGGTATAGTGTGCGGGAAGGGGCACCTGAGTCTCATCAGGGTCAGAATCTGGCTCTGTACACTGCGAGGACAATGTAGTGCTCTGAGTGAATGTACCAGCAGAATCATCCATCAGCGGCTGTGCATCAGTGCACTCCATGTCAGATTCATCTTGGCCTGGGTAATTCACCATTTGACTTGATAATCCAGGCATGGTATGTGAAAACAGCTCCATGGAGTAATCAGTAGTATGGCCTGCGTCATCCTTCAATCTTGGTTGGGGTGAAGGGCACAAGGAAAGGTGTGGTTCATGAACATGAGCCTCCAATGACGACTCAGTGCTTTTCCTTTTTACAACTGAAGAAGAGGAGGCGATAGAGCTGGAGGCTGAGTCAGCAATGTAAGACAAAACTTTTTCCTGATGCTCTGGCTTTAAAAGCGGTTTGCCAACTCCTAGAAAACTAAGCGTTCGAGGCCTTATGTAGCCAGACGATGACGCAGGCTCAACACCTCCTGCATTCGGTCCTATTTTGCTCTTGCCACTACCATCAGATCCACCACCAACACCATCATTACCAGCTGCCAACCCCCGCCCAATTCCACAGCCTCTTCCACCAGCCTTCCTCATTTTTGGTAGAAATGTAGACAAAATCTAACAAACTATATAGTAATGTAAAACAAGGTACAAGGTGTCTATAGGACAGGGGAGATTTTGAATTTCTGCAGACACTTGTGGACACTGGAGACTTTTGGATTGTGTGAGGCCCAATGAATATCTGAGCACTATGTGACAGGCTCGATGGCACAGCTGTGACCAAAGTGACTAGAGGATAAGTGAGATTTTGAATTTCTGCACACACTTGTGGACACTGGACACTTTTGGATTGTGTGAGGCCCACTGATATCTGAGCGCTATGTCACAGGCTCGATGGCACAGCTGTGACAAAAGTGACTAGAGGATAAGGGAGATTGGATTGCTTTTAAAAAAGCAGTTTGCAGAGCAGTGGGTAAACAGCAATGCCAGCCTGTCAGGAAGCCTTAAAAGGCAGCCCAACAACCAACACCACTGATACACCACTATATAGCCTCCCCTTGCACTGCACACACAGTGACTGGTGTGTTGTACAGGCCAAATCGCTAGCAGCAGAAGCAGTTTTTTTTTTTCTTCTCAGCAGGACAAAAAAAAAAAATTGGGATTGCTTTTAAAAAAGCAGTTTGCGGAGCAGTGGGTAAACAGCAATGCAGGGATGTCAGGAAGCCTTAGAAGGCAGCCCAACAACCAACACCACTGATACACCACTATATAGCCTCCCCTTGCACTGCACACACAGTGACTGGTGTGTTGTGCAGGCCAAATCGCTAGCTGCAGAAGCAGTTTTTTTGTCTTCTTCCCTGCCTAACGCTCTCCCTACAGAATCAGCAGCAATCTCTCCCTATACTGAGATCGGCAGAAGTAAGATGGCGGTCGGCGTGCACGCCCTTTTATACCCCCTGTGACGCCCACCAAAGCAAGCCAATCACTTGCATGCCCTTCTGAAAGATGGTGGTGACCCCTGCCTATGTCATCACGTTGGCCACAGTGTCTGTGGATCCTGATTGGCTGAAAGAGCGCTAAACAAACTTTTGAAACGCGACTTTGGTGCGTAAGTCGCCGACCTCGTGGCCGACCTCATCCTAGGGTCGGGTTTCGTTTCATGAAACCCGACTTTGCCAAAAGTCGTCGACTTTTGAAATTTTTCGACCCGTTTCACTCAACTCTACCAGTAAGTGTTTCTCAAACCTGGTGCCTAATCCTCATACTCTTTTGTCCCAAATACCCCAGGATGCTGCTTCGTTTACAGTTATTGATCTTACCAATGCCTTCTTTAGCATTCCGTTACACTCAGACTGCCAGTGTCTATTTGCCTTCATTTATCAGGGACAACAGTTAACATGGACAGTTATGCCACAAGGGGCCCAAAACAGTCCCAACCAGGTTGCAAAAAATATGAGCAGGTGTCTTTTTTGCCATTGCTGCCACTGTTAGCCTCCTTAAAGTATCTGGCAGCACTGAACTGTTGGGTTTCGGCCTCGGGACTTCAGTTCTGCCTTGGTCAAGTGATATTCTTGGGTCACTGTCTCCTTCAGGGTGTCAGACACCTCGCAGAAGAAAGAAAAATAGCTGTCAGCTCCCTTCCTTTCCCAAAAGATGAATCTGAACTCCAGCGTTTTCTTATGCACTTATTGTCAGTGGATACCGGATGCATCCCGCATAATGCAACCCCTTTACAACGCCTTGAAAGACGGTATAATGAACTATAAGGAAGGATGGCAGTGATGAGGATTACCTCCAATATGATTGTTCCCAACTTCTGACTGAAGAAACAGCTACTCCACCAAATGTCAGTGAGAACCCACTCCCAAATCCTGATCTGGTGTTATACACGGATGGTTCAAGATATGCTGACGAGTTTGGTAGATTCCACATGGGATATGCTGTTACCACAGAGGACACTGTAGAGCACGCAGCTGCACTCCCACCCTCAGTCAGTACAAGAAGCAGAACTCCAGGCTCTGTCTACTGCATGTACTTTGGCCAAGAACAGACGCGCTAATATATACACGGACTCACAGTATGCATTTGGTATTGCTCATGATTTTGGGGCTCTATGGGCCAATCGAGGGTTTATTACTACTGCCGGAACCCCAGTGAAAAATGCTGAAGCTGTTAAAACCCTCATGGACTCGATCAAATTACCTACTCAGGTGTTATTATCAAAGTTAAGGCGCACGGTCCTAGGAACAGTCCACAGACTGTTGGCAACACATTTGCGGATATGCAAGCAAAAGCCACCGCTCTTTTACCCGTTAAACCAACCATACCAACTATGGTGACCACATGCTCTCAGCGTAAACAGTTACAAGAAGCACTGACCCTACAAGAACCTGATGATCTACAACAGACTGAAGTTTTCTGTTGGACCCCGCGAGACCGCTTAATGACGATGCAGAGAATGTCTCTAAAGGAAGAGGTGAAGCAATGGAAGACTGATGGGGCACGAATGGATAATGGTCTCTGGAAAAAGGTGCGACTTGTGTGTCTCCCTAAGCGGATGTACCCTGCTATTGCCATATGGGCACATGGACCTATATATCAAAGAAAGAAAGAATCAGGCCCTCGCACTGGTGCAAAAATTCTACTGGGCCCCAGTTCTCCAGTTGGAAACATTCCCTGTTACCAACATGACTGTAAAGACCACAGCGAAGAAACTGTTGATGTAAGTTATATGCAGATATGGGATTCTAGAAGTTGTTGAAAGTGATCAAGGTCCGGCCTTTTCTTCTCATGTCTACTAAGAACTTCTGACAATGCTTGCATCCACTGTAGCCCTCCATACTCCGTACCACCCACAAACCAGTGGGGAAGTTGAGAGGTTGAACGGCACACTGAAGGGACAATTGACCAAAATGATGCAGGAGACTACGGCTCCATGGCCAGAGCTCCTACACATTGTACTATACCATATTCGTACTACCCCTATTGTAAAGCATGGCCTGTCCCCATATGAGATATTGTTTGGTGCTAGGCCCCCAGTTGCAAATTTCCAGCCCCAGCAGTTATCAGAAGAAACTGACCGTGCTGTTCAATGTGTTATTCAGCTTAGTAAAAATCTTGCTAACACCTATGTTCTAGTTTTCTCTTTTCCAGATTCAGCAGAAACCGACACCTGTCATAACCTGAAGCCTGGTGATTTGGTAGTTGTGAAGAGGCATGTCAGGAACCACGGACTAGAACCCTTGTATGACGGTCCCTATCAAATTCTCATCACCCAACAAGCCAATAGCAAAGGAAGGGACATAATGTTCTGTTTTTTCGCATTTTCCATATTATTATTTATTATTATTATTGGTAGAAGTTAAAGTTAGAAGATATTCTAAGACTCAAAGATCAATACGATAAAGACAATGATTGTAATAAGGACAGTTGGTGGTCAGACACCTTCTCCTTTCTCAATCCAGCCAATTGGTTTAAGGGAATTGGGGGCTGGATAGCTGGGATCTTACAAAGCTTGTTACACATTGCTGCCTGTATCCTTGTTGTATATGTGATACTAAAACTTGTTCTTTGGTGTATTTCTGTATGTATTAGGTAATTCTGCACCAAAACAGCTAATGATACCAAAGGCGTCGTTGCCCCTGCTTTTCTCTACACCGATCTCAAAAGGCTACTTGATGAAGATGTTGAAGCCAAGCACATGGCTACCTACAAAAGATCCCCACCACCATCATCAAAAATTGTTATTCGTGAACTGCAGTATACAGGGGGGACGGGTGCGCCGCGACAGCCATGACTGGTAACACGGCATCAGTCGTGAAGACCAGTACCCCTCAAGCTGTTAGCTTGGGATAGCACCTCTGATGCTGCATATGTGTTAAAATTTTTTAGGGGGGAATGTTAAGGGTTAATACTAAAATCAGAGTTGAATTTTTGTTTTATCCATTTCAATGTAAGGTTTCGTTTCTCCGTTTTTGTTGCTGTAAGATAAATTTTTGTAATTGGCATGGGCTGGCATGAAACCAGATTGTTCTCATCAGGTGCAAAGATAAGGGAGGTGGGAATGTTAAACTCTGAAGAATATGCCATTATACTACTTTCTATTTGGATACGGACATATATGTAGTTTCCGGTTTTCTTGCAATATTATTGGCTTATAAAATGAAGTATTACCATGATGCTATTGGTAGTTGAGAACTTTGCATAATTAAGCAAAAGATTATAAAAGATGTGACTAAAATAAAGGGGATTAGTGATCTGCCTCGATCCTCCCGTACAGAGACCCCAGTCTCTGTGTGGTCATTTGAGTTGCTAGCAACACTGGAATAATTTGGAAATCACTGGCTCAACCGTGAAGGGTTAATTTAGCCCTCCCTAAATAGCTACCTCGACACTGTATGTAGTGAGCGCCCTCTAGTGGTGGCTGTATAAATCTATGTAGTGAGCCCCCCCCCTAGTGGTGACTGTATAAATCTGTATGTAGTGAGCTCCCTCCAGTGGTAGCTGTATAAATCTGTATATAGTGAGCTCCCTCTAGTGGTGGCTGTATAAATCTGTATATAGTGAGCTCCCTCTAGTGGTGGCTGTATAAATCTGTATATAGTGAGCTCCCTCTAGTGGTGGCTGTATACATCTGTATATAGTGAGCTCCCCCAATGGTGACTGTGTAATCTATATGTAGTGAGCTCCCCCTAGTGGTGGCAGTTATGTGTATATAGTGAGCGCCCTCTAGTGGTGCTGTGTAATCTGTATGTAGTGAGCTCCCTCTAGTGGTGTCTGTATAAATCTGTATGTAATGAGCTCCCGTTAGTGGTGGCTGTATATATAAATATGTATGTAGTGAGCTCCCTCTAGTGGTGGATGTATAAATCTGCATGTAGTGAGCTCCCTCTAGTGGAGGCTGTATAAATCTGTATGTAGTGAACTCCCCCCAAGTGGTGGCTGTATAATCTGTATGCAGTGAGCTCCTTCTAGTGGTGACTATATAAATCTGTATGTAGTGAGCTCCCTCTAGTGGTGACTGTATAAATCTGTATGTAGTGAACTCCTCCTAGTGGTGACTGTATAATCTGTGTTGAGGTAGGGCTAAATTAACCCTTCACGGTTGAGCCAGTGATTTCCAAATTAATTTACAGGGCGTTGCTAGCAACTGGGAATGACCACACGGAGACGGGGGTCTCTGTACGGGAGGATCGAGGCAGATCACTGAGCCCCTTTACTGAATCTCACATGGCATTCTGCTTAATTATGCAAAGTATACAGCTACCAATAGAATCGTAATACATTTAAGCCGATAGTATTGCAAGAAAATCAGAATATGTCCCCAGCTGCATGACGTAGAATATAGAACAATAGCGCATTCTTTTAGGGTCTCATCTCATATCTTGTACAAGCTGGAACAGTCTGGTTTCATAACAGCCGTGAACTTTCATCTAGTTAAGTTACAAAATTTAACTCATAAACAACAAAATGGCATCGCAAGCACAAAAATGGAGTCTGGAGAACAAGATGTCCCGTACATCTGAATACTGTACTTCACAATTCCCCCCCTAGATAAATTTTGATAACACATATGCAGCATCAGAGGTGCTATCCCAAGCCATAAGCTTGAGGGGTACTGGTCTTCACATGGCTGATGCCGTGTTACCAGTCATGGCTGTCGCGGCGCACCCGTCCCCCCTGTATACTACAATTCACGAATAACAATTTTTGATCATGGTGGTGGGGATCTTTTGTAGGTAGCCATGTGCTTGGCTTCAACATCTTCATCAAGTAGCCTTTTGAGATCGGTACAGAGAAGAGCAGGGGCAACGACACCTTTGGTATCATTAGCTGTCTTAGTGTAGAATTTCCTAATACATACAGAAATACACCGAAGAACAAGTTTTAGTATCACATATACAACAAGGATATAGGTAGCAATGTGTAACAAGCTCTGTAAGATCCCAGCCCCCAATTCCCTTAAACCAATTGGCTGGATTGAGAAAGGAGAAGGTGTCTGACCACCAACTGTCCTTATGACGATCATTGTCTTTATCGTATTGATCTGAGTCTTTGAATATCTTCTAACTTCAACTTCATAGTACTGTTAGGATCTATATAATGACAGCAAGCGGGTCCAATGACCTGACACCACCTTGTGCTGCTGTTAACTAGTCCAGCACTATAGGATGTTGATTAGTGACTATAATAAGTTGATTTTGGACAGCAACAGTAATATTAAGTATGTCCAATATATCCCAAATTTGATCATCTAGATAGTCTGTGGCCCTAACCAATTTATCCCATATTTGTGTAATCATAGGGTAAATGAAAATAGAACTGACAATTTTATTGGCCACACTCATCTGTACTATATGTGGTCTCCCTGAAGGGCGGGGTGAATTGTCCGCAGCTCTTTTGTATAATGTATGTTTGGGTATAGCCTGTGTATCCAACTGTTCGGAATAACAAAGGTGGCCGGGGTCAGGCGACCCAGAGTGCAAGTACCTCTTACCCCTACTGGCAACCATTTATAAGCATTGTCTCCACATACCCAGAACATGTCATCAGGTAAATCCCATAGGGCTGAATGTTGCAGTACCAATCTATGAGCTAAGTCTATGAACGCAGATGCATACACCAAGCTGGAGATTGCTCTAAAGGACTACAATCCCCTACATCGGGATTTCCACAAGTGGGGGTTCCTGGCACATATTCAGAGGACTCATTACAAGATATATTGCCAGGGATACTGGCACAGGTTTCGTTAGAACCCTGGGGAAACAAATTAGAATATTCCCATGATGTGTTATGTAACCTTCTTTTTAGCAACATTGGTTTGAAAGCGTCAGTAGAGTGTGAAGTTACATTGAAACTGACTTGTAGACATACGTTGGAACTTGCCCTAGATTGGTTAACTAGTCTTATTCTTAGGGACACATGCCCCTCCTTTGTAGGCCAAATATTGAAGTTGCGTATTACTTCCTGAAAGGTTACCTTGTCACCAGGGGTATCCCACCCATCCCACAATAGGTATACCAACAGTTAAATTCCATAATTTAGCATTATCTGTGGCATTATTAGCGAAGGTGTCAGAACAGTCAGTCCAAGCAAATAACTCCTCTGGTGGAACAGGGATAGCCAAAAAGGGGATGATTGTGGCTGACACTGGTGAATACGTGCAAATCCAACAGTCTGCCAGAGACTGGGAATTGTCCAACAAATCTCTCAGTAATTTTTCATGATGTTGTATAAACTTATTATTCAAGGACGTTGGGGAATTTAGGCTGTCCCATGCGGTTACCAATAATATAAAAAATGCGAAAAACCAAAACATTATGCCCCTTCATTTGCGATTGGCTTGTTAGGTGATGAGGAGGACTTCACAGGGACCGTCATACAAGGGTTCTAGTCCGTGCTTCCTGACATGCCTTTTCACGACTACCAAATCACCAGGCTTCAGGTTATGACAGGTGTCGGTTTCTGCTGAATCTGGAAGAGAAGAAGAAACTAGAACATGGGTGTTAGCAAGATTTTTACTAAGCTGAATAACACATTGAACAGCACGGTCAGTCTCTTCTGATAACTGCTGAAGCTGGAAATTTGCAACTGGTGGCCTAGCACCAAACAATATCATATGGGGACAGGCCATGTTTTACAATAGGGGTAGTACGGATATGGTAGAGTACAATGTGTAGGAGCTCTAGCCATGGAGCTGTAGTCTCCTGCATCATTTTGGTCAATTGTCCCTTCAGTGTGCCATTCAGCCTCTCAACTTTCCCACTGGTTTGTGGGTGGTACGGAGTATGGAGGGCAACAGTGGATCTAAGCATTGTTAGAACTTCTTGGTACACATGAGAACAAAAGGCTGGACCTTGATATCAACAACTTCTGGAACCCCATATCTGCATATAACTTCCATCACCAGTTTCTTCGCTGTGGTTTTTGCAGTCATATTGGTAACAGGGAATGCTTCCGGCCAACTGGAGAACCGGGGCCCAGTAGAATTTTTGCACCAGTGCGAGGGCCTGATTCTTTCCTCGATGTGTAGGTCCATGTGCCCATGTGGCAATAGCAGGGTACATCCGCTTAGGGAGACACACGAGTCGGTCCTTTTTCCAGAGACCATTATCCATTCGTGCCCCATCAGTCTTCCATTGCTTCACCTCTTCCTTTGGAGACATTCTCTGCATCGTCATTAAGCGGTCTTGTGGGGTCCGACAGAAAACTTCAGTCTGTTGTAGATCCTCAGGTTCTTGTAGGGTCAGTGCTTCTTGTAACTGTTTACGCTGAGAGCGTGTGTTCACCATAGCTGGTATGGTTGGTTCAACGGGTAAGAGAGCGGCGGCTTTTGCTTGCATATCCGCAAATGTGTTGCCAACAGTCTGTGGACTGTTCCTAGGACCGTGCGCCTTAACTTTGATAATGGCCACCTGAGTAGGTAATTTGATCGAGTCCATGAGGGTTTTAACAGCTTCAGCATTTTTCACTGGGGTTCCGGCAGTAGCAATAAACCCTCGATTGGCCCATAGAGCACCAAAATCATGAGCAATACCAAATGCATACTGTGAGTCCGTGTATATATTAGCGCGTCTGTTCTTGGCCAAAGTACATGCAGTAGACAGAGCCTGGAGTTCTGCTTCTTGTACTGACTGAGGGTGGGAGTGCAGCTGCGTGCTCTACAGTGTCCTCTGTGGTAACAGCGTATCCCGTGTGGAATCTACCAAACTCGTCAGCATATCTTGAACCGTCCGTGTATAACACCAGATCAGGATTTGGGAGTGGGTTCTCACTGACATTTGGTGGAGTAGCTGTTTCTTCAGTCAGAAGTTGGGAACAATCATGTTGGAGGTAATCCTCATCACTGCCATTTTTTATTATATTTCATTATATCGCCTTTCAAGGCAATGTAAAGGGGTTGCATTATGCGGGATGCATCCGGTATCCACTGACGACAGTAGGTACATAGTCCAAGAAAACGCTGGAGTTCAGTTTCATCTTTTGGGAAAGGAAGGGAGCTGACGGCTATTTTTCTTCTGCGAGGTGTCTGGCACCCTGAAGGAGACAGTGACCCAAGAACATCACTTGACCAAGGCAGAACTGAAGTCTCGAGGCCAAAACCCGACAGTTCAGTGCTGCCAGATGCTTAAGGAGGCTACCAATGGCAGCAATGGCAAAAGACACCTCATATTTTTTTTTTTTTTTGCAAACTGGTTGGGACTGTTTTGGGCCCCTTGTGGCATAACTGTCCATGTTAACTGTTGTCCCTGATAAATGAAGGCAAATAGACACTGGCAGTCTGGGTGTAACGGAATGCTAAAGAAGGCATTGGTAAGATCAATAACTGTAAACCAAGCAGCATCCTGGGGTATTTGGGACAAAAGAGTATGAGGATTAGGCACCAGGTTTGAGAAACACTTTTACTGGTTCTACGGGCATTTTCCCTATATCATTTGGCCATTTTTTTTTTACCAGAGTTTAGATGGTATCTCTGAGAGGTATGGGGTGAGTCATTGATCCTCAGGAAATATTGGGGATGGATCTGAGCCTATCAGAGCCATCATAACTGTGGGAAAGGCATGCAAAATACAAATTTCCTCACTGTCTTCATCTACATAGGGATTTTATAACAAAAAAAAAAACCATCTGACCATCATCTTGGAATTGTATTCTGGAGCGGAACTGTGATAATTAATCTGCCCCTAGTAAATTTACAGGACATGTGGGAGAGATCACGAACTGAGCAGTAACGAGAATTAGCAGGGAGGGGCTGAGGAGCAGGGTTCCCACTAGCTGAAGTCGAGGAAGGGGGGGCGAGAGTTTGCTGTGTGGGCTGAAGGGCTGTGTGTTTTTTTTGTTTTTTTTTCTGTACGCTGAACAGACGGGTTAAATTCTTCTGCGGTGGCTCATAAGAGATACTGTGAGCGTTTAACAAAGAAAAGGTGGGGGCTGCGACTCTCGGTCTCCTTGTACAATTGTCATCTAGCAGGGAGACCTCTTTCAAATCATCACTTTTAACTATTTCCCTGACACATTAATATCAATCTTAGTTCCTTCGTAACCAATCACTTCCTCACAGCACAGTCACTTTCTTGAACCACAATACATTCTGTCTTTGCCATAATATAGACAATTTTTCCTTCTTCAACATAGCAGTAACAGAAACAATCAGAATTCACTTGCTGTTCAATTTCCACATAACCTTCATTATACAATTCATGTGCCAAGCCACGGAATTCCTCAGCGCCTTTTAAGTAATCATCATCAATCAACCTTTTAACTCCTTCATCCTATAGCGTAGACTGTAGCCTCCCGCCCTTAGGAAATCCCAGAATCGAAAATATTTTTCCTGCATTCCTGACACATTTCTTTCCTCGTCTTTGAATCATAAGACTAACAGTATCTGATCCTTCACACAATTCCAAACTTTTCTTTTTCTTCCACAGAAACATAATTCTCTCCTTTAGAGCTAAATATCCTTACTTCAGTTGTGCACAATACTGGAGCAGCCGTCTCCGTTTGTTCCACAGGGTCAATAATCCCCCTCCTGGGATTGCCCAAAATTCGCGGTACTCAGTGAAAGGAGGAGGGCGTCTCAGACTATCCCTCCGGACACCTCTGGATATATATATATATATATATATATATACACCTGAGTTACGTATCCTACCCATCTTCGATCACATGACCACGCCTGACTAGTAACAGTGAATTCAGGATATTTTGACTATAAAGAGAGTCACAATCACTGGCCAATCTGGGGTGTCCGTCCCTTATGAGGTACGGTTCGAGCACTGGGCCCCCAACGGGACTGCACCTTTATATGATTCCACCCATGAATCACACCACCATGGGGACAAACCTCAGATCCTCTTTGCAGCAACAAGCACAGGAAAACCACACCAACGGTCAGTCTGAACAGTACAGAACAGGGGGGGGGGGGGGGGGGGGCGCCAAGACTGTTGAGGTGGGGCTAAATTAACCCTTCACGGTTGAGCCAGTGATTTCCAAATTAATTTACAGGGCGTTGCTAGCAACTGGGAATGACCACACGGAGACGGGGGTCTCTGTACGGGAGGATCGAGGCAGATCACTGAGACCCTTTACTGAATCTCACATTACATAGCATTCTGCTTAATTATGCAAAGTATACAGCTACCAATAGAATCGTAATACATTTAAGCCAATAGTATTGCAAGAAAATCAGAATATGTCCCCAGCTGCATGACGTAGAATATAGAACAATAGCACATTCTTTTAGGGTCTCATCTCATATCTTGTACAAGCTGGAACAGTCTGGTTTCATAACAGCCGTGAACTTTCATCTAGTTAAGTTACAAAATTTAACTCATAAACAACAAAATGGCATCACAAGCACAAAAATGGAGTCTAAAGAACAAGATGTCCCGTACATCTGAATACTGTACTTCACATCTGTATGTAGTGAGCTCCCTCTAGTGGTGCTGTGTAATCTGTATGCAGTGAGCTCCTTCTAGTGGTGACTATATAAATCTGTATGTAGTGAGCTCCCTCTAGTGGTGACTGTATAAATCTGTATGTAGTGAACTCCCCCCTAGTGGTGACTGTATAAATGTGTATGTAGTGAACTCCTCCTAGTGGTGACTGTATAAATCTGTATGTAGTGAGCTCCCTCTAGTGGTGTCTGTATAAATCTGTATGTAATGAGCTCCCGCTAGTGGTGGCTGTATATATAAATCTGTATGTAGTGAGCTCCTTCTAGTGGTGGCTGTATGTGTGTCTATAGTGAGCTCCCTCTAGTGGTGACTGTATAATCTGTATTTAGCGAGCTCCCTCTAGTGGTGTCTGTATAAATCTGTATGTAGCGAGCGCCCTCTAGTGGTGACTGTATAGATCTGTATGTAGTGAGTTCCCTCTGGTGGTGGCTGTATAGATCTGTATATAGTGAGCTCCCTCTAGTGGTGGCTGTATAGATGTTTGTAGTGAGCTCCCTCTAGTGGTGGCTGCAGTAGCAGACTTCTATCTGCCCTATTCTGTGAGTTTGGCGCAATGTATCAGAAACATGTGATTTCCTCTTTCAGGCTGGAGATTCGTTTTTCCCCGTTGATGAGCAGGGGCTGGTGATACCCAGTGATACCCACTTCTTGACCGCATGGGAGGTAAGGTAATACCCCGCTGGGTATGATGAGACCAACCGTTTTATACACAAATGACCGAGCTAAAACTAATTCTTCTTGCTAAGGCGAGACAGACAGTTTACCTGCAGCGCCTTCTACAGGGGAAATTTAGCATTGCAGGGTGAATTATCAGATGGCTGGTGGTCTACGTACTACGTGGAGTCTTCCTGAGTACGGGCGTCCCGACTAATGACACTTCCCCCTTGCGTTCCTCTCTGCCCTCAGGGTATGGAGGAGCTCGTGGATGCCGGCTTGGTCAAAGCCATAGGAATCTCTAACTTTAACCACAGCCAAATAGAGCAGCTGCTGAACAAGCAGGGTCTGAAGTACAAGCCGGCGGTGAACCAGGTAGGTGATGAGGGTTTTTGTAAAGAAAAGAAAAAAAAAAATTCACTGTCCTGATTTTTCATTTTTGGAAGTGTTTGATCCATAAGAGGCAAAAGTACTTCACCCTTTAAGGAAGGAATTGACTTGTATTACAGATTGAATGTCATCCGTACCTGACCCAGAATAAACTCATCGAGTATTGTCAATCCAAAGACATCGCCGTCACAGCGTACAGCCCCCTGGGATCTCCAGATCGGCCCTGGTCAGTAAAATCAGATGGAAAGGGGATCTAAATGCAGCGTTATATCTGCTGCTGCCACTAGATGGCGCTCACTGCACTACAACTGTACAGTGGAGGTGATGGCACTGCAGTGAGCTTCCCCAAGTGGTGACGATGGGAAGTGCTGACTTTATTATCATTATCTGGTTTGTTTTTTTGTTTTTTGTTTTTTATTTCAGGGCCAAACCTGAGGACCCATCCCTTCTAGATGAACCAAAAATCAAAAACATTGCTGCCAGCCATAAGAAAACAGCTGCCCAGGTACTGGGGTGTGACATCTATTGTCCAGACTGCTGGTGCAATAATAAGATTCCTACAGAGAAGCGTTATATCACCAGACACGGTGACTTAATCCCCACAGGTCCTGATCCGCTACCATATCCAGAGGAACGTAGTCGTCATCCCGAAGTCTGTGACCGCTGAACGCATCGAAGAGAACTTCCAGGTATAAGCTGGAATAAAAGAGAAAAAAAATGTATCCTCTGCATCCTGTATTGTACTCCAGAGCTGCGCTCACTGTTCTGCTATCCATCTCGCTGATTTGTCGTTCTGTATTTCTAGGTGTTTGACTTCCAATTGACCCCAGAAGAGATGAAGGACATTTCCAGCTTTGATCGGGGGTGGAGGGTCTGTGCCTTAACATCGTAAGTCAACCTAAAACCGAGCAAACTTTTTTACATGACAGTAGGAACCTCTGTATTAGGCTGTCGCTATGCATTGATCTTCCTAGTAACCGGGACAGTGGACCTCCACAAGCCCACCCACCCCCAGCCCCTTTTCTCTGAGGAGTAGCCGCCTTCCTGACCCCATTGGTCAGTGTAAGAAGCAGATGGGATACGACTGACAATTGACTGGTTGCTATGGACCTTGTGTGATGACACCATATAAGCAGCTGTGGTTGCTAGGACAGGATGCTTAGCAACCGCATCCACTTATATGGTGCCATCACAGTCACTTGGCTGCTCAGGGCATCGGATGTATCTAAATCAGCAGTTTGGGTGCAGTCACATGACAGTATCCCTGTCTCAGGCGGCGCCTTAAGCTTTCTTCCCAACAGGAGCAGAGATCGATCCCCTTAAAGTGACAGCACCATAGATTTAATTTTGGCCTCATTGTAGAAGACAATGTTCGAGCTCAGAAATGGCTAACTTTTTTTTTTTCTCTCTCGTCTCACAGAGCCAAGAAACACCGGGACTATCCGTTCAACGTGGAGTTTTAAGAGCGCTCTGCTGGGAAAGCCACGGTTGTGATCAGTCATTGTTGCCTTTTTCTAGTATTTTGTTATTTCTAGTATTGCGGCACAGATATCATAGAATCATCTGAGCCCATCCTGCACTCCATTATCTGCAGCTTCCTGTAATGTAGAGTATACAATAAACCAGTGTAATCTACCAGTCTCCTGCCTCCAGTAACATCTTAAAGTGCATTACTGGTCCTTATTATACCCCAGAGCTGCACTCCCTATTCTGCTGGTGCAGTCACTGTGTACATACATTACTGATCCTGAGTTACATTCTGTATTATACTCCAGAGCTGCACTCGCTATTCTGCTGGTGCAGTCACTGTGTACATACATTACATTACTGATCCTGAGTTACCTCCTGTATTATACTCCAGAGCTGCACTCACTATTCTGCTGGTGCAGTCACTGTGTACATACATTACATTACTGATCCTGAGTTACAGTTGTGGCCAAAAGTATTGACACCCCTGCAATTCTGTCAGATAATACTCAGTTTCTTCCTGAAAATGATTGCAAACACAAATTCTTTGGTATTATGTTCATTTAATTTGTCTTAAGTTAAAAAAACACAGAGAATGAAGCAAAACATTGATCATTTCACACAAAACTCAAAAAATGGGCCAGACAAAAGTATTGGCACCCTCAGTCTAATAGCCAAAATAACTGCGACCAACCGCTTCCGGTAACCATCAATGAGTTTCTTACAATGCTCTGCTGGAATTTTAGACCATTCTTCTTTGGCAAACTGCTCCAGGTCCCTGGTATTTGAAGGGTGCCTTCTCCAAACTGCCATTTTTAGATCTCTCCACAGGTGTTCTATGGGATTCAGGTCTGGACTCATTGCTGGCCACCTTAGAAGTCTCCAGTGCTTTCTCTCAAACCATTTTCTAGCGCTTTTTGAAGTGTGTTTTGGGTCATTGTCCTGCTGGAAGACCCATGACCTCTGAGGGAGACCCAGCTTTCTCACACTGGGTCCTACATTATGCTGCAAAATTTGTTGGTAGTCTTCAGACTTCATAATGCCATGCACACGATCAAGCAGTCCAGTGCCAGAGGCAGCAAAGCAACCCCAAAACGTCAGGGAACCTCCGCCTTGATTGACTGTAGGAACCGTGTTCTTTTCTTTGAATGCCTCTTTTTTTCTCCTGTAAACTCTATGTTGATGCCTTTGCCCAAAAAGCTCTACTTTTGTCTCATCTGACCAGAGAACATTCTTCCAAAACGTTTTAGGCTTTTTCAGGTAAGTTTTGGCAAACTCCAGCCTGGCTTTTTATGTCTCGGGGTAAGAAGTGGGGTCTTCCTGGGTCTCCTACCATACAGTCCCTTTTCATTCAGATGCCGACGGATAGTACGGGTTGACACTGTTGTACCCTCGGACTGCAGGGCAGCTTGAACTTGTTTGGATGTTAGTCGAGGTTCTTTATCCAACATCTGCACAATCTTGCGTTGAAATCTCTTGTCAATTTTTCTTTTCCGTCCACATCTAGGGAGGTTAGCCACAGTGCCATGGGCTTTACACTTCTTGATGACACTGCGCACGGTAGACACAGGAACATTCAGGTCTTTGGAGATGGACTTGTAGCCTGGAGATTGCTCATGCTTCCTCACAATTTGGTTTCTCAAGTCCTCAGACAGTTCTTTGGTCTTCTTTCTTTTCTCCATGCTCAATGTGGTACACACAAGGACACAGGACAGAGGAAGAGTCAACTTTAACCCCTTCCAGACATCCGACGTACTATCCCGTCCATGGGACCCGGGCCCCTATGCCCATGGACGGGATAGTACGTCTACCGCGATCAGCGGCGCCCACGTGATGAACGCCGCTGATCGAGGCTGGGTGTCAGCTGATTATCACAGCTGACACCCGGCACAATGTGTCAGGGGCGGTCACGGACTGCCCCCGACACGTTAACCCCTTGCACACCGCGATCAAGCATGATCGCGGTGTACCGGGGGTTAAAGGGAAGCATCGGCAGGGAGGGGGCTCCCTCCGTGCTTCCCTGAGCCCCCCACGGCAGCGCAATGTGCAGCACTGCTGCGGGGGGCTCCTTTCCTGCAGGCCCCCGAATCCAAGATGGCAACGGGGGCCTGCAGGGAGCTTGCTTCCTCAGTGCCTGCAAAGCGCAGGCATGAGGAAGCCTTCTGCACTGCCTGTGACGGATCGCTGATCTGTCACAGTGATCTGTGATGTGACAGATCAGCGGTCTGTCACAGGACAGTGATGTCCCACCTAGGACTATTTAATAAATTTAAAAAAAAAAAAAAGTGTTTAAAATAATAAAAAAAAAATCGCCAAATAAATTAGGAAAAAAAAAAATATTCCCCCAAATAAATCCATTTTTTGGAAATAAAAAAAAAACAATAAAAGTACACATATTAGGTATCGCCGCGTCCGTAACGACCCGCCCTATAAAACTGTCCCATTAGTTAACCCCTTAAAAAATAAAAAAAACGAAGCAAAAAATAATGATTTATTATCATACCACCAAACAAAAAGTGTAATAACGCGTAATCAAAAAGACGCATATAAATATCCATAGTACCGCTGAAAACATCTTGTCCCGCAAAAAACCAGCTGCCACACAGCATCATCAGCAAAAAAATAAAAAAGTTATAGCTCGCAGAATAAAGCGATGCAAAAATAATTATTTTTTTATATAAAATTGTTTTAATTGCATAAAAGCGCCAAAACATAAAAAAAGACACAAATGAGGTATCGCTGTAACCGTACTGACCCGAAGAATAAAACCGCCTTATAAATTTTACCACACCCGGAACGGCGTAAACGCACCCCCCCAAAAGAAAATTCATGAAACCCTGGTTTTTGTTCATTCTGCGTCCCAAAAATCGGAATAAAAAGCGATCAAAAAATTTCACGTGCCCGAAAATGGTACCAATAAAAACGTCAACTCGTCCCGCAAAAAATAAGACCTCACATGACTCGGTGGGTCAAAATACGGAAAAATTATAGCTCTCAATATGTGGTGATGCAAAAACTATTTTTACAATAAAAAGCGTCTTTTAGCGTGCGACAGCTGCCAAACATAAAAACCGCCATAAATAGTAAATCAAACCCCCCGTTATCACCCCCTTAGTTAGGGAAAAATAATAAAATAAAAAAAAATGTATTTATTTCCATTAGGGTTAGGGCCAGGGGTAGGGTAGGGTTGGGTTAGGGCTAGGCTAGGGTTAGGGCTGAGATTAGGGTTAGGGGCGTGTTGGGGTTCGGGTTGGAGTTAGAATTGGGGGTTTCCACTGTTTGGGCACATCAGGTGCTCTCCAAATGCAACATGGCGTCTGATCTCAATTCCAGCCAATTCTGAGTTGAAAAAGTCAAATGGTGCTCCTTCCCTTCCAAGCTCTGCCATGCGCCCAAACAGTGTTTTACCCCCACATGTAGGGTATCAGCCTACTCAGGACAAATTGCAAAACAATTTTTGGGGTCCAATTTCTCCTGTTACCCTTAGGAAAATAAAAAATTGGGGGCAAAAATATCATTTTTGTGGAAAAAAATGATTTTTTTATTTTCACGCCCGGGCGTTATAAACTTCTGTGAAGCCCTTGGGGGTTCAAAGTGCTCACCACACATCTAGATAAGTTCCGTGGGGGGGGTCTAGTGTCCAAAATGGGGTCACTTGTGGGGAGTTTCAATAGTTTGGAGAGCCCCTGATGTACCTAAACGCACATGACACCCGCAGACCATTCCATCAAAGTCTGCATTCCAAAACGTCACTACTTCCCTTCCGAGCCCCGACGTGTGCCCATACAGTAGTTTTCTCCCACATATGGGGTATCAGCGTACTCAGGACAAATTGGACAACAACTTTTGGGGTCCAATTTCTCCTGGTACCCTTGGGAAAATATAAAATTGGTGACTAAAAGATCATGTTTGTGGAAAAAATACGAATTTTTTATTTTCACGCCCGGGCGTTATAAACTTCTGTGAAGCACTTGGGGGTTCAAAGTTCTCACCACACATCTAGATAAGTTCCTTGGGGGGTCTAGTTTCCAAAATGGTGTCATTTGTGGTGGGTTTTCACTGTTTTGGTACATCAGCGGTTTTCCAATTGCGACATGATGTCCAATCTCAATTCCAGCCAAAATCATCAAATGGCGCTGCTTCCCTTCCGAGCTCTGCCATGCGCCCAAATAGTTGTTTACAGCCACATATGGGGTATCAGCGTACTCAGGACAAATTGCACAATAACTTTTAGGGTTCTGTTACCCTTGGGAAAATAAAAATTGGGGTGAAAAGATCTTTTGTGGAAAAAATGATTTTTTAATTGTACCGCTGTACGTTATAAACTTCTGTAAAGCCCTTGTGGGTTCAAAGTTCTCACCACACATCTAGATAAGTTCCTTGGGGGGTCTAGTTTCCAAAATGGGGTCACTTGTAGGGGGTTTCCACTGTTTAGGTACATCAGGCGCTCTCCAAACGCGGCATGGCGTCCGATCTAAATTCCAGCCAATTTTGGATTGAAAAAGTCAAACGGCGCTCCTTCCATTCTGAGCTCTGCCATGCGCCGAAACAGTGGGTTCCCCCCACATATCAGGTACCAGCGTACTCAGGACAAATTGCACAATAACTTTTGCAGTCCAATTTCTCCTGTTACCCTTGGTAAAATAAAAAAAAATTGAACCTGAAGTATTTTTTTTGTGAAAAAAAGTTAATGTTCATTTTTTTTTTTTAAATATTCAAAAAAATTCCTGTGACGCATCTAAAGGGTTAATAAACTTCTTGAATGTGGTTTTGAGCACCTTAAGGGGTGCAGTTTTTAGAATGGTGTCACTTTTGGGTATTTCCTATCATATAGACCCCTCAAAGTGGCTTCAAATGTGATGTGGTCCGTAAAAATAAAATGGTGTTGTAAAAATGAGAAATCGCTGGTCAACTTTTAACCCTTATAACTTCCTAACAAAAAAAAATTTTGGTTCCAAAATTGTGCTGATGTAAAGTAAACATGTGGGAAATGTTACTTATTAAGTTTTTTGTGTGCCGTATCTCTGTGATTTAAGGGCATAAAAATTCAAAGTTGGAAAATTGCGAAATTTTCAAAATTTTCACCAAATTTCCGTTTTTCTCACAAACAAACGCAAGTTATATGAATGAAATTTTACTACTGACATGAAGTACAATATGTCACGAGAAAACAATGTCAGAATCACCGGGATCCATGGAAGCGTTCCAGAGTTATGACCTCATAAAGGGACAGTGGTCAGAATTGTAAAAATTGGCCCGGTCATGAACGTGCAAACCATCCTTGTGGGTGAAGGGGTTAATCCATGTCAACTGGCTGCAAGTGTGATTTAGTCATTGCCAACACCTGTTAGGTGCCACAGGTAAGTTACAGGTGCTGCTAATTACACAAATTAGAGAAGCATCACATGATTTTTCGAACAGTGCCAATACTTTTGTCCACCCTCTTTTTATGTTTGGTGTGGAATTATATCCAATTTGGCTTTAGGACAATTCTTTTTGTGTTCATTCATTTAAGACAAATTAAATGAAGATAATAACAAAGAATTTGTGTTTGCAATCATTTTCAGGAAGAAGCTGAGTATTATCTGACAGAATTGCATGGGTGTCAATACTTTTGGCCACAACTGTGCATCCTGTAGTATACCCCAGAGCTGCACTCACTATTCTGCTGGTGCAGTCACTGTGTACATACATTACTGATCCTGAGTTACATCCTGTATTATACTCCAGAGCTGCACTCACTATTCCGCTGGTGCAGTCACTGTGTACATACATTACATTACTGATCCTGAGTTACATCCTGTATTATACCCAAGAGCTGCACTCACTATTCTGCTGGTGCAGTCACTGTGTATTACATTACTGATCCTGAGTTACATCCTGTATTATACTCCAGAGCTGCACTCACTATTCTGCTGGTGCAGTCACTGTGTGCATACATTACTGATCCTGAGTTACATCCTGCATTATACTCCAGAGCTGCACTCACTATTCTGCTGGTGCAGTCACTGTCTACATACATTACTGATCCTGAGTTACATCCTGTATTATACCCCAGAGCTGCACTCACTATTCTGCTGGTGCAGTCACTGTGTACATACATTACATTACTAATCCTGAGTTACATCCTGTATTATACCCCAGAGCTGCACTCATTATTCTGCTGGTGCTGTCTGACTGTACAAGTGTTAACAGCTGCGAGTAGGGCAGGGCGCGGCTTGGAGTTTGGCAGGAGCAGATTCCTTTGTGTGTGTTGGTTTCCTGGTGCCTACACATGCTTGGACGTTACTTTTATAACTGACTCCGCCGTGATGAGCAGTTGTGGCCCCGAACCTGCTGCGCGCTTCTTATTTAAAGAAGCCATCGTGTGTCGGATGATACAATACTGAATGGCGAAGACCTGCACCTCCCTCCGATAGCAGAAAAAGCCGATCGAGGGAACGAATGTCGCTTTTTAACACCAACATAATGTGGATTAAAGTTGCATGTTTTGTGGATCTTTGACACAGACCTGCACTGACCAATATATTACCAATCCTGTGCAGAGAAGTAGGTGATCGGAATCATCCTATGACAAGTCATGTAATCTGAGCCTAGCATGATGTAGGAGCAGAGATCCTGATTCCAGCAATATGTTACTGGCCTGTGTTGTAGTTTTAGGGTGTGCACACCCTGCAGATCCGCAGCAGTTTCTGCTGCGATGTACAGTACCATTATTCCCTATGGGAAATGGAAACCGCAGTGCAGATGCTGCGCAATTTTCTGGGCAGATTTTCTGCGGTTTCTAAACCGCAGAAAGAATTGACATGTCAATTCTTTCTGCGGATTCTGCAGATCGTCACTGCAGGACGCGGTCGCACGGGCACAGCCGTCAAGCTGGTCTGTAACCCCGCCCTCAACGCTGATTGGCAGTGTACAACAGAAGCCACCAATCAGGTGTGTGGGCGGGGCTAGACAGCGCAGCATTCCAAGCTGAGAAAATAGAATCCCTATCAAAGCTGCAGCGGGCGACGTCCCCGGAATCAGGGTCTCTGCCCCTGCATCATCAGATTTCATGTAAGAGCATCAGTCCTATCCTGCAGACCCAGAACAAAGGAGTTTTTTTCTTTTTCTTCCTTGGATGTGTACGGCTAAAAGTAAGAGCCGATGATGAGACTGCAGGAGCCTTGATAATCGGCTTTATTCATACGCTGGGGTCTATACACAAGGAGGGGGGCGACGTGTAATAAATAACATAAATAGAGCGCGGGTCACGTGTGCGGCGGGAGATGTGCATCTGCACTGAACACGGGGCAGTCTGCGCTCAGTAACTCTCCCTCCTCCTCAGACTCGTCGTCCTCCTCGTCCTGGTCGGTCAGGGGGGCCGGGCTGGGGCCTTTGCAGATCTTCAGGTGGCGGGTGAGGTGGTACTTGGTGAGGAAGGCCTTGGAGCACTTCTCGCACACGTAGTCCCGCTTCCCCTCATGGGAGTTCAGGTGTTTCTTCAGGTGGTTCGTCCTGCAGAAGTGCTTGTCGCATTTCGGACACTTCAAGGGTCGCTCTCTGTATGGGGGGGGTAGAGGGGGACAAAGCAGCGAAAGTGTGAGCTACTGGTGCTGACATACTCTGCGCTGCTGGGATTACGCTAGTGACCCTGCCCCGAGCTCAGCCTGAAATACTCTGCCCCAAGCTAAGCCAGAAATCCTCTGCGCTGCTGGGATTACACTGGTGACCCTGCCTCGAGCACAACAGCCCAAAATACTCTGCAGTGCAGGCATTACACTGGTGACCCTGCCCTGAGCTCAGCCTAAAATACTCTGCACTACTGGGATTTCCCCCCTGGTTACTGCAAGTTATTGGACCTTTGAAAAAAAAAAAAAACAAACCTAAAATATAATGTTTAATTTGTAATTTAAAATACGTGGAAGTAAATATATAAGACAAACCCCTTTATCCCCTGTTCTGACTCATTATCTCCTGCCTTGCAGCGGAGGTTGTGGCCTCCTGGACCCGCGCAGGTGGCGCCCCCGCTAGTCGGCGGCTGATTCTGAAATCCTCTGTGCTGCTGCGCGGCCTTATCTATGTCGCTGGTCTGCCCAGCTTGTGTCTGTGTACACGGCCACCCCCTGGTGGCGACTCACCGTGTGTGCGTGAGGATGTGCTGCTTCAGGTCCTGCCTCCTCATGAACATCTTCTCGCAGAAGTCGCACTTGAAGTTCTTCTCGCCCGTGTGGGTCACCATGTGCGAGGCCACATGGGCCTTCTGGGTGAAGGACTTGCCGCAGAGGACGCAGTGATGGTTCTTCTGTCCTGCGGGGGCCACAGCATACAATCTGTGTCTGGTCATGGTGATGGCGCTGGGAGGGAGGGGGGTGAATATTCGGAGGTCTTACCTGTGTGGATGCGGAGGTGGGTGCGCAGGTTGCTGGGGTCGCTGAAGGCCTTGCTGCAGAACTCGCACTTGTGGGGCTTCATGCCCATGTGGCCCATGTAGTGCACGTTCAGCTTGGTGGAGGAGGAGAAGGATCGGGGGCACACCGTGCACTTCCACTTCCGCTCTTTGCTCGACGTCACCGCCTGGCCCGTGTCCTCGCTGCTCAGGGACTCCCCGCCGGGGAGGTGGCCCCCGATGTGGCTGCTCAGGTGGGACTTGAACTCGGCGTAGGACAGGCACTCCTTCCCGCAGTGACACAGCAGCATCTCCGGCTGCTCCGGTAAACCTGACGGGAAGAGGACGGGTAAGTGCTGGCAGGCGGATCCCTGCCAGCCGATAACCCAGCTAAAAACTGCAGCAAGCACTGTAACTAGGAGCAAGGTGATTGATGTCAGGATCCCTGGTGGTCTGGGGGAGTGAATGGGTTAATGTCAGTATTCCTAGAGGGTCTATTAGTAGAGGGTTAGACATCTTATGACTGTCCTAGACCACCAGGGGACACCGACATTAACCCCGCCACTACCCTAGACCACCAGGGGACACCGACATTAACCCCGCCACTACCCTAGACCACCAGGGGACACCGACATTAACCCCGCCACTACCCTAGACCACCAGGGGACACCGACATTAACCCCGCCACTACCCTAGACCACCAGGGGACACCGACATTAACCCCGCCACTACCCTAGACCACCAGGGGACACCGACATTAACCCCGCCACTACCCTAGACCACCAGGGGACACCGACATTAACCCCGCCACTACCCTAGACCACCAGGGGACACTGACATTAACCCCGCCACTACCCTAGACCACCAGGGGACACCGACATTAACCCCGCCACTACCCTAAACCACCAAGGTGTCTGAACCCTTTTCTAATTATGCCCCTGGTGGTCTAGGAGACAATGAGGAATTAATGTCACTGGTGGGGAATTAACCTCTTCCATGCCCTAGCCCTCCAGCCTTACTAACGTTAACCCCTTCACTGTCCATGACCAGCAGTTGTGCCCCATTCTTCACTTATGATGAGCGGACGTTATCCGAGCACGCTCCGCTGTTACTTTCCCGTGCTCGCGTATTATGTCCGAGGCTCCATGATTTGCGGTTGTTAGACGGCCTGAACACGTGGGGATGGCTTGTCTGTTATGCAGGGGGCACGTGTGTTCAGGCCGTGTAACAGCCGCACGTCATGCAGCCGCAGGGACTCGGACATAATACACAAGCACGGCCAAAGACCAGCGGAGCGCCCGCTCATCACCCGTCCTCACTGCTTTATAGCAGCACACACCCATACGCTGGGCGAGAGCCGCCCGGGGTGGAGCAAGCAGCACCCGATCACCAGCCACAAGGGCCCACAATGGGAGTAGTGACAGTGACCTGATGGGGGCAGTAGTTACCCATCTGCTGAGCGTAGTCTCGGCTGTAATAGAAGAGCAGCTCCTCCTGGGCCGGGATGTCCCGCGTGGTGTAGAAGTAGATCTTCCCGTTATGGGGATACGCCACGAGATTCTGTTCATCCGGATTCCTGGAAATGAGAAAGGTTGTGACAATAACGGGAGGAGCCACACAAACGGGGTGGATCACGACGCCACACACACGGGCGGCCACACACACGGGCGGCCACACACACGGGCGGGCGGGCGGCCACACACACACACACACACACACACACGGGCAGGCGGCCCCACACACACACACACACGGGCAGGCGGCCCCACACACACACACACACGGGCAGGCGGCCACACACACACACACACGGGCAGGCGGCCACACACACACGGGGGCAGGCGGCCACACACACACACACGGGCAGGCGGCCACACACACACACACGGGCAGGCGGCCACACACACACACACACACACACGGGGGCAGGCGGCCACACACACACACGGGGGCAGGCGGCCACACACACACACACACGGGGGCAGGCGGCCACACACACACACACACACACGGGGGCAGGCGGCCACACACACACACACACACACGGGGGCAGGCGGCCACACACACACACGGGGGCAGGCGGCCACACACACACACGGGGGCAGGCGGCCACACACACACACGGGGGCAGGCGGCCACACACACACACGGGGGCAGGCGGCCACACACACACACGGGGGCAGGCGGCCACACACACACACGGGGGCAGGCGGCCACACACACACACGGGGGCAGGCGGCCACACACACACACGGGGGCAGGCGGCCACACACACACACGGGGGCAGGCGGCCACACACACACACACACACACGGGCAGGCGGCCACACACACACACACACGGGGGCAGGCGGCCACACACACACACACACGGGGGCAGGCGGCCACACACACACACACGGGGGCAGGCGGCCACACACACACACACGGGGGCAGGCGGCCACACACACACACACGGGGGCAGGCGGCCACACACACACACACGGGGGCAGGCGGCCACACACACACACACACGGGGGCAGGCGGCCACACACACACACACACGGGGGCAGGCGGCCACACACACACACACGGGGGCAGGCGGCCACACACACACACACGGGGGCAGGCGGCCACACACACACACACGGGGGCAGGCGGCCACACACACGGGGGCAGGCGGCCACACACACGGGGGCAGGCGGCCACACACACGGGGGCAGGCGGCCACACACACGGGGGCAGGCGGCCACACACACGGGGGCAGGCGGCCACACACACGGGGGCAGGCGGCCACACACACACACACGGGGGCAGGCGGCCACACACACACACGGGGGCAGGCGGCCACACACACACACGGGGGCAGGCGGCCACACACACACACGGGGGCAGGCGGCCACACACACACACGGGGGCAGGCGGCCACACACACACACGGGGGCAGGCGGCCACACACACACACGGGGGCAGGCGGCCACACACACACACACACACACACACACACACACACACACACACGGGGGCAGGCGGCCACACACACACGGGGGCAGGCGGCCACACACACACGGGGGCAGGCGGCCACACACACACGGGCAGGCGGCCACACACACACACGGGCAGGCGGCCACACACACACACACACACACACGGGGGCAGGCGGCCACACACACACACACACACACACACACACACACACGGGGGCAGGCGGCCACGTACCTCGCTTTCCGGACAAACATCATCCAGTTACATTCATTCTCGTCCGTGGTGATGACGCAGAACTCCATCACGTTGTTGCTGTAAATCTGCCACGAGATAACAAGTCACCCACCCGAGAGGGAGACGCCGCAGCCCCCCATGCCGATGCCCCCCCCCCCGCTCACTCCCCTTCCTGCCGGCGTCGGTCCCCATGACAGTCCTGGGGGCATCGTACCTTCCAGATGTGGTTGGCAGATTTATCCGTCCATCCGGCAACTTCTAGGGATTGGCTCTCCTGCCCTATAAGGGGACCGAAGCAGGTCCGAACCGAAATACTGTCCTGTGTCCACACCCCTGAAACAAATAACCACTGGTGAAAGCTAAATCTGCAATAATCAGAGGCCCGGACTACACCGCCCATCCCCTGCATAAAGGGGTTCTCCAGCGCCAATGCTTCAAGCATTCTGGGAAACGGTTATCAGCACCATCCTCCACCTGAAGAGGCGCCAGAGAACTCAGACACAACACTAAGGTATCAGCAAGCGGCCCAAGCCAAAACAGCTACAAATCCTCTTACAAGGTCCTGTCTGCAGCCACCACTAGGGGGAGCTCCCTGTATACAGGGATACATGATAAGATCCTGTCTGCAGCCACCACTAGGTGGAGCTCCCTGTATACAGAGATACATGATAAGATCCCATCTGCAGCCACCCATCTCTGTATACAGGGAGCTCCCCCTAGTGGTGGCTGTAGACAGGATCTTATCATGTATGTCTGTATACAGGGAGCTCCCCCTAGTGGTGGCCACAGACAGGCAGAATTTATCCACAAGGCTAGAACACCCATTACTTACCTACATCTACTCCTGTCACCGACTGTCTCAGCACCAGTTGTTTGGGGAAGGACAGTCGTGCCCGGCTCTCGATGGGGCTGTCTGGTATAAAGGTGACGGGGCCGTGCTCGGGGCAGTCGGCGGGATAGGCCCGGTTACACAGAGTGCACCCTGGAGAAACGGTAGAAGGCAGAGAGATGCCACAGGGGCAGGAGTTACTGGAACTGAAGGTAAATATTGTAATTTTCTTTTTTTTTGGGGGGGGGGGGGGGGGCACATTTCACTTTCTTACGTTATACAAAAGATAAGTTTCACTTTTTTTTTTACATTTGCTCTAGATTGGTGACAAGAGCTGTCGGCGACTCACAGATGGTGAACAGGGCGGCCATATTCTCCTTGTTGGAGGTGGAGTCCATGTGGAGCGAGGTCGGGACGAAGGTCAGGCTGGTGGCGTCCACGTGCGGCAGGGTGACGCCGTCCGGCGTGATGGAGGACACGGTGACGGGCTCCAGGCTGAGGCCGTTCCCGTGTAAAGACACGGCGGTCAGGGAGGAGAGCGGGTGTGAGGTAGACAGGGTCACGCTGACGGGGTTACTGCTCAGGGCCACGGTGTGGATGGCGTCGGTGAGGGCGTTGTCCGACATGCCGGACCTGGCGTCCATGTGATGCTCCGACTCCATTACCACGGGAAGCTCCAGGGACCCGCTGTGCAGCGGCAGCACCCCTGCGTGGCCCACGGCGTCGGGAGGTAGGCTGGCGTCCACGGTGAGAGGCTCGTGGGGACGTGACGTGATCTGTCCGTGCTCGCCCGTCACCCCCTCTATGGTCAGCTCCTCGCTTGTGATCGGGCTGGTCACCCGCGAGACGTCATCCATGCCCATCCCTGCGTCCAGCGCCACCTCGTGGGCATCGCTGGGGTGTAAGCTCTGCCCGCCGTGTCCGCCCACCGAGCGGGAGTCCAGGGACACTATGCCGCTCTCCAGTCCTACGGAGGGTCCCGAATGGTACGGATCCAGGGAGGGGTTACTGGAGGATACCGAGAGCCCGCCAGACGAGTCCACGCTGAGGGAGCTGGGGTGTATGTACTGAGGAGGAGGGCGGTCTGCCAGGTACGACAAGATGCCTGGGGGGGGGAGAAAGAAGACATCACGGTGAGAAGGAGCCACGGGGGAGACAAGGACATATACAGGCGAAATACCACAGCTCGTCAGTAGGGGACGTCATACCGGGGAGTAAGTGACGGAAGTAGCTGTTCTCCAGGTGCGGGTACGGAGGCGGCGGGAGCGGAAAGTTACGATCCGGGAGTCCACACATGACGCCACGCTCGCCGATCCCCATAGGAAGCATGACGGAGAGGGCCGAGGGCAGCGAGCCGAGAGACGGCCCCAGGTTAGGAATGGCCACCGGCAAACCTGCGAGACAGCGAGGGGAGAGAAGACACGCAGGGAAGTCTAACATCAGCCACGGAAGGATGGGAAGAGACTGACGGCGGGCGGAAAGCACCGAGAACCTCAGACCCCCACGATCGGTGGATCTCCAGTGCCAAGAGCCATCCTACTGCACTACTGATACCAGCAGGAATCAGCGTTACCGGCCCTTTAACCCCCATCCATACATCTACGTCCAGGGCAGCAGCACCGAGCATTTTATTCTGGGTTCAATTCCCCCCCCAAAGGGGCAGAAAAAAAAAACAATAAAAAAAAAATAAATAAAAATATATATATTATTTTATTAATTATATTTATTATTAATAAGTAAAATAAAATACGATGTATATTTATTTTAATTACCGTATATACTCAGGTATAAGCAGATTCTCAGCCCATTTTTTGGGGCTGAAAGTCGCCGAACAACCCCCCCACCCCTATGGGGCAGCATATGGGGGCATTTTATGGGGCCATAACCTTTATGGAGCATTATATGGGGCATATAATTCTATGGAACATCTTATGGGGCCATTATATGGGATGTATTTTGTATGGAGCATCTTATGGGGCCATCATGAACTGTATGGAGCATTATATGGGGCTCCTGATTCAATATGGATATTCAAAAACATTTAACCTACTGATGTCTCAATTAATTTTACTTTTATTGGTATCTATTTTTATTTTTGAAATTTACCAGTTTACCAGTAGCTGCTGCATTTTCCACCCTCGACTTATACGCGAATCAATACGTTTTCCCAGTTTTTTGTGGCAAAAAAATAGGGGGGGTCGTCTTATACACGAGTATATACGGTATATTACTACTAACAAATATTAATTTATTATGTTTAATAAATGAAATAAAAACATGTTTATTTGTATTTACTATTTTTATAATATTTATTTTATTAAAACTGATAAATACTAATCAATAACATCATAAAAATAAAATAAAAAAAATCTTTAAAAAAAAAAAAATAGCGATTAAAAGACAAATGAACTTTATTTCTCCCATATAGTAAATGCTGGAGGAGACGTGGACGGACGCACGCTGAGGAGGAGCGCCACCCTTACCTGTGGCGGTGAGAGCATTGTGCGGCGGTGACGCAGTCAGTCCGAGGTGGCCTCCCGACACTGGCAGGGTGTTGGCAACGGAGGAGGAGCCCAGCGGCTCCATGCCCACTGCACTCAGGTTCAGCTCATTCATTCTGTGTAGACACGAAACAGGAAACTCCGCAGTCAGTGCCAGACGCAGGCGAGGCCGCCCCCTCCTCCCCGGTCACAGACACAGAAA
Source organism: Dendrobates tinctorius (assembly GCF_039654945.1). Taxonomy (NCBI): domain Eukaryota; kingdom Metazoa; phylum Chordata; class Amphibia; order Anura; family Dendrobatidae; genus Dendrobates; species Dendrobates tinctorius. The sequence goes on from NW_027361688.1 coordinate 3,511,073, forward strand.
CTGCAGCTGCATCTCCCCCCTACGTCCAAATAGCACTGTAACAACAGGTAGCGGGAAAGAGAGAAAGAAGCCGAGACCTCGAACAGCAGCCGCTGCCCGTACCTGTGTCATCCTCCGATACAGACGACCCGGAACACGGAGACGGAGATCTGAGCACATCCAATGCAACACCGCCAGCAGAAGAGTGAGCGCAGCTCTGGAGAATAATACAGGATGTAACTCAGGATCAGTAATGTAATGTATGTACACAGTGACTGCAGCAGCAGAATAGTGAGTGCAGCTCTGGAGTATAATACAGGATGTAACTCAGGATCAGTAATGTAATGTATGTAAACAGTGACTGCACCAGCAGAATAGTGAGTGCAGCTATGGGGTATAATACAGGATGTAACTCAGGATCAGTAATGTAATGTATGTACACAGTGACTGCACCAGCAGAACAGTGAGTGCAGCTCTGGAGTATAATACAGGATGTAACTCAGGATCAGTAATGTAATGTATGTACACAGTGACTGCACCAGCAGAATAGTGAGTGCAGCTCTGGGGTATAATACAGGATGTAACTCAGGATCAGTAATGTATGTACACAGTGACTGCACCAGCAGAATAGTGAGTGCAGCTCTGGGGTATAATACAGGATGTAACTCAGGATCAGTACAGGATCAGTAATGTAATGTATGTACACAGTGACTGCACTAGCAGAATAGTGAGTGCAGCTCTGGGGTATAATACAGGATGTAACTCAGGATCAGTAATGTATGTACACAGTGACTGCACCAGCAGAATAGTGAGTGCAGCTCTGGGGTATAATACAGGATGTAACTCAGGATCAGTAATGTATGTACACAGTGACTGCACCAGCAGAATAGTGAGTGCAGCTCTGGGGTATAATACAGGATGTAACTCAGGATCAGTACAGGATCAGTAATGTAATGTATGTACACAGTGACTGCACTAGCAGAATAGTGAGTGCAGCTCTGGGGTATAATACAGGATGTAACTCAGGATCAGTAATGTATGTACACAGTGACTGCACCAGCAGAATAGTGAGTGCAGCTCTGGGGTATAATACAGGATGTAACTCAGGATCAGTAATGTATGTATACAGTGACTGCACCAGCAGAATAGTGAGTGCAGCTCTGGGGTATAATACAGGATGTAACTCAGGATCAGTACAGGATCAGTAATGTAATGTATGTACACAGTGACTGCACTAGCAGAATAGTGAGTGCAGCTCTGGGGTATAATACAGGATGTAACTCAGGATCAGTAATGTATGCACACAGTGACTGCACCAGCAGAATAGTGAGTGCAGCTCTGGGGTATAATACAGGATGTAACTCAGGATCAGTAATGTACTGTATGTACACAGTGACTGCACCAGCAGAATAGTGAGTGCAGCTCTGGAGTATAATACAGGATGTAACTCAGGATCAGTAATGTAATGTATGTACACAGTGACTGCACCAGCAGAATAGTGAGTGCAGCTCTGGGTATAATACAGGATGTAACTCATGATCAGTAATGTAATGTATGTACACAGTGACTGCACCAGCAGAATAGTGAGTGCAGCTCTGGGGTATAATACAGGATGTAACTCAGGATCAGTAATGTAATGTATGTACACAGCGACTGCACCAGCAGAATAGTGAGTGCAGCTCTGGGGTATAATACAGGAGGTAACTAAGGATCAGTAATGTAATGTATGTACACAGTGACTGCACCAGCAGAATAGTGAGTGCAGCTCTGGGGTATAATACAGGATGTAACTCAGGATCAGTAATGTAATGTATGTACACAGCGACTGCACCAGCAGAATAGTGAGTGCAGCTCTGGGGTATAATACAGGAGGTAACTCAGGATCAGTAATGTAATGTATGTACACACTGACTGCACCAGCAGAATAGTGAGTGCAGCTCTGGAGTATAATACAGGATGTAACTCAGGATCAGTAATGTAATGTATGTACACAGTGACTGCACCAGCAGAATAGTGAGTGCAGCTCTGGGGTATAATACAGGATGTAACTCAGGATCAGTAATGTATGTATACAGTGACTGCACCAGCAGAATAGTGAGTGCAGCTCTGGGGTATAATACAGGATGTAACTCAGGATCAGTACAGGATCAGTAATGTAATGTATGTACACAGTGACTGCACTAGCAGAATAGTGAGTGCAGCTCTGGGGTATAATACAGGATGTAACTCAGGATTAGTAATGTAATGTATGTACACAGTGACTACACCAGCAGAATAGTGAGTGCAGCTCTGGGGTATAATACAGGATGTAACTCAGGATCAGTAATGTACTGTATGTACACAGTGACTGCACCAGCAGAATAGTGAGTGCAGCTCTGGAATATAATACAGGATGTAACTCAGGATCAGTAATGTAATGTATGTACACAGTGACTGCACCAGCAGAATAGTGAGTGCAGCTCTGGGGTATAATACAGGATGTAACTCAGGATCAGTAATGTATGTACACAGTGACTGCACCAGCAGAATAGTGAGTGCAGCTCTGGAGTATAATACAGGATGTAACTCAGGATCAGTAATGTAATGTATGTACACAGCGACTACACCAGCAGAACAGTGAGTGCAGCTCTGGGGTATAATACAGGATGTAACTCAGGATCAGTAATGTAATGTATGTACACAGTGACTGCACCAGCAGAATAGTGAGTGCAGCTCTGGGGTATAATACAGGATGTAACTCAGGATCAGTAATGTAATGTATGTACACAGTGACTGCACCAGCAGAATAGTGAGCGCAGCTCTGGGGTATAATACAGGATGTAACTCAGGATCAGTAATGTAATGTATGTACACAGCGACTGCACCAGCAGAATAGTGAGTGCAGCTCTGGGGTATAATACAGGAGGTAACTCAGGATCAGTAATGTAATGTATGTACACAGTGACTGCACCAGCAGAATAGTGAGTGCAGCTCTGGGGTATAATACAGGATGTAACTCAGGATCAGTAATGTAATGTATGTACACAGTGACTGCACCAGCAGAATAGTGAGTGCAGCTCTGGGGTATAATACAGGATGTAACTCAGGATCAGTAATGTAATGTATGTACACAGCGACTGCACCAGCAGAATAGTGAGTGCAGCTCTGGGGTATAATACAGGAGGTAACTCAGGATCAGTAATGTAATGTATGTACACAGTGACTGCACCAGCAGAATAGTGAGTGCAGCTCTGGGGTATAATACAGGAGGTAACTCAGGATCAGTAATGTATGTACACAGCGACAGCACCAGCAGAATAGTGAGTGCAGCTCTGGGGTATAATACAGAATGTAACTCAGGATCAGTAATGTAATGTATGTACACAGCGACAGCACCAGCAGAATAGTGAGTGCAGCTCTGGAGTATAATACAGGATGTAACTCAGGATCAGTAATGTAATGTATGTACACAGCGACAGCACCAGCAGAATAGTGAGTGCAGCTCTGGAGTATAATACAGGAGGTAACTCAGGATCAGTAATGTAATGTATGTACACAGCGACAGCACCAGCAAAATAGTGAGTGCAGCTCTGGAGTATAATACAGGATGTAACTCAGGATCAGTAATGTAATGTATGTACACAGTGACTGCACCAGCAGAATAGTGAGTGCAGCTCTGGGTATAATACAGGATGTAACTCAGGATCAGTAATGTAATGTATGTACACAGTGACTGCACCAGCAGAATAGTGAGTGCAGCTCTGGGGTATAATACAGGAGGTAACTCAGGATCAGTAATGTAATGTATGTACACACACAGTGACTGCACCAGCAGAATAGTGACTGCAGCTCTGGGGTATAATACAGGATGTAACTCAGGATCAGTAATGTAATGTATGTACACAGTGACTGCACCAGCAGAATAGTGAGTGCAGCTCTGGGGTATAATACAGGAGGTAACTCAGGATTAGTAATGTAATGTATGTACACAGTGACTGCACCAGCAGAATAGTGAGTGCAGCTCTGGGGTATAATACAGAATGTAACTCAGGATCAGTAATGTAATGTATGTACACAGTGACTGCACCAGCAGAATAGTGAGTGCAGCTCTGGGGTATAATACAGGAGGTAACTCAGGATCAGTAATGTAATGTATGTACACAGTGACTGCACCAGCAGAATAGTGAGTGCAGCTCTGGGGTATAATACAGGAGGTAACTCAGGATCAGTAATGTAATGTATGTACACAGTGACTGCACCAGCAGAATAGCGAGTGCAGCTCTGGGGTATAATACAGGAGGTAACTCAGGATCAGTAATGTAATGTATGTACACAGTGACTGCACCAGCAGAATAGCGAGTGCAGCTCTGGGGTATAATACAGGAGGTAACTCAGGATTAGTAATGTAATGTATGTACACAGTGACTGCACCAGCAGAATAGCGAGTGCAGCTCTGGAGTATAATACAGGAGATAACTCAGGATCAGTAATGTAATGTATGTACACAGTGACTGCACCAGCAGAATAGTGAGTGCAGCTCTGGGGTATAATACAGGAGATAACTCAGGATCAGTAATGTAATGTATGTACACAGTGACTGCACCAGCAGAATAGTGAGTGCAGCTCTGGGGTATAATACAGGATGTAACTCAGGATCAGTAATGTAATGTATGTACACAGTGACTGCACCAGCAGAATAGTGAGTGCAGCTCTGGGGTATAATACAGGATGTAACTCAGGATCAGTAATGTAATGTATGTACACAGTGACTGCACCAGCAGAATAGTGAGTGCAGCTCTGGGGTATAATACAGGATGTAACTCAGGATCAGTAATGTAATGTATGTACACAGTGACTGCACCAGCAGAATAGTGAGCGCAGCTCTGGGGTATAATACAGGAGATAACTCAGGATCAGTAATGTAATGTATGTACACAGTGACTGCACCAGCAGAATAGTGAGTGCAGCTCTGGGGTATAATACAGGAGGTAACTCAGGATCAGTAATGTATGTACACAGCGACAGCACCAGCAGAATAGTGAGTGCAGCTCTGGGGTATAATACAGAATGTAACTCAGGATCAGTAATGTAATGTATGTACACAGCGACAGCACCAGCAGAATAGTGAGTGCAGCTCTGGAGTATAATACAGGATGTAACTCAGGATCAGTAATGTAATGTATGTACACAGCGACAGCACCAGCAGAATAGTGAGTGCAGCTCTGGAGTATAATACAGGAGGTAACTCAGGATCAGTAATGTAATGTATGTACACAGCGACAGCACCAGCAAAATAGTGAGTGCAGCTCTGGAGTATAATACAGGATGTAACTCAGGATCAGTAATGTAATGTATGTACACAGTGACTGCACCAGCAGAATAGTGAGTGCAGCTCTGGGTATAATACAGGATGTAACTCAGGATCAGTAATGTAATGTATGTACACAGTGACTGCACCAGCAGAATAGTGAGTGCAGCTCTGGGGTATAATACAGGAGGTAACTCAGGATCAGTAATGTAATGTATGTACACACACAGTGACTGCACCAGCAGAATAGTGACTGCAGCTCTGGGGTATAATACAGGATGTAACTCAGGATCAGTAATGTAATGTATGTACACAGTGACTGCACCAGCAGAATAGTGAGTGCAGCTCTGGGGTATAATACAGGAGGTAACTCAGGATTAGTAATGTAATGTATGTACACAGTGACTGCACCAGCAGAATAGTGAGTGCAGCTCTGGGGTATAATACAGAATGTAACTCAGGATCAGTAATGTAATGTATGTACACAGTGACTGCACCAGCAGAATAGTGAGTGCAGCTCTGGGGTATAATACAGGAGGTAACTCAGGATCAGTAATGTAATGTATGTACACAGTGACTGCACCAGCAGAATAGTGAGTGCAGCTCTGGGGTATAATACAGGAGGTAACTCAGGATCAGTAATGTAATGTATGTACACAGTGACTGCACCAGCAGAATAGCGAGTGCAGCTCTGGGGTATAATACAGGAGGTAACTCAGGATCAGTAATGTAATGTATGTACACAGTGACTGCACCAGCAGAATAGCGAGTGCAGCTCTGGGGTATAATACAGGAGGTAACTCAGGATTAGTAATGTAATGTATGTACACAGTGACTGCACCAGCAGAATAGCGAGTGCAGCTCTGGAGTATAATACAGGAGATAACTCAGGATCAGTAATGTAATGTATGTACACAGTGACTGCACCAGCAGAATAGTGAGTGCAGCTCTGGGGTATAATACAGGAGATAACTCAGGATCAGTAATGTAATGTATGTACACAGTGACTGCACCAGCAGAATAGTGAGTGCAGCTCTGGGGTATAATACAGGATGTAACTCAGGATCAGTAATGTAATGTATGTACACAGTGACTGCACCAGCAGAATAGTGAGTGCAGCTCTGGGGTATAATACAGGATGTAACTCAGGATCAGTAATGTAATGTATGTACACAGTGACTGCACCAGGAGAATAGTGAGTGCAGCTCTGGGGTATAATACAGGAGATAACTCAGGATCAGTAATGTAATGTATGTACACAGTGACTGCACCAGCAGAATAGTGAGTGCAGCTCTGGGGTATAATACAGGAGATAACTCAGGATCAGTAATGTAATGTATGTACACAGTGACTGCACCAGCAGAATAGTGAGTGCGCTCTGGAGCGATCACAATAGAGAGCAGTGTATGGCTGGCAGGGCATGCTGGGATATGTAGTCCATTCCTTAGCTTAGTGAATCCTGGCACAGAGCTCTCAGCCGTGTCTTCCCCATGCACACCCGTCCCCCGCCGCCGTCACTCACACCCTCCTCTCCGGTGTCTCCGCTCGTTCATTCTTTGCTTCTTTCCTTCTCTCCTCACTCTTCTGTTTTATGTCCACTCCCAAGATGGCGCATACGGAAGTGACGTCAGAGCGACTGAAAGAGCCAATCATGCCCTGCTGGGAGTTGACGCCATGGCTGAGTGGGCGGGGCTTCTGAGGAGAGCGCTGCTCTGGCTTCTCCGGTGTTGCTATGGAGACGAGTGTGCTGCGTTCTGCTATGAGCGTGCGTGTGTCGAGGAGCTGAGGGGCCGCGACACTTTTCTTTTTCATATGTCGTCACTTTACATTTTTTGTGCATTTATTTATTTTCCTCCTTTTCTTCCAAGGTCCAGAGCTTTTTATTTATCCGTCCACATTCTGGAGCAAGAGCTGAGAGACGGTATCACGCCCGACAGGATTAGGTACACGGCTGAGAGGATTAGGTACACGGCTGAGAGGATTAGATACACGCCCGACAGGATTAGATACACGCCCGGCAGGATTAGATACACGCCCGACAGGATTAGGTACACGCCCGACAGGATTAGGTACAAGCCCGGCAGGATTAGATACACGCCCGACAGGAATAGGTACACGCCCAACAGGATTAGGTACACGCCCGACAGGATTAGGTACACGGCTGAGGATTAGATACACGCCCGGCAGGATTAGGTACACAGCTGAGAGGATTAGATACACGCCTGGCAGGATTAGGTGCACGGCTGAGAGGATTAGATACACGCCCGGCAGGATTAGGTACACGCCCGACAGGATTAGGTACACGCCCGACAGGATTAGGTACACGCCCGGCAGGATTAGGTACACGCCCGGCAGGATTAGGTACACGCCCGGCAGGACTAGGTACACGCCCGGCAGGACTAGGTACACGGCCGACAAGATTAGGTACACGGCCGACAAGATTAGGTACACGGCCGACAAGATTAGGTACACGGCCGACAAGATTAGGTACACGCCCGGCAGGATTAGGTACACGCCTGACAGGATTAGATACACGGCTGACAGGACTAGGTACACAGCCGGCAGGACTAGGTGCACGCCTGGCAGGATTAGGTACACGGCTGGCAGGATTAGATACACGGCTCACAGCACGAGGTACACGGCTGACAAGATTAGGTACACGGCTGACAGGATTAGATACACGGCATCAAAGGTAGTTGGCCAAGAAAGGGCGATAGATGTTGAAAATGAAATCGACCAAGATTTGATCCACCGTAATGAAAGGGTAAGCGTTAGCCACTTACTAGGCCAAGACTGGAAGCATCTTAAAGGAAGGAATGAAGATATTGGCAGTTGACCAAGACGGGACCCACCACGAAGGTCAGACTTTAAACCTACTTGACCAAGACCGACTGTATCGTGAAGGAAGGGACATCGATGGTGTCCACAAGAACAGAGATAGGTGTGGTAAAATAAGGTGACCAAAATAGGACCCAACCTGGAGGAAGCCATCTCGAAGTCGGCCACTTTGTAGGCCAAGAGAGGAAGAATCATAAAAGAAGGTATATAAAGTTTTTCCATCAAGTCACCCAAAACAGGACCTACATTAGAGAATGTACTAGTGGACTTCGTTTTCCAAGGAGGCTTCATGACAGCACGGGAGACGTTCTACGCTTCACGAAGGGAAGCTATAGAGAGGTTCTCCACTTAGTCAGGACTTCCGTGAAGGACAGGAGACAAGAGGCTGACGTTCTTGACCATTGCTATAATGAACAGAAGCAAACAGGAGCTGTTCTTCCAAAGGACCTCGATCCATTCCATGATTCTGCCCAGGGGATCCATATAGGCCACCACGACCCCTCATTAAGTGACACTTATGGGGTGTCTTTCCACTTTGGCTCTGTCACTTACTGGGACAGCAGATATTCAGCTCATTTTTCCTACTTGCCTTTCCAAAGCCACCTGGGATTTTGTGACTATTCCAAGGAGCCGGCCTTCATCCGTAAAAGGAACGAAAAGGAGAGGCAAAGGGTGGAATGTGTGAACGATGGCTACACGCGGCTCAGGCAGCATCTGCCCCAGGAATCGGCGGAGAAACAGCGAAACAAAGTGGAGACCCTACGAGCGGCCACAGGATGCATGAAATGTCTTCAGGGTTTACTAGACCTGGAGGCCCGGAGACCCCCGCTGAAGGATAAAGGGTCCTATGTGGACAATATTTTGCATGTTGCATCCCATTCTACGGCCCTGTGCAGAACCCTTAACCCCAACCACACCGCAGCTACAGTCAGCCTGGTCCATCCTGATAACGTCCTAAGGGGGGGGCATGGCTTAGACAGGGCAGAGGGGGGAGGCTCCTGCTGCAGCCAGCTGGAGGTGAGGGGGCGTGGCTTAGACAGGACAGAGGGGGGAGGCTCCTGCTGCAGCCAGCTGGAGGTGAGGGGGCGTGGCATAGACAGGACAGAGGGGGGAGGCTCCTGCTGCAGCCAGCTAGAGGCGATGGGGCGTGGCTTAGACAGGGCAGAGGGGGGGAGGCTCCTGCTGCAGCCAGCTGGAGGTGAGGGGCGTGGCTTAGACAGGGCAGAGGGGGGAGGCTCCTGCTGCAGCCAGCTGGAGGCGAAGGGGCGTGGCTTTGACAGGGCAGAGGGGGGAGGCTCCTGCTGCAGCCAGCTGGAGGTGAGGGGGCGTGGCATAGACAGGACAGAGGGGGGAGGCTCCTGCTGCAGCCAGCTGACTTACAGTCACAGGACATTGAAGAGAAGGGGGGTGTTTCATATAAAGCTCAGTGCACCACTAGGGGGCACTCACTGCACACAGCTCCTAGGCTCCACCTAGGTGTGGTTGTAGGAAGGTACAATGTGTATAAAAAATTCTGCATAGAAACTGAAAAAAATTTTTTAAAATGACTCAGTTTTTGCTCCTTGTGAAATATTTAATGGCAAACTAAAATTAAAAGAAAAAAAAATCATTTGAACAGAAATTTAATTATTTCCCCCCCAACTTGAGTCACGGAGTATACAGCGGACTTGCTGCAGTCTTTTCCAAATCTTAAAAGAACATTGCCCAAAAGGGTTCATATACTTTTTGCAATAATTTGCTTCATTTTTACTAATAAATGCAAAACTAAAATAGTGTAAGTGCTAAATATTCCAATCAGAAAAGCTCCGGCCGTTTTGTGTATACAGCTCTCATACAGTCCTGCGTGTCTGCATGGGATCAGATAAACACAGCCCCCCTGTGTGGCAGATCCTGCAGTCTGGTGTCAGTCCACTCCCAGGTGGCAGCGGGAGGGATCAGACTTACACAGGGTTTGTTTGTAGTCTGTAACCATGGAGACGCATAGGTCTGCATGGGGGCTGAAGACCCAAAACGGTAGCTGATTTCTGGGATGTATAGAAAAATAGGGGACGGTAGCCAAAATTCATCAGAGCCGATAAGCGGCTGCCATATAGTTAATGCCCCTGTGATGATGATCCAGAGCGATTTCAATAGGAGCTGAGCTGCGGAACTGATAGCGGCCACTGCACATGCAGCCGCCGCAGGTGCTGAACAGCTGATCCATGCGTGGGGAGGGGGGGGACTGTTGTCAGACCCCCACCGATCTGATATGGAGTCCTGGACAGCCCCTTTAAGTGCTGCCATTTCTCAGTGGCATAAATAGAGGTTTCCGAGCTCCTAGTTCTAATGATAGGTCACGGTGCAGGAGGTGGGACACCGTGCCATCAGGTTATTGGGGTGGGGGGGCATTTCCTGTCAGTATGGCATCAATTCTTAAAGGGATATTCCGGAACCACTCACTTCCTCAGCAGGAGGTTGGCAGCACCCGGTGAGGTCTACAGATACCTGCCAGGTTGCGGGCACAATACATGAGCAGCAATCCCAGCAGGTATCTGTAGCCGTCACCTGGTGCTGCCAACCTCCCGCTGAGGAAGTGAGCGGTGCCGCAATATCCCTTTAAATTTATACTTTCATATTCTGCGTCTGTGGTCTGGACTGATCGTTTCCTGGAGCAGGGGAGGCATGTCTAGGTCTCTACATGAGGGTGGGATCAAAAGGGTTCATTTAAAGGGAAGTAAACAAATGTTCCGCATTTCGGGCCTAGGGTCTCGTCTCCAGTCATCTTGCGGGGGGTGGGGGGCGAGCCTCCGCGTTTGGCCCTTTACAGTCTGTGTCCCCGCGGAGGGCCTGCTCAGCCCTTGATGACGGCGATGGGTCGCAGCTTGATGGCTTTCTTGCTGATCCCGGCGTCGTGGCAGGTGTTCACCACGTCCGTCACATTCTTGTACGATTCCGGGGCCTGAGGGGACACAATGGATGTGAGTCGTCGTTCCCTCCACTTCGCTCCCACACTGACGGCGATATTATATACTGTGTACAGAGAAGAGCGCCACCGCCTCCGCCGCACAGGCCCGCTCACCTCCTCCATCACCAGCTTGGGAGAGGCCACGCGGATGGCTATGCCCAGGTCGGCCAGCTTGTCCAGAACGTCTTGGAAGTCCAGGTTGCGTCTAGATTTGGCTCTGGACAGCGCGCGACCCTGAAGAAAGGAAACGGGGGTTGTCAGAGACGCCATCTTATTAACCCCTGGGAGGACGGTGGCATTACTCACCGCTCCGTGGCAGGTGGTCCCGAATGTCTCCGTCATGCCTTGCTCGGTGCCGGTCAACACGTAGCTGCAGGTGCCCATGGTGCCGCCGATCAGCACCGGCTGCCCGGTCAGCTGCGGAGAGGAGACGCGGCCTCACATCAGATCATTTCTTCACTCTTGTCTTACCGATTTGCTCCATCTATTCTTCCATCGCGTCCATCCCACCGGAACGAACCGCTTACGCGCCCCGGTCCGTGAATGACGGCAGCAGCGATCGGACTCCGCTAAAGGCTGAGATGAAGGGGCCCGGACCTCGAAGAGTCTCACCTGGTAATCCACGGCGATCAGAGGGTGGTGTGGCGGGAAGGCGCGGGTGGAGCCCTTCCTGTGGACCAGCAGCGTCATCTCCTTCCCGTCCACCACGTGCTGCTCCACCTTGGCGATGTTGTGCGACACGTCGTAGATCACGTGCATGTCCAGGTCGTCGGGGGTCGTGTTGAAGACTTTGGCGAACGCCTTGAAGATGGAAAACAGAATGAGCCCCCCGGGGATCTCAGAACCGACTATTACCTCCCCTCACAGCCCGGTCCCTCCTTACTTGTCTGGTCAGGAAGGTCATGGAGGAGCGGTTCACCCAGGCGTAGTTCCCGGCGCCGGCCATGCCCTTCAGGTAGTCCTGTCCCTCGGGGGAGGAGATCCTGGCGCACGCCAGCTGCCGATCGTTCACCGTGATCTTGTCTCGCTTCATGGCTTTCTCCATGGCGACTAGCGCATCTGGGAGAGGAGACCGATACGGGTGAGCGGCTGATAACGGAACGAAAGAGAAGATCTACGACGGATACACGCACCTGTCGCCACCTGGTGGCCGAGGCCGCGGCTGCCGCTGTGAATCATCACGCACACCTGCCCCTTGTGGTCGATACCCATTTTCTTGCAGGCGTACTCGTCGTAGATCTCATCCACCACCTGGATCTCTGCGTAGTGGTTCCCGGCTCCCAGGGTGCCGAGCTGCAAACCGAAAAAAACGGCAAAGAAAAGAAAAGTCAGGGAGGAATTCATTGCAGAATGAGAAGAATTATGAGTTCAGCTCTGGAGGTCACGTACCTGCGGCAGCCCCCGCTTCTTGGCCTTGGAGGACACCTTGCTGGGGTCGGCCTGCAGCATTCGGCCGTACTCTTCGCAGTGCTCCTTGTCTTCGGCCCACGCGTAGCCCTCCCGGAGGGACCAGTCCACCCCCATCTCCAGCGCTTCTTCTAGGTCTCTGGGTAAGAAGAGAGGACGGATAAGGACCCCCAAGCCGATAACTGAGGACCCTTTAAGGTTTAGGTTCCCCCCCCCCCACATACTTGGCGGTCATGGGGATCACCCCCTTCGATCCCACCCCGACAGGAATGTGGTCGAACATGGACTGTGCAAGCTGCTCCTTCAACGGCTGCACGTCCCCCTCGTCCAGATTGGTGCGAAGCAGACGGACCCCGCAGTTAATGTCAAATCCGACGCCCCCTGCAGGACAATGAATGAAACAGCGGCTGAGCAGGCGGTATTTTTAGGGGCAGGGTCCCTTTAAAAGTTCATAGATCCGTTTCCCTTCTACCTGGGGAGACCACCGCATCCGGATTATTCATATCGAAGGCCGCCATGTTTCCGATAGCGAAGCCGTAGCCGGAGTGAACGTCAGGAAGCCCGATGGATCTCTACAGGGGCAGAGAAGGAAAGGTGAGGACCCCTGCAGCGCCCCCCATCACTCCCCGCACGTCAGTACACACAGCGATCGGCTTACGTGCACTATTCCGGGCAGAGCGGCCACGTTCCCAATCTGCTTCATCGCAGGAAGAAAACCGCCAGCGCCTGAGAAAAGAAAAAGAAAAGCCGCTCTACACCAGAGAAACGAGTAATGGCCGCCCATCGCTACTAGTACACAGCTCCTGTGCAGACCCAGGTGTCGCCATGGTAACAGACTACAAACAATCCATCATAAGAGACAAGGGGGACGGAATAACACAGGGACGACCCCCGACAATACAGATATAAGATTCCACAACGTACCGCCACCCCGACAGGCGTTCCTCAGCTCCTCAAACATCAACTTCTCCAGGGGATCATTCACATAGAAAACACCTTCCACCTGAGAGTGAGACGGAAAATTACCTCCTGTATTATACACCAGAGCTGCGCTCACTATTCTGCTGGCACAGTCACTGTGTACATACATTACATTACTGATCCTGAGTTACATCCTGTATTATACTCCAGAGCTGCACTCACTATTCTGCTGGTGCAGTCACTGTGTACATACATTACATTACTGATCCTGAGTTACATCCTGTATTATACCCCAGAGCTGCACTCACTATTCTGCTGGTATAGTCACTGTGTACATACATTACTGATCCTGAGTTACATACTGTATTATACTCCAGAGCTGCACTCACTATTCTGCTGGTCCAGTCACTGTGTACATACATTACATTACTGACCCTGAGTTACATACTGTATTATACTCCAGAGCTGCACTCACTATTCTGCTGGTGCAGTCACTGTGTACAACATTACTGATCCTGAGTTACCTCCTGTATTATACTCCAGAGCTGCACTCACTATTCTGCTGGTGCCGTCACTGTGTACATACATTACATTACTGATCCTGAGTTACATCCTGTATTATACTCCAGAGCTGCACTCACTATTCTGCTGGTGCAGTCACTGTGTACATACATTACATTACTGACCCTGAGTTACATACTGTATTATACTCCAGAGCTGCACTCACTATTCTGCTGGTGCAGTCACTGTGTACATACATTACTGATCCTGAGTTACATCCTGTATTATACCCCAGAGCTGCACTCACTATTCTGCTGGTGCAGTCACTGTGTACATACATTACATTACTGATCCTGAGTTACATCCTGTATTATACTCCAGAACTGCGCTCACTATTCTGCTGGTGCAGTCACTGTGTACATACATTACATTACTGATCCTGAGTTACCTCCTGTATTATACTCCAGAGCTGCACTCACTATTCTGCTGGTGCAGTCACTGTGTACATACATTACATTACTGATCCTGAGTTACATCCTGTATTATACCCCAGAGCTGCACTCACTATTCTGCTGGTGCAGTCACTGTGTACTTACATTACATTACTGATCCTGAGTTACATCCTGTATTATACCCCAGAGCTGCACTCACTATTCTGCTGGTGCAGTCACTGTGTACATACATTACATTACTGATCCTGAGTTACATCCTGTATTATACCCCATAGCTGCACTCACTATTCTGCTGGTGCAGTCACTGTGTACATACATTACATTACTGATCCTGAGTTACATCCTGTATTATACTCCAGAGCTGCACTCACTATTCTGCTGGTGCAGTCACTGTGTACATACATTACATTACTGATCCTGAGTTACATCCTGTATTATACTCCAGAGCTGCACTCACTATTCTGCTGGTGAAGTCACTGTGTACATACATTACATTACTGATCCTGAGTTACATCCTGTATTATACCCCAGAACTGCGCTCACTATTCTGCTGGTGCAGTCACTGTGTACATACATTACATTACTGATCCTGAGTTACCTCCTGTATTATACTCCAGAGCTGCACTCACTATTCTGCTGGTGCAGTCACTGTGTACATACATTACATTACTGATCCTGAGTTACATCCTGTATTATACCCCAGAACTGCGCTCACTATTCTGCTGGTGCAGTCACTGTGTACATACATTACATTACTGATCCTGAGTTACCTCCTGTATTATACTCCAGAGCTGCACTCACTATTCTGCTGGTGCAGTCACTGTGTACATACATTACATTACTGATCCTGAGTTACATCCTGTATTATACTCCAGAACTGCACTCACTATTCTGCTGGTGAAGTCACTGTGTACATACATTACATTACTGATCCTGAGTTACATCCTGTATTATACCCCAGAGCTGCACTCACTATTCTGCTGGTGCAGTCACTGTGTACATACATTACATTACTGATCCTGAGTTACATCCTGTATTATACTCCAGAGCTGCACTCACTATTCTGCTGGTGCAGTCACTGTGTACATACATTACATTACTGATCCTGAGTTACATCCTGTATTATACTCCAGAGCTGCACTCACTATTCTGCTGGTGCAGTCACTGTGTACATACATTACATTACTGATCCTGAGTTACATCCTGTATTATACCCCAGAGCTGCAATCACTATTCTGCTGGAGCAGTCACTGTGTACATACATTACATTACTGATCCTGAGTTACATCCTGTATTATACCCCAGAACTGCGCTCACTATTCTGCTGGAGCAGTCACTGTGTACATACATTACATTACTGATCCTGAGTTACATCCTGTATTATACTCCAGACCTGCACTCACTATTCTGCTGGTGCAGTCACTGTGTACATACATTACATTACTGATCCTGAGTTACATCCTGTATTATACCCCAGAGCTGCACTCACTATTCTGCTGGAGCAGTCACTGTGTACATACATTACATTACTGATCCTGAGTTACATCCTGTATTATACTCCAGAACTGCACTCACTATTCTGCTGGTGAAGTCACTGTGTACATACATTACATTACTGATCCTGAGTTACATCCTGTATTATACCCCAGAGCTGCAATCACTATTCTGCTGGTGCAGTCACTGTGTACATACATTACATTACTGATCCTGAGTTACATCCTGTATTATACTCCAGAACTGCACTCACTATTCTGCTGGTGAAGTCACTGTGTACATACATTACATTACTGATCCTGAGTTACATCCTGTATTATACCCCAGAGCTGCAATCACTATTCTGCTGGTGCAGTCACTGTGTACACACATTACATTACTGATCCTGAGTTACATCCTGTATTATACCCCAGAGCTGCACTCACTATTCTGCTGGTGCAGTCACTGTGTACATACATTACATTACTGATCCTGAGTTACATCCTGTATTATACTCCAGAGCTGCACTCACTATTCTGCTGGTGCAGTCACTGTGTACATACATTACATTACTGATCCTGAGTTACATCCTGTATTATACCCCAGAGCTGCAATCACTATTCTGCTGGTGCAGTCACTGTGTACATACATTACATTACTGATCCTGAGTTACATCCTGTATTATACTCCAGAGCTGCACTCACTATTCTGCTGGTGCAGTCACTGTGTACATACATTACATTACTGATCCTGAGTTACATCCTGTATTATACCCCAGAGCTGCACTCACTATTCTGCTGGAGCAGTCACTGTGTACATACATTACATTACTGATCCTGAGTTACCTCCTGTATTATACCCCAGAGCTGCACTCACTATTCTGCTGGTGCAGTCACTGTGTACATATATTACATTACTGATCCTGAGTTACATCCTGTATTATACCCCAGAGCTGCACTCACTATTCTGCTGGTGCAGTCACTGTGTACATACATTACATTACTGATCCTGAGTTACATCCTGTATTATACTCCAGAGCTGCACTCACTATTCTGCTGGTGCAGTCACTGTGTACATACATTACTGATCCTGAGTTACATCCTGTATTATACTCCAGAGCTGCGCTCACTATTCTGCTGGTGCAGTCACTGTGTACATACATTACATTACTGTTCCTGAGTTACCTCCTGTATTATACTCCAGAGCTGCACTCACTATTCTGCTGGTGCAGTCACTGTGTACATACATTACATTACTGATCCTGAGTTACATCCTGTATTATACCCCAGAGCTGCACTCACTATTCTGCTGGAGCAGTCACTGTGTACATACATTACATTACTGATCCTGAGTTACCTCCTGTATTATACCCCAGAGCTGCACTCACTATTCTGCTGGTGCAGTCACTGTGTACATATATTACATTACTGATCCTGAGTTACATCCTGTATTATACCCCAGAGCTGCACTCACTATTCTGCTGGTGCAGTCACTGTGTACATACATTACATTACTGATCCTGAGTTACATCCTGTATTATACTCCAGAGCTGCACTCACTATTCTGCTGGTGCAGTCACTGTGTACATACATTACTGATCCTGAGTTACATCCTGTATTATACTCCAGAGCTGCGCTCACTATTCTGCTGGTGCAGTCACTGTGTACATACATTACATTACTGTTCCTGAGTTACCTCCTGTATTATACTCCAGAGCTGCACTCACTATTCTGCTGGTGCAGTCACTGTGTACATACATTACTGATCCTGAGTTACATCCTGTATTATACTCCAGAGCTGCGCTCACTATTCTGCTGGTGCAGTCACTGTGTACATACATTACATTACTGTTCCTGAGTTACCTCCTGTATTATACTCCAGAGCTGCACTCACTATTCTGCTGGTACAGTCACTGTGCACAAACATTACATTATGATCCTGAGTTACCTCCTGTATTATACTCCAGAGCTGCACTCACTATTCTGCTGGTGCAGTCACTGTGTACATACATTACATTACTGATCCTGAGTTACATCCTGTATTATACTCCAGAGCTGCACTCACTATTCTGCAGCAGTCAGTGTCAGTAGCGCCACCTACAGCCCGTCCTCCGGCATTACACTGCCTATAGACAGCTGTGGCCCCTGCACTGGTGGCGGCGCCGCCTGTCAGCCGGACACGGACCTGCATGTTGGGGACGAACCCTTTGCGGATCCTCCAGCAGTTCTTGTGGATCTTGTCCAGATACTGTAACTCGTCATTGTAGCTGCGGCTCATGGTGACGGCTCCTCGCCTCACACACACCGTCTGCCAGCCGGCACCGGAACTGCTTCAACGTCACTTCCGGAAGTTCCTCACTGCGTCACGCAAACCTCTTTTTTCCGGCTCACTCTGAATGGCCGTCATATTCGGATACCGTGCGCCACCACGTAATCTGACGTTTTCACGCATGCGCTTCTGCCACACTCTTCACTAGTGATGACATAGAAGGCTGAGGCGGCCGGTGACATCCTTTAGTCATGTGACTATGATGTGGACTGTGATTGGTTTGGCGCCTTCTGGGTCTGTTGTTTTATGCGCAGGTGAGGAAAAGAAACAGCAGCTCCTTATCTCCCTCTGCTGGTTGTGGTTGGTATCACCGGGGTGTTTGGCGTCAGACGCGCTGGGCCGAGGAGCTCGCGCTCGTCTATTCGTCTCCTGGTTACGGAGCCGCCGGCATTAACCCTTCATTAGCCGCGTGAGCGCTTTCCTATGTGACTCCGGTATTTCTCACTGTGTGACGCCGGGAAAGTGAAAGTGAAAGTCCCGGGCGGGGGCGGAGCTGACGGCTGCGGTCTCTACAGACACAGGATGAAGCTGCGGCTCCGCGCCGGGAATCAGAGCGGCCGCCTGGAGCTGCGGGACGGCGAGGAGACGCTGGGGGCGCTGCGGAGCCAAGTGCGCGGGACCTTCCTCCCCGGCCTGGGGTTCAGGTAGGTGAGAGAGGGCGGCCGGGGGCCACGGGGTGAGGGGCCACAACCAGCGGAGCCACAGGGTGAGGGGCCACAACCAGCGGAGCCCGGGGGCCACAACCAGCGGAGCCCGGGGGCCACAACCAGCGGAGCCACAGGGTGAGGGGCCACAACCAGCGGAGCCACAGGGTGAGGGGCCACAACCAGCGGAGCCCGGGGGCCACAGGGTGAGGGGCCACAACCAGCGGAGCCCGGGGGCCACAACCAGCGGAGCCACAGGGTGAGGGGCCAGAACCAGCAGAGCCACAGGGTGAGGGGCCACAACCAGCAGAGCCACAGGGTGAGGGGCCACAACCAGCAGAGCCACAGGGTGAGGGGCCAGAACCAGCGGAGCCACAGGGTGAGGGGCCACAACCAGCAGAGCCACAGGGTGAGGGGCCACAACCAGCAGAGCCACAGGGTGAGGGGCCAGAACCAGCGGAGCCACAGGGTGAGGGGCCACAACCAGCAGAGCCACAGGGTGAGGGGCCACAACCAGCAGAGCCACAGGGTGAGGGGCCACAACCAGCGGAGCCTGGGGGCCACAACCAGCAGAGCCACAGGGTGAGGGGCCACAACCAGCGGAGCCACAGGGTGAGGGGCCACAACCAGCGGAGCCCGGGGGCCACAGGGTGAGGGGCCACAACCAGCGGAGCCCGGGGGCCACAACCAGCGGAGCCACAGGGTGAGGGGCCACAACCAGCAGAGCCACAGGGTGAGGGGCCACAACCAGCAGAGCCACAGGGTGAGGGGCCACAACCAGCGGAGCCACAGGGTGAGGGGCCACAACCAGCGGAGCCCGGGGGCCACAGGGTGAGGGGCCACAACCAGCGGAGCCCGGGGGCCACAACCAGCGGAGCCACAGGGTGAGGGGCCACAACCAGCAGAGCCACAGGGTGAGGGGCCACAACCAGCGGAGCCACAGGGTGAGGGGCCACAACCAGCAGAGCCACAGGGTGAGGGGCCACAACCAGCGGAGCCCGGGGGCCACAGGGTGAGGGGCCACAGCCAGCGGAGCCACAGGGTGAGGGGCCACAGCCAGCGGAGCCACAGGGTGAGGGGCCACAGCCAGCGGAGCCACAGGGTGAGGGGCCACAGCCAGCGGAGCCACAGGGTAGTGGGGGCGTCTGGTGTCACAGATCAGCGTCGCTGCAATCCTGGAGGAAATCTGCCATCAGCCTATTCCTGCCTCATCCACCAGGGGGAGGTGATGAGCACAGGAGAAAGCTCCCACAGAGCAGGACGCCTGACCTTTGCCCTCTCCTGAGGCATGATGGGAGGCAGGCTGGCACTTGTAGTGCTGCCGCCCGTGTGCCGGTCCTTTCAGCGTCTTCCTTCCGTCCTCTCAGCCCTGATGTGGTTTTCTCCATCACACTGAATGGCAGCGAGTGCCTGACGGAGGACGAGCGCAGCCTGGAGTCCTTAGGGATCGTATCCGGGGACCTGATCGTCATAGTAACCGAGGAGCTCCCCGCCCCCGAGCAGCCGGCGCCTCCAGCCGCCACCGAGCCCAAAGATGCCGGGTACAAAAGACAGAAATACGAGGGAGGAGCCGCCGAGCCGCACCGCGAGGTGAGAGGGATCCAGCGCGGCTCCAGGACGGGCGGCTCTAGGAACTGTCTCATGTCAGCCTGTGTGTCTGCAGGAGGAGGAAGCCGCAGACCGCTGCTCCCCGGAGCCCATGCTGTGCAGCGAGGCCGCGGGCGGGAAGATCCCCCACTCCCTGGAGGCGCTGTACCCCGACTGCAGCTGCGCCAGCGACGCCCTTGTGACAGTCACCCACCTCCTCATGGTGGAGACCGGATACAAAGAGCAGGTGAGAGCAGTGACAGCGAGCCGCCACCGGGGGCAGCAACCTGCGACTGCACCAGCAGAATAGTGAGTGCAGCTCTGGAGTATAATACAGGAGGTAACTCAGGATCAGTAATGTATGTACACAGTGACTGCACCAGCAGAATAGTGAGTGCAGCTCTGGAGTATAATACAGGAGGTAACTCAGGATCAGTAATGTAATGTATGTACACAGTGACTGCACCAGCAGAATAGTGAGTGCAGCTCTGGGGTATAATACAGGATGTAACTCAGGATCAGTAATGTATTGTATGTACACAGTGACTGCACCAGCAGAATAGTGAGTGCAGCTCTGGGGTATAATACAGGATGTAACTCAGGATCAGTAATATATGTACACAGTGACTGCACCAGCAGAATAGTGAGTGCAGCTCTGGGGTATAATACAGGATGTAACTCAGGATCAGTAATGTATGTACACAGTGACTGCACCAGCAGAATAGGAGTGCAGCTCTGGAGTATAATACAGGATGTAACTCAGGATCAGTAATGTAATGTATGTACACAGTGACTGCACCAGCAGAATAGTGAGTGCAGCTCTGGGGTATAATACAGGATGTAACTCAGGATCAGTAATGTAATGTATGTACACAGTGACTGCACCAGCAGAATAGTGAGTGCAGCTCTGGGGTATAATACAGGATGTAACTCAGGATCAGTAACGTATGTACACAGTGACTGCACCAGCAGAATAGTGAGTGCAGCTCTGGGGTATAATACAGGATGTAACTCAGGGTCAGTAATGTAATGTATGTACACAGTGACTGCACCAGCAGAATGGTGAGTGCAGCTCTGGAGTATAATACAGGATGTAACTCAGGATCAGTAATGTAATGTGTGTACACAGTGACTGCACCAGCAGAATAGTGAGTGCAGCTCTGGAGTATAATACAGGATGTAACTCAGGATCAGTAACGTATGTACACAGTGACTGCAGCAGCAGAATAGTGAGTGCAGCTCTGGAGTATAATACAGGATGTAACTCAGGATCAGTAACGTATGTACACAGTGACTGCACCAGCAGAATAGTGAGTGCAGCTCTGGGGTATAATACAGGATGTAACTCAGGATCAGTAACGTATGTACACAGTGACTGCACCAGCAGAATAGTGAGTGCAGCTCTGGGGTATAATACAGGATGTAACTCAGGATCAGTAATGTAATGTATGCACACAGTGACTGCACCAGCAGAATAGTGAGTGCAGCTCTGGGGTATAATACAGGATGTAACTCAGGATCAGTAATGTAATGTATGTACACAGTGACTGCACCAGCAGAATAGTGAGTGCAGCTCTGGAGTATAATACAGGATGTAACTGTCATGTGAACCTGTCCTGTGAGACACGACCTGCAGGCCAGTAACTAAAATAGCAAGACACGGGGAAAGGGGCAACAGTTTCAACGGTGGGCCCTGCGATAGGGAACGGGGACGTGGAGACCTTCTGCACTCCCCTGAGTCAGTGTCCCTCCGCTCCTAACGATCCCTAGGCCGGTTCCGCACCTGGCGCCGATCAGGATACCTGTCGCCCTAGCGCACCCTACACCTATCCCTTGCTAGGGAGCTGGGTGGTGCAGGCACTGGCCCCACCGCTGTACTAATACACACCAGGGAAAAATACAAACAGGGGAAACACCAAAAAGACTTATCTTGCTCTGCTGCAGCACCAGGCAGCGGAGTGCATCACCGGATTAACTTTTTGCAGTGGCTCCAACCTTCAAGCCAGCTGCTCCCTTCACCCTGGTTGGAATCCCAAAAAGACGCTATCACCAACACCTGCTCATAGACCATGTGACCCTATATAGGAAAACTCTGTGCATGTGGCCCGGGCAGTCACACCTCACTGTCACTCACACCTGATTGTGCTTAGCTGCACATAGATTCAGCACCATGGGTCTGCTCCAGACGTAGTCGGCTCCATCAATGTCAAAATCCTTATTTCTTAGTACTTTGAATTGGACTGGAATTGACTGTAAGGTAACGGACTATAACACCACAACAACGTTTCGCCTTCTTTTTACTATCACCCCCATACTACTCTATTTCTCCCTAACTCCTGCAATCCCTCCACCCAGTAAGGAACTAGTCATCTCCCCCTCCATCCTTCCCAGCCATCTCACCTCTTCATCAGAACTGTTCCTCCACGTACAATCCTTCTTCTCCAGACACGGCCACATCATGTCCTATCCTGCTCCCACCTTCTACTGCTCTGTCTACTACTCCTCATTGCTGGCGACGTATCCCCAAATCCTGGTCCTCCTCAGCACCTCCCTACACTCACATCTACCACGATCCTCTACACGTCCTCACAACCATGACAACCTCATACCCATTCATCCAGCCCCCGGTCCCCCTACCTGGAGCCCTATGGAACGCACGCTCTGTCTGCAACAAGCTATCATTTATCCATGACCTCTTTATCACCAACAAACTCTCCTTCCTCGCCATCACTGAAGCCTGGCTCACTCCCTCTGACACAGCCTCTCCAGCTGTGCTTTCCTATGGCGGATTCCATCTCTCTCACACCCCTCGTCCCAGCAACAAACGTGGTGGAGGAGTTGGCTTGCTCCTGTCTGATACCTGCTCCTTTACCCCAATTCCTCTGCCACCCTCCGCTACTCTTCCCTCGTTCGAGGTGCACTCCGTCCGCATCTATTCCCCCTCCAACCGGCTGTCTTCTACCGCCCCCCAGAACTAGCCATCTCCACCTTTCTCAACCACTTCACCACCTGGCTTCTCCATTTCCTCTCTGCTGACATCCCCACCATCATCATGGGCGACTTCAACATCCCCATTGACACTTCCACCCCGGCTTCCTCTAAACTTCTATCGCTCATGGCTTCCCTCGGCCTCACTCAATGGTCCTCTGCGGCCACTCACAAAGATGGTCACACGCTGGACCTTATCTTCACCCGTCTCTGTTCCCTCACTAATCTCAATAACTCACCCCTCCCCCTGTCTGACCACAACCTACTGACATTCTCTTTCCTCTCCTACTGCGCAACCCCCACTCCACAAACTCGCTCACCCTCGCAGGAATCTCAAACACCTCAATTTACAATCAATCTCTGAGTCCCTTCTCCCCCTTACAGACATAGCTTCCCTTCATGACACAGATGCTGCTGCCACCTTTTATAACACCACAATAACAGCAACACTTGATTCGGCCGCCCCCCTCACGCAGAGCAAAACTCGAACAATCAACAGGCAGCCCTGGCTGACCAGCCTGACCAAAGAACTGAGACGGGTTTCCAGGGCCGCTGAGCGGAGATGGAAGAGAACCCATTCTACTGAGCACTTCAGCACATACAAGCAGTCCCTTGCCAGCTTTAAGCCCACGCTCTCTGCCGCAAAGCAAACTTACTTCGCATCTCTCCTATCCTCTCTGTCTCACAACCCTAAACAGCTCCTCAACACTTTCAATTCTCTACTCCGTCCCACAGCACCTCCTCCCCCTCCTCTCATTTCTGCTGAAGACTTTGCCTCCTTCTTTAAGCAGAAGATCGACACGATCAGACAAAACTTTGGCCCGCAGCCCCCAATGCCCCTCTTAGCCGCTCAGCCCTGTTCTGCAAAAGTCAGCTTCTCCACCATGATAGAAGATCAGCTCTCCACCCTTCTGTCAAGATCACACCTCACCACTTGAGCCCTCGACCCGCTCCCGTCTCGCCTCATCCCTAACTTGGCCACAGCCTTCATCCCAACTCTAACACACCTCTTCAACCTCTCACTTTAAAATGGTGTCTTCCCCTCATCCTTCAAAAATGCCTCAATCACACCCATCCTCAAAAAGACCTCCCTTGACCCATCCTCTGCGTCTAACTATCGCCCAATATCTCTTCTCCCTTACGCCTCAGAACTACTGGAACAGCATGTCCATCTTGAACTGTCCTCCCACCTCTCCTCCTGTTCTCTCTTTGACCGGTTACAATCAGGCTTCCGACTGCATCACTCAACTGAAACTGCCCTAACTAAAGTCAGAAATGGCTTACTAACCGCCAAGAACAAGCAACACTACTCTGTCCTCCTTCTGGACCTGTCCTCTGCCTTCGACACCGTAGACCATTCCCTCCTGCTACAGACTCTCTCATCTCTTGGCATCACAGACTTGGCCCTATCCTGGATCTCATCATACCTAACAGACGGGACATTTAGTGTCTCCCTCTCACACACCACCTCCTCACCTCGCCCCCTGTCTGTCGGTGTTCCTCAAGGCTCAGTCCTAGGACCCCTACTATTCTCCATCTACACCTTCGGCTTGGGACAGCTCATACTGCAAACTGTGGGATTCTATCACCTCTATGCCGATGACACACAGATCTACCAATCTGGGCCCGACCTCGCCTCCTTACTGACTGACATCCCACAATGTCTGTCTGCTATCTCAGCCTTCTTCTCTGCTGCTTTCTAAAACTGAACATGGACAAAACAGAATTCATCATCTTTCCCCCATCTCACTCTACCCCTCCACCAGACCTATCCATCAATATCAACGGCTGCTCTCTTTCCCCAGTCCCGCACGCTCGGTGCCTTGGGGTGATCCTCGACTCTGCGCTCTCTTTCAAACCACATATCCAAGCCCTCGCCTCCTCCTGCCGCCTCAAACTCAAAAATATTTCCCGGATCTGCTCATTCCTCAACCACGAAACCACAGAAACACTAGTGCATGCTCTTATCATCTCCCGCCTCGACTACTGAATCCTCCTACTCTCTGGCCTCCCCTCTAGCACTCTGGCTCCGCTCCAGTCCATCCTACACTCTGCTGCCCGACTATTCCCCAGCCTCCCCCCTATGCCAGGCCCTTCACTGGCTTCCTATTGCCCAGAGGCTCCAATTCAAAACCCTCACCATGACATACAAAGCCATCCACAACCTGTCTCCTCCATACATCTGTGACATGGTCTCTAGGTACCTACCCGCACGCAACCTTCGATCATCTCAAGATCTCCTTCTCTACTCCCCCCTCATCTCTTCTTCCCACAACCGCATACAAGACTTCTCCCGTGCTTCCCCCATACTCTGGAACTCCCTGCCGCAACACATCAGACTCACCATCAATGGAAACCTTCAAGATGAACCTGAAGACCCACCTGTTCCGACAAGCCTACAGCCTGCAAGGATCCTCGGTCTACAGAACCACCGCACGACCTGCTCTACCCTCTCCTACTGTATCCTCACCCATCCCTGTAGACTGTGAGCCCTCGCGGGCAGGGTCCCCTCTCCTCATGTACTTGTGTGTCCCTTGTCTTACACATGTTTATTATACTTGTCTATATTTCCCCTTTTCACATGTAAAGCGCCATGGAATAAATGGCGCTATATAAATGCATAATAATGGTCAAATGATCAGGGGCTAAAGGCTGCTATAATCCCAGTGACCACCGGGGGCAAAGGGCAATGCAAAGAAAACATCAAGTGCAATGACCCTAACGGCCACCGGGGGCAAAACTAGAACTGAAACCACCATAGTGCAAGAAAAAATGCACTAGTAACCTTTTTTTTTTTTTTCATCTGTCATGATCCAGCATGGATCATGACAGTAACTCAGGATCAGTAATGTATGTACACAGTGACTGCACCAGCAGAATAGTGAGTGCAGCTCTGGAGTATAATACAGGATGTAACTCAGGATCAGTAATGTAATGTATGTACACAGTGACTGCACCAGCAGAATAGTGAGTGCAGCTCTGGGGTATAATACAGGATGTAACTCAGGATCAGTAATGTATGTACACAGTGACTGCACCAGCAGAATAGTGAGTGCAGCTCTGGAGTATAATACAGGATGTAGCTCAGGATCAGTAATGTATGTACACAGTGACTGCACCAGCAGAATAGTGAGTGCAGCTCTGGGGTATAATACAGGATGTAGCTCAGGATCCGTAATGTAATGTATGTACACAGTGACTGCACCAACAGAATAGTGAGTGCAGCTCTGGAGTATAATACCGGATGTAACTCAGGATCAGTAATGTAATGTATGCACACAGTGACTGCACCAGCAGAATAGTGAGTGCAGCTCTGGAGTATAATACAGGGTGTAACTCAGGATCAGTAATGTAATGTATGTACACAGTGACTGCACCAGCAGAATAGTGAGTGCAGCTCTGGGGTATAATACAGGATGTAACTCAGGATCAGTAATGTAATGTATGTACACAGTGACTGCACCAGCAGAATAGTGAGTGCAGCTCTGGGGTATAATACAGGAGGTAACTCAGGATCAGTAATGTAATGTATGTACACAGTGACTGCACCAGCAGAATAGTGAGTGCAGCTCTGGGGTATAATACAGGATGGATTTCTTCTTACTCTCGTTGTTTCCCGTTCTTGCACTTTCCAGGGTGGGACGCACAAGGTGTCTTCTATGCCTGAGCACTGGAGAAGCGGTGACGGCGTCTACAAGCTCCACTACTCCCATCCGCTGTGCGGTGACAGCTCCGCAGCGCTGGTCTGCGTGCCAATGGGCAAACTTCTGATCATCAATGGTGAGACTGGCACATGGATTCCTCTGTGACTGAACTGTTAGTATTACAGTAATGGAGGCGTCTTTTCTCTAATCGCCTCCAGAGCTGCATTCACGATTCCTCTGGGATCTCTTTTGTGGCATGTCTTGCTTCGGTGCCTTATTGTAGTGTTGGCCAGACCATAGTCTGTGCGATCACTAGTAATCGGCTGGGGTTTGTGATGCAGCTTTAGATGTGAGTGGAGTACGGAGTGTCTCGTGCGATCTTACATTACTCTGTCTCGTCTCTTTGCAGCCACTTTAACCATCGGCGGTGAGCTGAGGTGCGTGAAGAGGCTGCAGATTCCCACTGATTCCTACATCACCTTCCCACAAGAAGGTACGAAAGTCACAGCGGGACTGTACAGACCGGACAAAGACCACCAACGTGGCCACATAGCAGCCCACAGGAACGCCCTTCTCTATACAGGCGACTGGTCTTGGTGTGATGTGAAACTGTGCTGTGAGCCAAGCAGATTGTCCCGGCTGCTCCTTCTTCCCTCTCACAGCATGAGTCTCAGGGAGAGCTGTAATATAACTCCTCTTCTTTTTCCTCTCACAGCATGAGTCTCAGGGAGAGCTGTAATGACATCTTATCTTCCATCTCTCACAGCATGAGTCTCACAGAGAGCTGTAATATGATTCCTCATCTTCCTTCTCTTAGAGCACAAGCCTCACTAAGATGCTGTAATATGATGCTTTATCTCCTTTCACAGCATGAGTCTTAGAGTGGATGTAATATGACTCCTCATCTTCCTTCTACCCCTCTCGCAGCATGAGTCTCACAGGCTGTTATATAATGCTTCCTCTCACAGCATGACTCTAAGGCCACGTTCACACGTTCAGTATTTGCTCAGTATTTTACATCGGTGTTTGTAAGCCCGAACCAGGAGTGGGTGATAATACAGAAGTGGTGACGTGTCTCTAGTCTACTTTTCGTCTGATTGTTCCACTCCTGATTTTGGCTACAAATACTGATGTGAAATACTGAGCGTGTGAATGTGGCCTAACAGAGAGGCTGTAATATGGCTCCTCATCCTCCATCTTCCCCTCTCACAGCAGAAGTGTTAGAGAGGCTGGAAAGAAGGGATGTAACGTGATTCCTCCTCCTCCTCCTCTCACAGCAGGAGTCTGAAAAACATGCTGTGAGATGGGAAGAAGGAGGTGGAAGGAACATATTACAGCCAGTATGTGAGACTCATGCTGTGAGAGGGGAGGGTGATGGATGTAGACTGGCTGTAACATGATCCCTCATCTTTCCTTCTCTCTCTCATGAGTCTGAGACCGGCTGGGGAAGACAGGCTAAGTGATGATCCCTTCTCCCCCTCTCAGCATTTCTGATAATTGATAATATTTCTGACTACCTCAACCTTTCTGTAAGACTCATGCTGTGAGAGGGGAGGAAGCAGGTGGACTCGTATGAGAGCATGAGTCTTGCCAACTGGAAAAGGGGGGGCTGTAATCTGACCCCCATTCTTTTTTTCCTGTCTCACACAGTGGCTCAAGTCTGTAACACAATCCCTCCTCCTCCTCCTTTTTCCCCCCATCCTACAGCAAGAGTCTCAAGCAGACAGTGAAGGAGAA
This sequence comes from Dendrobates tinctorius, assembly GCF_039654945.1. Taxonomy (NCBI): domain Eukaryota; kingdom Metazoa; phylum Chordata; class Amphibia; order Anura; family Dendrobatidae; genus Dendrobates; species Dendrobates tinctorius. The sequence continues at coordinate 3,539,803 of NW_027361688.1, forward strand.
ATCCTTCTGCAGCTGCATCCCCCTCCTCCCTCTCTATCTGCGCTGAGTCTGCAGACATCATGTCATCCTCACATTATGATACCAATGCAAATCCCTTTCCTTTTAGACCGTTCCGTGGCCTCGGTGTACAGGGACTTGCAGAAGTTGTCACGCCTCTTCAAAGATCAGGTGGTGTACCCTTTACTTGCTGCTACTCGGCAAGGTAAGAGAGGCCCCCATAGGGGAATAGAGGGAGGGCTGCAGTTTTTAGTGGCCTGACCATGTTGTACTCCTCCATCCCGCAGCCCTGGGTCTTCCCGATGTCTTCGGTTTGGTGGTTTTGCCCCCAGAGCTGAAGCTGCGGATCTTCCGTCTTCTGGACGTTCGCTCCATCTTGTCGCTCAGCGCCACCTGTAAAAATCTTCACGCGGACGTCGAAGACCCTTCCCTGTGGCGGTTCCTCTACCGGCGAGATTTCAAGGGTAAAGTGATTGTGTTATGTAGTCTTATACTCCAATCCCACACAAAGCTGCGTTCACAGCTCTGCAGGATTCCTCAAGCATTCCAACTGCAGCTTTGGCTGTGACTAGAGTATAAGACTTGATCGTGACGCGCTTGTGCTTGAGAAGTAACCATTGTCTCTGTCTATGTAACCAGATGGCAGCGAACGAGACCCTCACCACACAGACTGGAAAGAGGTAGGTGCCTGTGTCCGTATACTCGCATCCCCCACACAGCGGCCGCCCCTTTACCAGACGCCGCTCGTCTCCTCCTTGTGTCTTGCAGCTTTATAAGAGTAAGCAGATGCAGCTCAGAGTCCTGTGCCTTAGACGCCATCCCTTCAACCCGGACTTCCCGCCGGACTACCCGCCGTTCCATCCCGATCATTTGAATCCTGAGCTGTCGCCAATCAGCTATCCCTACCCGCCGGGCATCATCGGGGGCCAATATGACCAGCACCCCACGTTTCCATTTCCTAGAGATCCCCTTTCATTATTTAACCCGCGCAGACCTTACAACCAGGGACTCTTTCAGGTCGCCAGGCCCCGGATTAACCCCCCGTTACCCGGTCATTCAAGATGGGGGCCTTTCTACTGAAAGAAGTCAAGTGCCTCCCCCCCCCCTCATGGTACTCGGGACCTTGGACTGGTCCTGCTGATGTATGCTGGCCAGTCGGAGGCACTACTACTCCCAGGGGAGGATGGGACTTGGCATCTCTCCTGTTTATCCTCTTCAGATGGAGTGTATGTTCTCATTTACTTATTTGTTAAAGGGGAAGTCCACTGCGGAGGAAACTCCTCCCATTAACTAGTTGCCTTAATTCCAATTTACGTTTTGTCCCCCCCCCCCCCTTTTGAAGGGGGCTTGTCGCAGCTGAGCCCCTTTAATAACCCAGCGGGGTCATACATAGGGGTACGCTACGCTATGACTGCCCCTGTGATTTGGCTACATGGCGGGAAGTTTGGTCACTGGCATTTAATTCCCTAACGAACAGCCCCTCATATCTCGGCTTCCTATGATCGTTATTGAAAAGAACCCCCCCCCCCCAAAAAAAAAAAAAAAACAATTTTTGCCTTTTTTTATAGCTTGAAAGCCTCTAAAATAAAAGATGGAGCGAGATGGCGATAAAAAAAAAATCTACCGTTTTGCATACACAGCTATTATGCGGAACTATGCGTCACTATGGTAACAGACTACAAACAAACGCGTAGTCAGATCCTGCAGAAACGCCCTCCCAGCTGTTCCCTACCTGATGAAACTGCAGCGCTCCGTTTTCCCAGTCAAGCAATATTTTCACAACAGCTGGAAAGTGAGTCCTGCTGTCACAAAGATGGAAGGGGCAGAGGTAAGGCAGCAATGCTCGCACGATCTGACTACATGGAGTCTGGAGTCTGTTTCCATGGAGACAATTATATATTTTTTCTTTGTGTGCGTTTCCATCATTAGTCGATCAGCTCTCCGGCTTGTATTACACTGTAAGCTCTTTGGGGCAGAATAAGTTGGAAATATTTCAGATTTCAGTTGAATGAAGTTATAAAATGTTTTTTACATTGTTTGTTGCTAATTTTGTCCTGTACTGAGGACAATAATAATAATAAAAAAAAAGTTGCTTATAAAAAGCTCAAGAGTCTAATCTCTCTAATTACAGTTTCTGAGCTACTGCTGTGATGTCTCTCCCATATACAACAGAGAGACGAGGGATTCCTGCTCTCTATCTAGCACAGGTGATACTATACAGCAGTGTAGCTGTGAATCCAGCTGTAAGATTAGTTAAAACACAAGAGGACATTATACAGCAGCACTGAGCAGTGTAGCTGTGTATCCAACACTGGGATGAGCTACTACAGCACATACAATGCTAGTAAACTTTATCATCTCTGCTCTTTCTCTGGCCCCGTCTTTCGCTCGCCGCTCTTTCTCTGGCCCCCTCTTTCGCTCGCCGCTCTTTCTCTGGCCCCCTCTTTCGCTCGCCGCTCTTTCTCTGGCCCCCTCTTTCGCTCGCCGCTCTTTCTCTGGCCCCCTCTTTCGCTCGCCGCTCTTTCTCTGGCCCCGTCTTTCGCTCGCCGCTCTTTCTCTGGCCCCGTCTTTCGCTCGCCGCTCTTTCTCTGGCCCCCTCTTTCGCTCGCCGCTCTTTCTCTGGCCCCCTCTTTCGCTCGCCGCTCTTTCTCTGGCCCCCTCTTTCGCTCGCCGCTCTTTCTCTGGCCCCCTCTTTCGCTCGCCGCTCTTTCTCTGGCCCCCTCTTTCGCTCGCCGCTCTTTCTCTGGCCCCCTCTTTCGCTCGCCGCTCTTTCTCTGGCCCCCTCTTTCGCTCGCCGCTCTTTCTCTGGCCCCCTCTTTCGCTCGCCGCTCTTTCTCTGGCCCCCTCTTTCGCTCGCCGCTCTTTCTCTGGCCCCCTCTTTCGCTCGCCGCTCTTTCTCTGGCCCCCTCTTTCGCTCGCCGCTCTTTCTCTGGCCCCCTCTTTCGCTCGCCGCTCTTTCTCTGGCCCCCTCTTTCGCTCGCCGCTCTTTCTCTGGCCCCCTCTTTCGCTCGCCGCTCTTTCTCTGGCCCCCTCTTTCGCTCGCCGCTCTTTCTCTGGCCCCCTCTTTCGCTCGCCGCTCTTTCTCTGGCCCCCTCTTTCGCTCGCCGCTCTTTCTCTGGCCCCCTCTTTCGCTCGCCGCTCTTTCTCTGGCCCCCTCTTTCGCTCGCCGCTCTTTCTCTGGCCCCCTCTTTCGCTCGCCGCTCTTTCTCTGGCCCCCTCTTTCGCTCGCCGCTCTTTCTCTGGCCCCCTCTTTCGCTCGCCGCTCTTTCTCTGGCCCCCTCTTTCGCTCGCCGCTCTTTCTCTGGCCCCCTCTTTCGCTCGCCGCTCTTTCTCTGGCCCCCTCTTTCGCTCGCCGCTCTTTCTCTGGCCCCCTCTTTCGCTCGCCGCTCTTTCTCTGGCCCCCTCTTTCGCTCGCCGCTCTTTCTCTGGCCCCCTCTTTCGCTCGCCGCTCTTTCTCTGGCCCCCTCTTTCGCTCGCCGCTCTTTCTCTGGCCCCCTCTTTCGCTCGCCGCTCTTTCTCTGGCCCCCTCTTTCGCTCGCCGCTCTTTCTCTGGCCCCCTCTTTCGCTCGCCGCTCTTTCCAATTTCTACTGTCATTGATAAACGGCTGTAACTTAATTACTCAGTGGGAGTGGGCAGCTTGTCTTGTGTACAGCTGGATGGATTTTAGCTTTTTTTTTTTTTTTTTTAAAGTGACGGAGAATTGGCTCATAAGTGGAGAAAGACAGATTTTTTTTTTTTCCCTGCATTATATTGTACTGTTGACTTATGCAAAATTTGTTGAAACAAAAACAAAACCATATAGGCGGCTTTTTATTTTATTATTTTCGCTATCCTTAAATAAACACAAATACACAAAACAATAAAGCAGGAAGATCCTGGAGTAAAACAGTGGAATCCAAGGCCACATCTTCGATCATCCTCCACCCCCGCCCTTTTCAATTTACCCAAAAATCGTCTTCTCGGTGCTCATAACTTGTTCAGAGTCCGGCTCTGCCTCCTCTTTCCAGGATTTGTGAAACATAGCTGCCGTACCTGTTTATCGATTTTATCTTGTTTTCAGTTCAGCTCCATTGAGGTAAATGAAGCTGGACTGCAATGCCATTAAAAGCCTGTAGACAGGTGGGGCGCTGTTTCTGGAAGAAAACTCTTGTTTATATAACCCTTGACAAGCTTCTATAAAGGAACTGAAATGAAGTTGTGATTTGGAGAATGAGGAAAATAAGTGTAAATTCCACAGGTGCATGAACTCAATTCTAGTAGATGATGTCAAATACCCAGTTCTTGGTGCAAGCCTCTAAATCCCGATAAAGAACATCTTGATATGTGCATTACTATGGGTTTGGGGGCTTTGTCATTTTTTTTTTTTTTTTTTTTATATAATTTACATGTTGGTCTTTATGCCAAGATGTGAAAAGTGGGAAATCTCTCTGAGGACATGAGGTAACGACTCACTGTATATGGCTCTATTATTGGTCTCTATATTGAAGACCCAAAGGATGGGAAGCATTGATGACGTAACCTGATGAAACCGTGAAATTTCGCATTTTTATAAATTGTCTAGAATTCAGATTCCAAGACTTGATTTATATTCCTGTAATCTGCACCAATAATCCACAAATTTAGGTCAAGGTACAGTAATGGGGTCCGACTTGACGCCAATTGAGTACTTTACCTGAAGATTCAAACTGCACAGAACGTACTCATCTCACGTGTTGTTGGTGTGGACACAGTTGGATCCATGGCATTTGTGGCATACATAAAGCAAATCAGACCTCTTTGAGGCCCAAAAGGATGGAAGCATAAATTGTAAACCTGATTAAACTGAGAAATGTTGCATCCTGTATGTGAGCTAGATTCTTAAGACATAACTTTATATTTGTTTTTTTTAGCCAAAATGATGAAACTGATCATACATTTCTAATCTCTACATTATTGCAAGGCCAATGTCTAGGGTACAGTAATGGGGTCTGACTTGCCGCAAGCCCATTATTGTTCCTCAATATTCAAATTGTGCAACCACAACTCAAATCTTTGGTTACCAAAGGCAGAGTAATGTGTAAAGGCCCAGTCACACATAGCGAGATCACTGCTGAGTCACAAGTTTTGTGACACACCAGCGAGATCGCTTTGTGTGACAGCGATCAGCGACCGGCCCCCCTGCCGGTATCGCTGCAAGAAACCTCTGGACATTTTTTTTCGTCGCTGATCACCCGCTGGCCAGCACGCATCGTTGCGTGTGACAGGCGGGAGACCAGCTATCAGCTGTAAAATAATAAAAAATATTGTTATTCTCACCTTCCGGCTCACCAGCGATCACATAGCGACTCACCAGCGATCCTGACAAGTTGATATCGTTGTCGGGATCGCTGGTATAGTCAAAAAGTGTACCCATTCAGCCTTATTATTGTGTTTAGAATAGGAAGACGCAACTTTTATGGAACTAGAGGATGCACTAAAGAAAATCCATCAGAAGCTATCCAGGAAATTTTATGGACTTTTCGGGGTGGGAAGACTTCAAAAAAAAAAAGTCGCAATGACTGGAATGGCTTCAAGTTTTTGCATAAGTTATTGAGTGTTAGGGTGCGAGGGACCAGGATTTTCTGAGTGGTTGATGAGTATGGGGTTGGTTGATGGTGGCATCATGGATTTGAATGGCTCTAACTGCGCCGTGCAGCAGTGTTGATATGCCTGATCACCTCAGGCAATGGCAGCATAGACAGGATCGAGTCTCAAGCATTGGTAAGGGTCTGCTTCACTTAATATTTGGACTACAGAGATCCGAAGTTGGGAAAATAAGTTGAATACGAAGGTTTTCTGGACTTCACTGCAGTAAGAGGCCAAGATAAGACGGGCTACATGTTCTAGAAAGCCCTAGTATGAAGCTAAATGCCAGTCTCTCCAGAATATTCCATGTTCTTGATCGGTTTTGGGTTCCTGAGGATGAGGGTTGAGCACCACAGGTACGAGATATCTGCACACATAGTCATGCTGGGTAAACCGTGTAGATGAGGGAACACCACAGGAGAGATCTGGAAGGTAAGGAAACCGGAGGTGACGCCACCAAGTTTAGAGATCTTTACTAGGTTTCAGGCTTTGACTCCAACTAGTTACAAACATTCAAGAAGTTGAGGAACCATTGAGGGATGATAGAAAGATGACCAGCTGGGGAATTATTCTATACAGACGTTATCGTGATGGACTTCTGGTAGTACAGGAGTGGAAGCATCTGCATGATCCAACAGAATAAGGTGTCATGGTAAGGCTAGCTTCACATTTGCGTTTAAGGCCGCAGCGCACGGCTGCCGCTAAGCCCCGCCCCTGCCGTGCCTCCGCCAGTAGCTCCGCCTACGGGCGCATGACGCTGCATGCGTCCTGCGTCCCCTATCTTTAGCACTGGGGATGCAGGTATGCGTTTGGTGGCGCATGCGTCCTTTTGACTCTGCGCCGACCAGCGCCAAACGCAACAGGTTGCAATCTGGTGCGCTCGGCGCAGCGTCAAAAGGACGCATGCGCCGCCAAACGCATACCTGCGCACGGCCTGCGTCCCCAGTGCTAAAGATAGGGGACGCATGCAGCGTCATGCGCTTGTAGGCGGAGCTACTGATGGAGGCACAGCAGGGGGCGGGGCTTAGCGGCGGCCGTGCGCAGGCCGCCGCTGCGGCTTTAAACGCAAATGTGAAACTAGCCTAAGACCACACTTTCATGTGTTTGGGCTGACTTTACGAATCGCAAAGCTCAACCGAGGACAATGATATCTATGTATTAGTCGGAGAACAGGCTTGCAAATGATTTTCTCAGGTTGCGAATTGTTTCCGCTTTAGCTTCATCCGCATTTCCAGAGCTGCGTTGGGATGGATCCGAGATATTAAAGTTGTTGGTCAGTGACTGCGATTTACTGCAAAATAAACATAAAAAGTCATATAACAACTATAATACTGCCCCTATATACAAGAATATAACTACTATAATACTGCCCCCTATGTACAAGAATATAACTACTATAATACTGCTCCCTATGTACAAGAATATAATTACTATAATACTGCTCCCTATGTACAAGAATATAATTACTATAATACTGCTCCTATGTACAAGAATATAACTACTATAATACTGCCCCTATGTACAAGAATATAACTACTATAATACTGCCCCTATATACAAGAATATAACTACTATAATACTGCCCCCTATGTACAAGAATATAACTACTATAATACTGCTCCCTATGTACAAGAATATAACTACTATAATACTGCTCCTATGTACAAGAATATAACTACTATAATACTGCTCCCTATGTACAAGAATATAACTACTATAATACTGCCCCTATATACAAGAATATAACTACTATAATACTGCCCCCTATGTACAAGAATATAACTACTATAATACTGCCCCTATGTACAAGAATATAACTACTATAATACTGCTCCTATGTACAAGAATATAACTACTATAATACTGCTCCCTATGTACAAGAATATAACTACTATAATACTGCTCCTATGTACAAGAATATAACTACTATAATACTGCCCCTATGTACAAGAATATAACTACTATAATACTGCTCCTATGTACAAGAATATAACTACTATAATACTGCCCCCTATGTACAAGAATAAAACTACTATAATACTGCCCCTATGTACAAGAATATAACTACTATAATACTGCCCCTATATACAAGAATATAACTACTATAATACTGCTCCCTATGTACAAGAATATAACTACTATAATACTGCTCCTATGTACAAGAATATAACTACTATAATACTGCCCCTATGTACAAGAATATAACTACTATAATACTGCTCCTATGTACAAGAATATAACTACTATAATACTGCCCCCTATGTACAAGAATAAAACTACTATAATACTGCCCCTATGTACAAGAATACTACTGCTGCCCTCTGTATTATGGAGGTTCTGCATATATCGGTCACACGTGACTCACTTGAGGTGCGGATGTGGCGCTGGCTGGGTCTTTGCTGTTGCTCCAGGAGGAGCCTGTTGGTTCTGTGCCTGCCCTTGTGCTGGAGGTCTTGGCTGTTGGGGGGATGCAGACTTAGTGGGTGTCTGGCCTGGAGGAGTTGCACTCGCGGGTCTTGGGAGCTGGGGAGAATTTGGAGACCTCTGGGGCTGCGGTGAGCTCGGCTGGGAAGTCTGGGTGGGCTGCTGTCCCTGTGGGGAAAGCCTTTGCTGTTGAGGGGCTGCTGTCTTTGAAGAAGGGGCTCCTTGTGCTGGACGAACGCCACCTTTACAAAAAAAGACATCATAATTTAGGTAAATTCTGTAGAAAATAAATCTAATTTAATCCTATTTTCAATTTATTCAGTTAGCTCGCAGATGATTTTCCAGCCCAGATGCAATAGTAACAAACCCTCTGCTGGTGGGAAGCGGTGTTGGGGTCCTTCTCACCTAAAGTATAAAGTGGCAAGTAAAAGTTTGGGCACCCCTGTTCAAAATTACTGTTAGAGTCATCAGAAGAAAACCTCTCCTGCGTCCTCACCATAAAATTCAGCATCAGGAGTATGCAAAAGAACATCTAAACAAGTCTGATGCATTTTGGCAACAAGTCCTGTGGACCGATGAGCATAAAATAGAAATCTTTTGCCACAATGATCAAAGGTGGAGAAAAAAGGGAACAGAGTTTCAGAAAAAGAACATCCTGCCAACCATTCAGCATGGTGGAGATCAATCATGCTTTGGGGTTGTGTTGCAGCCAATGGCACAGGGAACATTTCACTGGTAGAGGGAAGAATGGATTAAATGAAATTATAACAAATTCTTGCTGCAAACATAACACCATCTGTAAGAAAGCGGAAGGTGAGAAGAGGAAGAGGATGGCTGCTACTGATGGATGATGATCCTAAACACACAGCAAAATCCACAATAGACGACCTCAAAAGGCGCAAGCTGAATGTTTTACAATGGCCCTCACAGTCCCCTGATCTGAGCATCATTGAAAATCTGTGTCCGAACCTCAAAATAGCAGAGGATGGAAGACGACCCAGGAATCCTCCAAGGAAGAATGGAGGAAAATCTCTCAAACCGGAAGTGAAAGACTCTTGTCTGGCTACAAAAAGCGTTAACACGCTATGATACAGGCAAAAAGGGGTCTCTACTAGGTACTAACCATGCAGGGTGCACAGACTTTTGCATTGGCCGAATTTTCCTTTTGTAATTTTTAAAATGTTAAATATTTAAATCTATGTTGTATATATGCGCGTTATAGCGCATTACCTACTATGACCAGCAGATGTCACCCGTGTACCAGAACATATTCCTGATGTTGCCTTGTTGGTGGGATAAAGGGGAACTCCGGCAGAGAGATCGCCCCCTTGTGGGGGAGATCCGTTGGGCTTATGTAGACCTGTCAAGGTTTACCTTGTGGGGAAGGTCTTGGTTGAGCTGAAGGAGGAGCGCCCCCTGCTCCTGGTGGTCCCGGCTGGGGCTGCATCTGTGGTTTGACCGCCTGCGGCTGCATCTGTTGCGGCTGGGAGAGAAGAGATGGAGTTTTTCATGGTCACTGTTGTTTTTCACCTTCTGGGCACTCTCTCTCTGGAGTGGCACAAGGCCAGACTGGCCCTGAAAATGAGGTATACACACAGTGTCGGGTACCAGGCCTCATGTGAGGGCAATGTCCAGGTTTCTTTAATACACCGCCCCTTTAAGGCTGAGCTCTGACAACCTTTCCTGCTTTCTGTTGTCAGGATGAGATCTGATTATACCTGATTTCTCTGGCTCGGGGCTGCCGGAGATTTCATCAGGACGTGCTCCGTCATTCTAGCCACCACCAGATCGGCCACGAGCTGTCGGTCTTCCTCCACGTGTTCTCCGATCAGCGGCATCGAACTGTCCATCACCTGGAGAGCAGAAGAAAGACGGAAAAAACGACAACGTTACTCCTATCACTCATCTGAGACTCAAAAGTGAAAAAAAAAAAACATGTTGGAAACCGTCAGCAAGTTGCTGTTGACAGATCTCTTTTCCTTAGAATATTTCTGAGTCTCTGAGAAATGTGAATTGACGTTCACACGACCCATAATTAATATTTATTTATAAAAAAAAATCACATCATCTGAGCCAAAAAATAAAAAAAACATGTTTGGAAACTGTCAGCAAGTTGCTGTTGACAGATCTCTTTTCCTTAGAATATTTCTGGGTCTCTGAGAAATGTGAATTGACATCTACACGGCTGATAATATTTATAAAAATCACAATCTGAGACTAAAAATTAGAAGAAAACCATGCTTGAAAACCATCAGCAAGTTGCTGTTGACAGATCTCTTATCAATAGAATATTTCTGGGGCTCTAAGAGCTGTAAATTGACGTCCACACGACCGATAATTAATACTTATTTATAAAAATCACATCATCTGAGACTAAAAATTCACAAAAACATGCTTGGAAACCGTCAGCAAGTTGCTGTTGATAGATCTTGTATCCTTAGAATGTCTCTGGGCCTCTGAGAACTGCAAATTGACGTCCACATGACCCATAATTAATATTTATTAATGAAAATCACATATTAGTAGCTGCTGCCCTGCTTGTTGATAGAAAAAGTTTTCATGCAGATTTTCTATGTAAAAAAAACAAAACAAAAACAGCAATAGGGGTAGAAGTAGGATGATAGATTTTACAGCTGTGTCCTCTGCATGCTGACGGTTTCCCTTCGGCCCTGTATGATTGCGGGTCGTTGTGGTACTTCTGAAGGTGATCGAGCACTAAGAAAAGGCTCTGCTGTAGCAGTTCTGCCCTCAAAGGGAAATTATGTGCAGTTCCAAACATGGCCACATGGATAAGAGTGGCGCTGTTCGCTCCTTTGTTATAAAATATTACTAGGAAAAGTGCGGTATTATTTGGAAGCTTCATTTGATTTAGGCTTTATATGCTGCTGGTCAGTGGGTTACTTATCACTATATTGTCTTGGCATTATATGGCTGTATTACGCATGGTTTCACAGGGAGTATTATGTGTAGATACTGCATATATGGCGGTATTATGTGACCAGTATATGACCGATATTATCTATGTTGTGGTGTTATAGGGCCTAATAGAAGGGACAATATTTGGTTTTGCGTATAGATAGGAAACTATATGGCGCATATGTGGACTGTATATGGCAGTATTATATGGGCACTATATGCCAGTAGTTTGGATACTGCATATTATTTAGGTGTTATAAGGTTGTATATTACAGTACTATCTAGCTCTATATGGCGATATATTATATGCCTCATCCTTTCTACTTATATGTGACTATACTATGGCGTCTGTTACCTCAATAATATAATCCTTGTCGTCTTTGCTGTGTACGGCTTTCACCGCGCAAATGTCCAAACCACCAAACATCTCAGCGCAGGAGTCTGCCCACAGCCGGTACCTGAAACAACAAAGGCACAATATTCACTGTATATTTCTACTGGAGTGGACTGATACAAAGCTCCAAATCCTCAGCTCATAATGACATTGTATTGGTGTATTGTATCTGTCTGCATACACCACTAGGGGGAGCACCCTGTATACAGAGACACACGATAAGATCCTGTCTGCAGCCACCACTAGGGGGAGCACCCTGTATACAGAGACACATGATAAGATCCTGTCTGTAGCCACCACTAGGGGGAGCTCCCTGTACACAGAGACACATGATAAGATCCTGTCTGCAGTCACTACTAGGGGGAGTTCCCCGTATACAGAGATACATGATAAGATCCTGTCTGCAGCCACCACTAGGGGGAGCTCCCTGTATACAGTGATACATGATAAGATCCTGTCTGCAGTCACCACTAGGGAGAGCTCCCTGTATACAGAGATACATGATAAGATCCTGTCTGCAGTCACCACTAGGGGGAGCTCCCTGTATACAGAGATACATGATAAGATCCTGTCTGCAGTCACCACTAGGGGGAGCTCTCTGTATACAGAGATACATGATAAGATCCTGTCTGCAGTCACCACTAGGGGGAGCTCCCTGTATACAGAGATACATGATAAGATCCTGTCTGCAGCCACCACTAGGGGGAGCTCCCTGTATACAGATACATGATAAGATCCTGTCTGCAGTCACCACTAGGGGCAGCTCCCTGTATACAGAGATACATGATAAGATCCTGTCTGCAGCCACCACTAGGGGGAGCTCCCTGTATACAGAGATACATGATAAGATCCTGTCTGCAGCCACCACTAGGGGGAGCTCCCTGTATACAGAGATACATGATAAGATCCTGTCTGCAGTCACCACTAGGGGGAGCTCCCTGTATACAGAGATACATGATAAGATCCTGTCTGCAGTCACCACTAGGGGGAGCTCCCTGTATACAGAGATACATGATAAGATCCTGTCTGCAGCCACCACTAGGGAGAGCTGTCTACACATACACATAATTCAGTAAGCTCCACCTAGTGGTGGCTGTAAGCACCAAGTATTTAACCATTTAACTCTTCGTGGTAAACGCCTCACCTGTCAGTCATCGCGATCTGCTCCAACATGGCAGAGCCGGTGTTTGCCTTCCAGTTCCCGGAAATAGACGTGCGCCTTAATAAATAAGAATATATATAAAAGGGACAGAAATAAAACCTCATTTTTGACAAACTTCAGCTGTGAGAAAGACTTAGGTTTCCATTCATTGACAGCGTACAAGTGACTGCGGTGGTTCCTCGGTGCGGGGGTCTTTTCATGGGTCTGTGCACCTGCAGCGAGCGGCGGAGTTAACCCTCGCTGGCGCAGCGCTCGTTGCTATTCTCTCCACGCTTCCTATGAAAGGGCAGGAGGCAGCCGGGGCTCGCAGCTGACGTTCCCATCATTACGGCTTTATATCGGGCCGGTGGCTATTGGCTCAAGCCGCAGACCACGTCCCGGCCTCGCAGACAGCGCGGTATTGTTCCGTAGCCCGGTGCCCCCGGGGTGCGTGTCCTCCTGCGCTTCCTGATGTGCGGATCTCCCACAAGGACCCGTGCCCGCCTGTGATGGCTTCATTGTGCCCTGTGCACCCGCATCATGTGGGGTCATCCGGCTGCAGCCATTAATCATACGAGTCACCGGAGCGCAGGCGGATGATGAGAGTGATAGTGAGAAGCACCCGCCGCACACACCACAGTCCATAACGGGGGGCCTGAACATTTTTGTGGGATCACAGTATTTATTGGGGGTGAAGAATCCACAAAAATGAGTAAAGTGTACGCTATGAATATCGTCCAGAGCTGCATTCAGAATTCTGCAGTCTTTTCTTCTTGTTCAGGTGAGTGCATTCAAGTATCGCAATCTTGACACCGAGCCCTGTACAGTGGGTACAAAAGTATTCAGCCCCTTTGCTCAGTAATGAGTAGACGCGCCTTTTGAGCTAGTACAGCCATGAGTCTTCTTGGGAATGATGCCACAAGTTCTCACCCCTGGATTTGGGGATCCTCGGCCATTCTTCCTTGCAGATCCTCTCCGGTTCCATCAGGTTGGATGGTGAATGTTGGTGGACAGCCATTTTCAGGTCTCTCCAGAGATGCTCAGTTGAGTTTAGGTCAGGGCTCTGGCTGCGCCAGTCAGGAATGGTCACAGAGTTGTTCTGAAGCCACTCCTTTGTTATTTTAGCTGTGTGCTTAGGGTCATTGTCTTGTTGGAAGGTGAACCTTCGGCCAAGTCTGAGGTCCAGAGCACTCTGGAAGAGGTTTCCATCCAGGATATCTATGTACTTGGCCGCATTCATGTTTCCTTTAATTGCAACCAGTCGTCCTGTCCCTGCAGCTGAAAAACACCCCCATAGCATGATGCTGCCTCCACCATGTTTCACTGATGGGATTGTATTGGGCAGGTGATGAGTAGTGCCTGGTTTTCTCCACACATACCACTTAGAATTATCACCAAAAAGTTCTATCTTTGTCTCATCAGACCAGTCTGGGAGTCCTTCATGTGTTTTTTTAGCAAACTCTATGCGGGCTTTCATATGTCTGGCACTGAGGAGAGGATTCCGCCGGGCCACTCTGCCATAAAGTTCCTTACACTTGCCAGTCCTACTCTAACATGAAAACCTCAAAAAGAGGAAAAAACTTCCAAAAAATTCAGATACAAACCAGACAGGCCTAAATGCATCTGCACTAATCCAGGGTGCAGCGGACCCAAGTGAAATGGCAGCTGCACAGGTGCATAAATACCAAATGAAACAGCCAGCCTACAATCAGGGATTGGCCGTGTGGTACACCAGTGCAGAAGAAATAAAGGCCCGACTGGTGGAGGGCTGCAGTGATCGTTGACTTTGTGGAACTTTCTCCCATCTCCCTACTGCATCTGTGGAGCTCAGCCACAGTGATCTTGGGGTTCTTCTTTACCTCTCTCACCAAGGTTCTTCTCCCACGATTGCTCAGTGTGGCTGGACGGCCAGGTCTAGGAAGTCTTCTGGTGGTCCCAAACTTCTTCCATTTAAGGATTATGGAGGCCACTGTGCTCTTAGGAACCTTGAGTACTGCGGAAATTCTTCTGTAACCTTGGCCAGATCTGAGCCTTGCCACAGCCTGTCTCTGAGCTCCTTGGCCAGTTCCTTTGGCCTCATGATTCTCATTTGGTCTGACATGCACTGTGAGCTGTGAGGTCTTATATAGACAGGTGTGCGCCTGTACAAATCAAGTCCTATCAGTTTAACTAAGCACAGCTGGACTCCAATGAAGGAGTAGAAACAACTCAGGGAGGATCACAAGGAAATGGACAGCATGTGACTTCCATATGAGTGTCTGAGCAAAGGGTCTGAATACTTATGACCATGTGATATTTAAGTTTTTCTTTTTTAATAAATTTGCAAAAATTTCTACATTTCTGTTTTTCCTCAGTCAGGATGGGGAGCAGAGTGTACAGTAATGAGAAGAAAGGAACTTTTTTGAATTTACCAAATGGCTGCAATGAAACAAAGAGGTAAAAATGTAAAGGGGTCTGAATACTTTCCATATATATAATACGAGCACAGCTAAACTGTAAGGGATGTGTCTAACAACAACCTTGCTGTTTCCAATAGTAACCAACAGAATTATGAATATACTGTAGCTCAGGGTCAGTAATGTAATGTATGTTCACAGTGACTCCACCAGCAGAATAGTGAGTGCAGCTCTGGAGTATAATACAGGATGTAACTCAGGATCAGTAATGTAATGTATGTACATAGTGACTGCACCAGCAGAATAGTGAGTGCAGCTCTGGAGTATAATACAGGATGTAACTCAGGATCAGTAATGTAATGTATGTACACAGTGACTGCACCAGCAGAATAGCGAGTGCAGCTCTGGAGTATAATACAGGATGTAACTCAGGATCAGTAATGTAATGTATGTACATAGTGACTGCACCAGCAGAATAGTCAGTGCAGCTCTGGAGTATAATACAGGATATAACTCAGGATCAGTAATGTATGTACATAGTGACTGCACCAGCAGAACAGTGAGTGCAGCTCTGGAGTATAATACAGGATATAACTCAGGATCAGTAATGTATGTACACAGTGACTGCACCAGCAGAATAGTGAGTGCAGCTCTGGAGTATAATACAGGATGTAACTCAGGATCAGTAATGTAATGTGTGTACATAGTGACTGCACCAGCAGAATAGTGAGTGCAGCTCTAGGGTATAATACAGGATATAACTCAGGATCAGTAATGTATGTACATAGTGACTGCACCAGCAGAACAGTGAGTGCAGCTCTGGAGTATAATACAGGATGTAACTCAGGATCAGTAATGTAATGTATGTACACAGTGACTGCACCAGCAGGATAGTGAGTGCAGCTCTGGAGTATAATGCAGGATGTAACTCAGGATCAGTAATGTAATGTATGTACACAGTGACTGCACCAGCAGGATAGTGAGTGCAGCTCTGGAGTATAATGCAGGATGTAACTCAGGATCAGTAATGTAATGTATGTACACAGTGACTGCACTAGCAGAATAGTGAGTGCAGCTCTGGAGTACAATACAGGATATAACTCAGGATCAGTAATGTATGTACACAGTGACTGCACAAGCAGAATAGTGAGTGCAGCTCTGGAGTATAATACAGGATATAACTCAGGATCAGTAATGTATGTACATAGTGACTGCACCAGCAGAACAGTGAGTGAAGCTCTGGAGTATAATACAGGATGTAACTCAGGATCAGTAATGTAATGTATGTACACAGTGACTGCACCAGCAGGATAGTGAGTGCAGCTCTGGAGTATAATGCAGGATGTAACTCAGGATCAGTAATGTAATGTATGTACACAGTGACTGCACCAGCAGGATAGTGAGTGCAGCTCTGGAGTATAATGCAGGATGTAACTCAGGATCAGTAATGTAATGTATGTACACAGTGACTGCACTAGCAGAATAGTGAGTGCAGCTCTGGAGTACAATACAGGATATAACTCAGGATCAGTAATGTATGTACACAGTGACTGCACAAGCAGGATAGTGAGTGCAGCTCTGGAGTATAATGCAGGATGTAACTCAGGATCAGTAATGTAATGTATGTACACAGTGACTGCACTAGCAGAATAGTGAATGCAGCTCTGGAGTACAATACAGGATATAACTCAGGATCAGTAATGTATGTACACAGTGAATGCACAAGCAGAATAGTGAGTGCAGCTCTGTAGTATAATACAGGAGGTAACTCAGGATCAGTAATGTAATGTATGTACACAGTGACTGCACCAGCAGAATAGTGAGTGCAGCTCTGGGGTATAATACAGGAGGTAACTCAGGATCAGTAATGTCATGTATGTACACAGTGACTGCACCAGCAGAACAGTGAGTGCAGCTCTGGGGTATAATACAGGAGGTACCAGTGTGGTGGATTATTAGGGTACAGAGGCCTTGCACTGCTGGCCCAGGTGATCACGTCCTGTACTGAGTGTATGTACATTATCCTTATACAATCTTCCTCCCTGTGAGTCATTGGGGTCCTCCCTTCACTTCCTGGGGATCCCCCATCACTTTCTCCGCAGTCACCACATGTTTGGTGTCTTTGGGACGGCGGTCTCTGACATCAGCTCTTCTTCCAGTAATTCCATCTGTGTAGACAGGGCAAGGACCCCAGGACTGGGTCTCTGACGCAGCAGATACATTAACTAAATAAACTTTGCATCCAGGAACCTGCAGTGAACTCATCAAACACCGACACTGTGGACTTAACCCTTTACTGCAGACGTCCCACATATGAGGAATTGATTGGCTTTAGCTGCCCTATTTCGGACCCTGACAGATGTAACACAGAGAACATGGAGAAGTGCAGGAAAGGCCGCGTCACGATGCAGGGGAGGCCGCAACACGATGCAGGGGAGGCCATGACATGATGCAGGGGAGGCCACAACATGATGCAGGGGAGGCCGCAACACGATGCAGGGGAGGCCGCAACACGATGCAGGGGAGGCCGCAACACGATGCAGGGGAGGCCATGACATGATGCAGGGGAGGCCACAACATGATGCAGGGGAGACCACGTCACGATTCTGGGGAGGCCGCAACACGATGCAGGGGAGGCCGCAACACGATGCAAGGGAGGCCATGACACGATGCAGGGGAGGTAGTGACACGATTCCGGGGAGGCCATGACACGATGCAGGGGAGGCCATGACATGATGCAGGGGAGTTCACAACACGATGCGAGGAGGCAGCGACACGGTGCAGGTGAGTCACACTCACATATAAGCCTTGTAGTTATTCCCGATCTTCTGGATGCGGATGTCGTATTTGGAGTCTACAAATGGCTCAGTGGTCACGTAGGTTTTTGCCATGGCCACGATGCTGGACATATCCTGGAAGTCATATTGGTTTTCCACCTTTATCTAAAAAAAATAATGGAATCATCTCAAACCACATGAAAGGTATTGAAAAACTTCCAATAATCCAGTCAAGCGAGAGCAACCCTTCCACCGCCACGTGGTGCACATTCCCGACCACGTGCTGCAATTATTAGCTCTACGTGAGTCATCGCCCAAACTGTGCGGTTTCCAAATGTGCAAGTTTGACAGAAATTAAGATTTTTATGTTACTGGAGTGATTTATTTGGGCGCCATAGACAGATGGGTGAGAGGCACGAGGAGCACGCAGCATAGAGAGTCAGTCTCTTTAAGGAGTTTATGAAAACATCGAAGCGGAAAAAGAATCTGGGAACAGAGACGTTTTGGAACCGCGATGGGAACCTGTCTGACCCAAGGAAAATTATGCCCTATATAAATACAGTGGCAGGTAAAAGTGTGTGCACCCCTGGTCAAAATTACTGTTATTGTGAACAGTTAAGCAGTTGATGATGAAATGATCACTAAAATGTCTGAAGTTACAGATGACACATTTCATTTGTATTTTAGGCAAAAGAAAAAAATATTTTCACCTTTTACAGTTTAAAAATTACAAAAAGGAAAATGGGCGGATGCTAAAGTTTGGACCCTGCACGGTTAGTACCTATGAGAAACTGGGTCTGAGCAGAAAAAGTAAATGAATGTGCATGCAAAATGTAATTGCATATGAACACATGTGTTTTGCTTTTGGTTTTCACGGTTAGTACCTAGTAGAGCCCCCTTTTCAAAGTATCACAGCTTGTAATTGCTTTTTGCAGCCAGACATGAGTCTTTCAATTCTTGTTTGAGGGATTTTCATAAATTCTTCCTTGGAGGATTCCTCCAGTTCTGTGGGATTCCCGGGTCGTCTTCCATCCTCTGCTATTTTGAGGTCTGGTCACAGATTTTCAACAACGTTCAGATTAGGTGACTGTGAGGGCCATTGTAAAACCTTCAGCTTGTGCCTTTTTGAAGTTGACTATTTGGATTCTGACTTGTGTTTAGGATCATTATCCATTTATAGAAGCCATCCTCTTTTCACCTACAGTTATTTTTTTTTACCGATGCTTGCATCAAGAATTTGAATCCATTCTTCCCTCCACTAGTGAAATGTTCCCCATGCTGATCGCTGCAACACAACCCCAAAGTATGATTGATCTCCACCTTGCTTAATGGTTGGCGGGATGTTCTTTTCCTGAAATTCTGTGCCCTATTTTCTCCATACATACCTGTTATCACTGTGGCTAAAGATTTCTATTTTAACCTCATCGGTCCACAGGACTTGTTTCTAAAATTCATCAGGCTTGTTTAGATGTTCTTTTGCATACTTCTGATGCTGAATTTTATGGTGAGGACGCAAGAGGGTTTTCTTCTGATGACTCTTTCATGATGGTCATATATGTGCAGGTGTCTCTGAACAGTAGAACAACGTACCACAAATCCAGTGTCAGCTATATCTTCCTGAAGGTCAAGGGGGGGGGTTCTGATTTACCTCTAGCAATCCTACAAGCAGCTCTCACTGAAATTTTGCCTGGTCTTCCAGACCTTATTCTGACCTCCACTCTTCCTGGTAACTGCCATTTCTTAATCACATTTCAAACTGAAGCAAGGACAACGTGAAGATGCTTTGCTATAGTTTTATAGTCTTCTCCTGCTTTGTGGGCCTTCACCATTTTCATTTTCAGAGCGATAGGCAGCCAGCTGCTTAGAGGAACCCAAGACTGCTAGTTTTGGGTACAAAGGTACAAAGCTAGAGGAGCCTGGGTTTTATAAATCTGGAAATTTGAATCCCCTGGAATTTGCTAATGATGATAGTGAACAAGCCATAACCCAAACAGGCTAATTAAGGTCTGAAACCTTGGTCAAAGTTATCTAAGCACACAAATCTCCAAGGGTGCTCAAACTTTAGCATCGGCTCATTTTCCTTTTCGTAATTTTTAAAATGTAAAAAATGACTATATATAAATATATATATATTTGCCTAAAATACAAAGGAAACATGTCATCTTTAACTTGCTTAACTGTTAACAATAACAGTTATTTTGACCAGGGGTGCCAAAATTGTTTACGTGCCACTGTGTATATATATATATATATATATATATATATATATATATATATATATATATATATATATATATATAGCATAACATTTTCCTTGAGTCGGACAGGTTCCCATCGCAGTTCCATAATGTCTCCATTCCCAGAAACTTTTTCCACTTCGTTGCTTTGAAGGGCCCCTAGGAAGTAGTTTACCTGTCACATAGGTCCACCTCCTTTAAAAATATGAAAGTGGAAAAAGAATCTGACAACATACATTTTGGAACCTTAATAGGAATATGTACGGCCCACTCAAAATGTTTTATAGCTTAGATGCCCTATGATCATAGGTATTGTACCTCTAGGATGTAGCTTACCTGTCACATAGCCCCCTGCCCTTTAAAATTATGAAAGCAGAAAAAGAATCTGGAAACTGAACAGTGTTGGAGCCTTAAATGGAATCTGTCCATCTCAGTAGATTTGTTTCACAGTTGTAATAATTCCTAAAACATAGACCCACTTGGAGGTCTTATTTCCATATAGCATGAAGTAACTTGATTGTCTCATGGGCCCCTCCCTTTTAAAGTATAAAAGTGGAAAAAGAATCTTGTAACAGATACATTTTGGAACCTTAATGGAGACTTGTCCGCCTCCTTAAAATGTTTTTGAATTCTTATAGCCAGTCAACGGGACCAAAAGAGGTCATGTGATTAAAAAGGTCCCATATCTTGTATATCAGCGCCTGAAGAAGAAGACATTTTTCTTAAGAGCCATGGGAGGAGAGGGTGGGCTACTATTCTGGCTACTAACTACAATTATGGTAAATACAGCTCAGTTTTTTTTTTTGGGGGGGAGGTAGTCACATAGACCTCTTTTCTTTAGACACATCAAACAACTATTGTATTGAGAACCAATACATTTTGGAACTTCAATGGGAACCTGTCTAGCCCACCTAAAATTAGATCCCCTAAACCCTACTGTTTTCCCATTGGGAATCTGTGTAGCCCATCTAAAATTAGATACCCTAGGCACTACTTTATACCCATAAGAGGCAAGAACATATATAACTGTCGCATAGCACCCTTTCCTTCTAATATCAAAGCGGAAACAGAATCTGGTAAACGAGGGCGTTTGGAACCGCAATGGGTACCTGTCCGGCTCACTGAAAATCTTTTATAGCTTTACTGTGTCCTAAACATAGACTGACAGACAGTATGTGGAAACCAAGACATTTTGGGACCTTAATGGAATCCTGCTCAGCCCACCAAAAATTGACCCCCATAACAGGTGCCAGAAGAAGCTGAACATTAACATTAGCCCCTCACCTTTAAAATCATCAAAGTGGCAACACATTTTGGGAACAAAGCTTTGGACCCTTAATGTGATTTCAAGTATGTCTCTGCTATTCCTGTGGTTAACTGTTTTCCTGCTGCAAGATACATGATTGCAAATATAACCCTGATGTTCCTATATGTAACTGCCCTCTAGCTACATATTCTGCTTCCATCCATCCCTGTCATTTGAGCCTATTTATCAGAGCCAAGAGATGTCAAGTGATTAAATAAGTTACATATCCTGTCGATCACTTCCTGAAGGAGAAGACAAGTTTCTAAGGAGCTGTGGGGTAGGGTGGTGGGGATGCGGGATCTACCATGCACTGCAGTCAGAGTTGGCATTTTTGGGAGTAATGTAATGTCAGCAATGGTGGCTACAAGCTCAGGTCAGCTAGGACACTGCACAGATATTGTCATCTATAATAATCTACATATAGCCTATTGTCTTATGCTCACATCCAGAGCTGCATTTAAAATGCTGCTGCTTTTCTGTTGCCAGAAAGATACACACCATAAGAACAAGATTGCACCATGTAGCTTTGGCAATCACGTCTGCATTGTGATTGCTATAAGTGTGTGCTAGAAGTGTGAAGATTAATTTAAGAATTAAAACCAGAAGGATGTATACAGACTGTGCCCTGCTACCTGCCACCATCGCACTCTAACAAGCATCTCTATTCTTCCGACAGGTATGTCCATCCACCCAGCTCTCCTGCTCTCCTGCTGTCTGTCTATGAAGGACACACAGTGCATCACCCAGCTTTGCACATAGACTTGCCTCTGCACCTAGCATTCACATGGTATGTCCATCCACCAAGCTCTCCTGCTCTCCTGCTGTCTGTCTATGAAGGACACACAGTGCATCACCCAGCTTTGCACATAGACTTGCCTCTGCACCTAGCATTCACATGGTATGTCCATCCACCCAGCTCTCCTGCTCTCCTGCTGTCTGTCTATGAAGGACACACAGTGCATCACCCAGCTTTGCACATAGACTTGCCTCTGCACCTAGCATTCACATGGTATGTCCATCCACCCAGCTCTCCTGCTCTCCTGCTGTCTGTCTATGAAGGACACACAGTGCATCACCCAGCTTTGCACATAGACTTGCCTCTGCACCTAGCATTCACATGGTATGTCCATCCACCCAGCTCTCCTGCTCTCCTGCTGTCTGTCTATGAAGGACACACAGTGCATCACCCAGCTTTGCACATAGACTTGCCTCTGCACCTAGCATTCACATGCTATGCCTTTCAGCTAACCCCAGCTTACCCCAGTGTTATTTATGACCTTGTTTACTCTGGCTTGATCATATGCATCTGGTCCACTCTTAATTGTCTGACCAAGAAGAGCAGAGACCACTCCTCTCTGCTTCACACCTGACTGCACTTAGTTGTACATATATTGCAGAGCACAAGTCTGCATAGACTTCAGTCTGCATTGTGATTGCTATAAGTGTGTGCTAGAAGTGTGAAGATTAATTTAAGAATTAAAACCAGAATTGAACCAGAAGGGAACTGAAGGTAACTGGACACAGTCACTGTAAACAATGTTTCTGTTTGTTTTCACTTTCAACCCAATAATCCTTCACTTTCTGCTAATTCCCCTAATCCCTACTCCTAGTAAGGAACTGTTCATCTCTTCTTCAATCCTCCCCATCCACCTCACCTCCGCCTCAAAACTGTTCCTTAACATACATTGCTCTGTCTCCAAACACAGACAGCCCCCTCATGCCCTCTCCTGCTCCCACCTGCTAACACTTTCTCTGCTCCTTCTCACTGCTGGTGATATCTCTCCAAATCCTGGTCCTCCTCACCACATTCCCACAGTCATTTCTACCTCCCATCCACACTCTATCACAACCTTCCGTAACCTCTCCAACCTTATACCCATTCACCCAGCCCCCGCTTCCCCAGTCCCACTAACAGGAGCTCTGTGGAACGCTCGCTCTGTCTGCAACAAGCTTTCCTACATCCATGATCTTTTTGTTACTACCAAACTCTCCTTCCTCGCCATCACCGAAACCTGGCTCACCCCTTCTGACACAGCCTCTCCTGCTGCACTTTCGTATGGCGGCTTCCACCTTTCTCACACCCCCCGCCCCAGCAGCAAACATGGTGGAGGAGTTGGTTTTCTCCTGTCAGATACCTGCTCCTTCACCCCAATCCCACTGCCACCCTCTGTTACCCTCCCTTCCTTTGAGGTGCACTCTGTGCGCATCTACTCCCCCTCCAACCTCCAACTGGCTGTCATCTACCGCCCCCCAGGGCCAGCCACCACCTTCTTTGACCACTTCACCACCTGGTTACTTCATTTCCTTTCCGCGGACATCCCTACCATCATCATGGGCGACTTCAACATCCCCATTGACACTTCCCTCTCAGCTGCCACTAAACTTCTATCTCTCACTTCCTCCTTCGGCATCACTCAATGGTCTTCTACAGCCACCCACAAAGATGGCCACACACTGGACCTCATCTTCACCCGCCTCTGCTCCCTATCTAACCTCTCTAACTCACCTCTTCCTCTCTCTGGCCACAACCTGCTCACATTCTCTTCCCTCTTCACTCCATGTCTACAATCCCCACCCCACAAACTTTCACACCCTCGCAGGAATCTTAAACACCTTGACCTACACTCATTCTCTGAATCCCTCCTCCCTCTTACAGATATAAGTTCCTTACACAATGCGGATGACGCTGCCGCTCTATATAACACCACAATAGCTGTAGCTTTGGAATCCGCTGCCCCACTTACACATACCAAAACTCGCAAAATCAACAGACAGCCCTGGCACACCAGCCTGACCAAAGAGCTGAGGCGAGCTTCCAGGGCTGCTGAGCGCAGATGGAAAAGATCCCACTCCAACGAGCACTTCATCGCATTCAAACAGTCCCTCACTACTTTCAAGACCACACTCGCCACAGCTAAACAAACCTACTTCTCATCTCTCACATCCTCCCTGTCTCACAACCCTAAACAGTTATTCAACACCTTCAATTCTCTCCTCCGCCCCCCAGCACCTCCTCCCTCCCCACTCATCTCAGCTGAAGACTTTGCCTCATTTTTCAAGCAGAAAATTGATAACATCAGGGACAGTTTTGGTCAACAACCCCCAGAGCCCTTCCTCCCGACTTCCCAGCCCTCCACCTTCAAAACCAACTTCTCCACCATTACAGAAGATCGACTCTCCACTCTACTCTCAAGATCACATCTCACCACCTGTGTACTCGACCCGATCCCATCCCACTTCATCCCAAACCTCACCACAGTCTTCATCCCAACCCTAACCCATCTCTTCAACCTATCACTAACAACTGGTGTTTTCCCCTCAAGCTTTAAACATGCCTCCATCACACCTATCCTCAAAAAGCCCTCTCTTGACCCATCCTCTGTATCTAGCTATCGCCCTATATCACTTCTCCCATACGCCTCCAAGCTACTGGAACAACACGTCTACCTTGAACTGTCCTCCCATCTCTCTTCTTGCTCCCTCTTTGACCGCTTACAATCTGGCTTCCGGTCACACCACTCCACTGAAACTGCCCTTACTAAGGTCACCAATGACCTCTTAACTGCCAAGAGCAAGCGACACTACTCTGTCCTCCTCCTCCTGGACCTGTCGGCTGCCTTTGACACAGTGGACCATTCCCTATTATTACAGACCCTCTCATCCCTCGGCATCACAGACTTGGCCCTCTCCTGGATCTCATCATACCTAACAGACCGGACATTTAGCGTCTCCCACTCACACACCACCTCCTCACCTCGCCCCCTATCTGTCGGAGTCCCACAAGGTTCAGTCCTTGGGCCCCTGCTGTTCTCTATTTACACCTTTGGCCTGGGACAGCTCATAGAATCTCATGGCTTTCAGTATCATCTTTATGCTGATGACACACAGATCTACATCTCTGGACCAGATATCACCTCCCTACTAACCAGAATCCCTCAATGTCTGTCCACTATTTCATCCTTCTTCTCCGCTAGATATCTGAAACTCAACATGGACAAAACAGAATTCATCATCTTTCCCCCATCTCACGTGACCCCCCCCTACGAACCTATCAATTACAGTAAATGACTGCCCACTCTCCCCAGTCCCACAAGCTCGCTGCCTCGGAGTAATCCTTGATGCTGATCTCTCCTTCAAACCACATATCCAAACCCTTTCCACTTCATGCCGACTTCAACTCAAAAATATTTCACGCATCCGTTCATTCCTCACCCAAGAATCTGCAAAAACCCTAGTCCATGCCCTCATCATCTCTCGCCTTGACTACTGCAACCTCGTGCTCTGTGGCCTCCCCTCAAACACTCTCGCACCCCTCCAATCTATTCTAAACTCTGCTGCCCGACTAATCCACCTGTCCCCCCGCTATTCCCCAGCTTCTCCCCTCTGTCAATCCCTTCACTGGCTCCCAATTGCCCAGAGACTCCATTACAAAACCCTAACCATGACATACAAAGCCATCCACAACTTGTCTCCTCCATACATCTGTGACCTCGTCTCCCGGTACTTTCCTGCACGCAACCTCCGATCCTCACAAGATCTCCTTCTCTACTCCCCTCTTATCTCCTCTTCCCACAATCGCATACAAGATTTCTCTCGCGCATCACCCCTACTCTGGAACTCTCTACCACAACATATCAGACTCTCACCTACCATCGAAACCTTCAAAAAGAGCCTGAAGACCCACCTCTTCCGACAAGCCTACAACCTGCAGTAACCACCGATCGACCAAACCGCTGCACGACCAGCTCTACCCTCGCCTACTGTATTATCACCCATCCCTTGTAGATTGTGAGCCCTCGCGGGCAGGGTCCTCTCTCCTCCTGTACCAGTTATGACTTGTATTGTTTAAGATTATTGTACTTGTTTTTATGTATACCCCTCCTTACATGTAAAGCGCCATGGAATAAATGGCGCTATAACAATAAATAATAATAATAATAATAATAATAATAATAATAATAATAATGTAGCTGCCTGATATTCATGGTGCTTGCGTCATTGGTAATGAGGGATTATAATGGTCTTTCAAATCCTTGCTGTTGTGTGTGAGTATCATCCTCCAGTACTATCAGTGTCGTAGCGATCACCCAGCACAGGTATGTGCAGAAGTACCATAGTCCTACTCTGGCAATCAATATCTAGCAGTCACCTCACATTCTGCTGCTCAGTTTATAAACACTGGGCTCAGATCTGAGATCACCTGTGATCGGTGAACGAAAAGGGAGTGTTCCATCTCCCTGCAGCGCCTCCACAGGAGAAATAGAGTATTTCATCACCCTGCAGAAATCAATGAACTGCCGAGTCCTCCGGAGAGTCACTCTTTCATAGCATTCCTTCATCCGTCTTTGTCAAATGGCAGCCAGCAAAGTTTTGAAGGCAGCTTTGGATGTGACTGGAGTAAGACAAGATTTAACTCTAAATCTGTACAAAATAATGAACTCTATATTATACGTACATAGCAGTCATGGGGTATTTGGCTCGGTAGTAGCAGGTACATAGAACGACGGGCACTGTACAGTCACACGCCGCCACTTCTCATCGAGATCTGCTCTGGTGGTGCTTGAGGATTTTATGGGAGACTCATAATCAAAGCAGCCGTCCAGCTGGGAAAACAGGGATTGTTGTCTTACATGTGAGAGCGGAGGCCGATGACATCACTTGGCCAGATAGAATTTGGGGGTGAGGACATTAAAGCCATTATCCAGCTCCTGTTCTCGTTAGAGAAATATTTATCAAGATGCTGATGAGCCAGAAGGACACGAAGCTAGAAAGATGGGCGCAGATAATGGCCTGTGCGTCACTGTCGGGCCGCACTTCGGCCAGATCACATCCTCTATGATTTACTAGTTCCAGCTTAAATTCATCTTCTCTTCTATAATCTTTATTTTTATACATTCTTATTTCTTACCTATACGTCTATCGCTCTCATATCTAGCTATCACTCTATCTTACCTCTCGCCTATCTAAACAGCTAGGCTCTGACTGGCCCACGGGAAGCCGGTGAACCACCTGGTGGGTCTCACCTACTGAGCATCCACGTTTAGCACTCTGCTTGGTGCGGTGCACGTGGATAATTCTGGTGCCCCTGCCGACTACGTGTCCTGCTATTGTTATGGCTAGCGACTGATATTGCCATGATGACCCTGTATAGTTGAGTGGCTGAAAATACTGTATTAGAGGATCTGCTCAAGCATCAGTATGTGAGCGTGAGTGCTGGGTATTTTTTTTTCTACTGATCAAGACAATATCCTGTGTGGGATCTGGGTCAAAAGAGTGGGGCTATCTTCATCCATTTCCAGCATCCATCTACTACTTCCTAGCTCAGTCTGCTGTTTTTGGTCTACACTCTGCTAAGTGAAGCTAAAAACATATTTCTGCTATTAACGTGCCTGTTTTATTATCCATTACTGCTTTATTAGCACTATCACACACTACAACTCTGCTGCTCCTGTGGTTAACTGTGTCCTTGCTGCAAGATACCTGATTTCAAGAAGGTCTCTGCCATTCCTGTAGTTAACTGTATTCCTGCTGCAAGATATTTGTTTTCTTGTATGTCTCTGCCATTTCTGTGGATAACCGCATCCCTACTGCAAGATACCTGATTTCATATATGTCTCTGCTATTCCTGTGGTCAACCGCATCCTTGCTGCAAGATATGCGATTTCATGTATGTCTCTGCTATTCCTGTGATTAACCGCATCCCTACTGCAAGATACCTGATTTCATATATGTCTCTGCTATTCCTGTGGTCAACCGCATCCTTGCTGCAAGATATGCGACTTCAAGTATGTCTCTGCTATTATTGTGGTTAACCGCATCCTTGCTGCAAGATGGGCTATTTCATGTATGTCTTTGCTATTCCTATGGTTAACCGCTTCATTGCTGCAAGATATGTGATGTCATGTATGTCTCTGCTACTCCTGTGGTTAACCATATCCCTTCTGCAAGATACGTGATTTCATGTATGTCTCTGTTATTTCTTTAGTTAACTGTATTCCTGCTACAAGACACCTAATTACATATAGAACCCTGATGTTCCTATATGCCTCTGCTCTCCAGCTACATTTTCTGCTACCATTCTTGTTTGCATATCTGTTGCCCTGCACGCCTTACTGTCATGGCCCTCACCATTCCACTTACAAGTCCAACTCTGGCTCTGCTGTATCTTCACCTTCAGTTCGTGATGCTCACTCTGACCTACGACACAGTGAATAAACTATCTATCTCCTTTACATGTAGGCTGTATGCTTTTCCACTTGATTATCTAGAACACCATTAGCCGGTCAGGATTGTATTAATGGCAGTGATTTATATTCCCACATAGCGGACCCACCTATATCCTCACTTTCCGGTCCTGTGATTTCAATCCTTCCTATGATTTTCGGAGTGAGAAGAACAATTCCCACATCCAGGCAGAGACATTTTGGAATGATCCGTTCTGTACTGAGCCACATCACAACATTTCTTGGGTGTTTGACTCTCCGGATGAACCGTAGAACGGAAAGTCTAGAAGCGTTGGCGTCATAGTCACTGGTGATTATATCCAGTCTTAGGTTGGGTAATTCGAGATACCTTGGGTGAAGGTGTTAGAGGAACGCTTGAATTAAGGCGATACGTCATTAATAATCATTTCACAGGGGCAAAATGTACTAATCTCCAACCAGAAATGTTCTCTTGTTCTCCGAGCCAGGATAATTTAATCCGCAGCTTCAGTGGATGGAGACACCGTGTTCCCTCGGTTGTAGAAGGAAATGTTTTCCATAGAGCGGTATTAGCAGAAGCGACCATCCCAATGGGAACATCAGAATTACCGCGTCTGTCCTGCAAGCAGTTATACTTGTCATAAATCTAACACTTGGTATTCAAGAAACTTACTGTATTCAGCCTAAAGTCCCCAGGGCATCTGCCGCAAGGACTCCTTGTATGAGGGCATCTTTTAGACGTAGGTGGGAGCATATGGACCCACTAAGAAGCTCCTGATCCGAGGATAGAAAGGGCACACAATGTAGATGGCGTCTCCCCCGTCTGTCACGGAGTCAGGTTGGGCAAGTGACGCACCAAGGGGGCACCCATAGAGCTACGGGTTGGAAATTATGGTCATGGGCTATCAAGCTGGACAACTTGACTCAGTAATAGACACACAGCATGTACTAGATTTTGGTGGCTCATCTGAAGCCATGAGGGTTAGAACTTGTACTAGAGATTTGTGGAGTAGACATAATTCCCGTTCTTGGTTCTACCACAGGGTCTGTAACCTTTACTATTTGTCAGACATCTTTATAGGTCACTACAATGGCCTCCACTAAGAATTCTCTAGGATGTAACGCTGTGATTCATGGTGGCACCAGTAGTCTTTAGGCTCCATGTCCAAAACTAAATCTCAGGACTAAGAAAGGTGACAACTTTTGACAAAATTGTGAGCAACAACTTGAATTAAAAAGCCTCATGCAAAGTTGTGGTGGCCTGAGAGGTTGCGTAATTGGACATAAGTTCTACTTTAGAGACCCCCCTCAGATTTTGGGAAGATGTGGTACATAAAACACGTGTGGTGTGCTTCAACTGTTCCAATCTAAATGCCTAGAAAATATATTTTATAATAAAATTATTGGAAAGGAACGAGTATTTGAGAAGAGCGTAAGGGCCTTCACAGGAAAGAGGCTTTGAACCTTCCTTGTAAGCCCTAAGATATAGACTCTCAGTGCCTGAAACGCGTGCAGGACTTCATTGATCCCATCCTAGAAACCCAGTCCTTGTATCTCCACTGTTAATCCTGTAACTATAGGACGTGATTACAAAACATTACATTGAGTAAGTGCTGATAAAGCAGCGTCCTAACGCATTTCGAGGCCCCGACCCAGATGCCTTTCACATGGTAAAGAGGCCATTCCCAGGTGTGGCCTGAGAACTTGGTCAGATTACAGAAGTCACGGAGATGGAACTTCCCGAGAAGACATCGTGTGAGAGGTTCCTGAGATGCTTGTAGTTGTTCCGCTAGTCCTGGTCGTGTGTCCCCCACAGCCCAGCATTTAGGCCAGATTAATCCTATGCCTGTAGGACACAATATGTAATCACATTCCACCTCCGCTGGGAATAATATTACAGGCAGCTCCTAAAAAACCTACAGACCACTCCATCTGGGCACAGACATGTACAACAAGCTCGTGGTTCATTTGTGTGAGATTTCATATGTAATGGGGCCGAGGGCACAGGAGGGAGACGGAAGGGGATTCTGTAACATCTCACTTCTCCGCATGTGAACTGCACTGACACTTACCTTCCCCATTCCTGCGTGAGCGTGACCCATCTTCACCACCACTGGAAAGTTAGGTGTCGACAGCTGAGGAAAGAGAAACACAATGTCAGCACATCATACATGTGCGGTCCGAACTCAGAGAGAAATAACACAGGGACTGCACCAGTAGAATAGTGAGTGCAGCTCTGGGGTATAATACAGGATGTAACTCAGGATCAGTAATGTATGTACACAGTGACTGCACCAGGAGAATAGTGAGTGCAGCTCTGGGGTATAATACAGGATGTAACTCAGGATCAGTAATGTAATGTATGTACACAGTGACTGCACCAGCAGAATAGAGAGTGCAGCTCTGGAGTATAATACAGGATGTAACTCAGGATCAGTAATGTAATGTATGTACACAGTGACTGCACCAGGAGAATAGTGAGTGCAGCTCTGGGGTATAATACAGGATGTAACTCAGGATCAGTAATGTAATGTATGTACACAGTGACTGCACCAGGAGAATAGTGAGTGCAGCTCTGGGGTATAATACAGGATGTAACTCAGGATCAGTAATGTAATGTATGTACACAGTGACTGCACCAGCAGAATAGTGAGTGCAGCTCTGGAGTATAAAAAGGATGTAACTCAGGATCAGTAATGTATGTACACAGTGACTGCACCAGCAGACTAGTGAGTGCAGCTCTGGGGTATAATACAGGATGTAACTCAGGATCAGTAATATATGTACACAGTGACTGCACCAGCAGACTAGTGAGTGCAGCTCTGGGGTATAATACAGGATGTAACTCAGGATCAGTAATGTATGTACACAGTGACTGCACCAGGAGAATAGTGAGTGCAGCTCTGTGGTATAATACAGGATGTAACTCAGGATCAGTAATGTAATGTATGTACACAGTGACTGCACCAGGAGAATAGTGAGTGCAGTTCTGGGGTATAATACAGGATGTAACTCAGGATCAGTAATGTAATGTATGTACATAGTGACTGCACCAGGAGAATAGTGAGTGCAGCTCTGGGGTATAATACAGGATGTAACTCAGGATCAGTAATGTAATGTATGTACACAGTGACTGCACCAGGAGAATAGTGAGTGCAGCTCTGGGGTATAATACAGGATGTAACTCAGGATCAGTAATGTAATGTATGTACACAGTGACTGCACCAGGAGAATAGTGAGTGCAGCTCTGGGGTATAATACAGGATGTAACTCAGGATCAGTAATGTAATGTATGTACACAGTGACTGCACCAGCAGAATAGTGAGTGCAGCTCTGGAGTATAAAAAGGATGTAACTCAGGATCAGTAATGTATGTACACAGTGACTGCACCAGCAGACTAGTGAGTGCAGCTCTGGGGTATAATACAGGATGTAACTCAGGATCAGTAATATATGTACACAGTGACTGCACCAGCAGACTAGTGAGTGCAGCTCTGGGGTATAATACAGGATGTAACTCAGGATCAGTAATGTATGTACACAGTGACTGCACCAGGAGAATAGTGAGTGCAGCTCTGTGGTATAATACAGGATGTAACTCAGGATCAGTAATGTAATGTATGTACACAGTGACTGCACCAGGAGAATAGTGAGTGCAGCTCTGGGGTATAATACAGGATGTAACTCAGGATCAGTAATGTAATGTATGTACACAGTGACTGCACCAGGAGAATAGTGAGTGCAGCTCTGGGGTATAATACAGGATGTAACTCAGGATCAGTAATGTAATGTATGTACACAGTGACTGCACCAGGAGAATAGTGAGTGCAGCTCTGGGGTATAATACAGGATGTAACTCAGGATCAGTAATGTAATGTATGTACACAGTGACTGCACCAGGAGAATAGTGAGTGCACCTCTGGGGTATAATACAGGATGTAACTCAGGATCAGTAATGTAATGTATGTACACAGTGACTGCACCAGGAGAATAGTGAGTGCAGCTCCGGGGTATAATACAGGAGGTAACTCAGGATCAGTAATGTATGTACACAGTGACTGCACCAGCAGAATAGTGAGTGCAGCTCTGGAGTATAATACAGGATGTATCTCAGGATCAGTAATGTAATGTATGTACACAGTGAATGCACCATCAGAATAGTGAGTGCAGCTCTGGGGTATAATACAGGATGTAACTCAGGATCAGTAATGTAATGTATGTACACAGTGACTGCACCAGCAGAATAGTGAGTGCAGCTCTGGAGGATAATACAGGATGTATCTCAGGATCAGTAATGTAATGTATGTACACAGTGAATGCACCATCAGAATAGTGAGTGCAGCTCTGGGGTATAATACAGGAGGTAACTCAGGATCAGTAATGTAATGTATGTACACAGTGACTATAACAGCAGAATAGTGAGTGCAGCTCTGGGGTATAATACAGGATGTAACTCAGGATCAGTAATGTAATGTATGTACACAGTGACTGCACCAGCAGAATAGTGAGTGCAGCTCTGGAGTATAATACAGGATGTAACTCAGGATCAGTAATGTAATGTATATACACAGTGACTGCACCAGCAGAATAGTGAGTGCAGCTCTGGGGTATAATACAGGATGTAAATCAGGATCAGTAATGTATGTACACAGTGACTGCACCAGCAGAATAGTGAGTGCAGCCCTGGGGTATAATACAGGATGTAACTCAGGATCAGTAATGTAATGTATGTACACAGTGACTGCACCAGCAGAATAGTGAGTGCAGCTCTGGGGTATAATACAGGATGTACATATTCTCTATCCCATAGTCCCATGCCCATATACCCATCATACATATCCTCCATCCCATAGTCAACCTATGATGACATCAGTGTCGCCAAGGCAACCATTGTGACATCATAATGAGGGGTGGGGCTTGACGCGCACACACTTTTCCCCCAGTATGTAGATGGGGACAAATTTGTTCGGCGAATTGGAATGCGCGGGGTTAAAATTTCGCCTCACAACATAGCTTGGGACGCTCTCGGGGTCCAGACGTGCGACTGTGCCAAATTTTGCGGCTGTAGCTGCGACGGTGCGGATGCCAATCCCGGACATACACACATACATACACACTTTGAGCTTTATATATTAGATGTACACAGTGACTGCACCAGCAGAATAGTGAGTGCAGCGCTGGAGTATAATACAGGATATAACTCAGGATCAGTAATGTAATGTATGTACACAGTGACTGCACCAGCAGAATAGTGAGTGCAGCTCTGGGGTATAATACAGGATGTTACTCAGGATCAGTAATGTAATGTATGTACACAGTGACTGCACCAGCAGAATAGTGAGTGCAGCTCTGGGGTATAATACAGGATGTAACTCAGGATCAGTAATGTAATGTATGTACACAGTGACTGCACCAGCAGAATAGTGAGTGCAGCTCTGGAGTATAATACAGGATGTAACTCAGGATCAGTAATGTAATGTATGTACACAGTGACTGCACCAGCAGAATAGTGAGTGCAGCTCTGGGGTATAATACAGGATGTTACTCAGGATCAGTAATGTAATGTATGTACACAGTGACTGCACCAGCAGAATAGTGAGTGCAGCTCTGGGGTATAATACAGGATGTAACTCAGGATCAGTAATGTAATGTATGTACACAGTGACTGCACCAGCAGAATAGTGAGTGCAGCTCTGGGGTATAATACAGGATGTAACTCAGGATCAGTAATGTAATGTATGTACACAGTGACTGCACCAGCAGAATAGTGAGTGCAGCTCTGGGGTATAATACAGGATGTAACTCAGGATCAGTAATGTAATGTATGTACACAGTGACTGCACCAGCAGAATAGTGAGTGCAGCTCTGGGGTATAATACAGGATGTAACTCAGGATCAGTAATGTAATGTATGTACACAGTGAATGCACCATCAGAATAGTGAGTGCAGCTCTGGGGTATAATACAGGATGTAACTCAGGATCAGTAATGTAATGTATGTACACAGTGACTATAACAGCAGAATAGTGAGTGCAGCTCTGGGGTATAATACAGGATGTAACTCAGGATCAGTAATGTAATGTATGTACACAGTGACTGCACCAGCAGAATAGTGAGTGCAGCTCTGGAGTATAATACAGGATGTAACTCAGGATCAGTAATGTAATGTATGTACACAGTGACTGCACCAGCAGAATAGTGAGTGCAGCTCTGGGGTATAATACAGGATGTAAATCAGGATCAGTAATGTATGTACACAGTGACTGCACCAGCAGAATAGTGAGTGCAGCCCTGGGGTATAATACAGGATGTAACTCAGGATCAGTAATGTAATGTATGTACACAGTGACTGCACCAGCAGAATAGTGAGTGCAGCTCTGGGGTATAATACAGGATGTACATATTCTCTATCCCATAGTCCCATGCCCATATACCCATCATACATATCCTCCATCCCATAGTCAACCTATGATGACATCAGTGTCGCCAAGGCAACCATTGTGACATCATAATGAGGGGTGGGGCTTGACGCGCACACACTTTTCCCCCAGTATGTAGATGGGGACAAATTTGTTCGGCGAATTGGAATGCGCGGGGTTAAAATTTCGCCTCACAACATAGCTTGGGACGCTCTCGGGGTCCAGACGTGCGACTGTGCCAAATTTTGCGGCTGTAGCTGCGACGGTGCGGATGCCAATCCCGGACATACACACATACATACACACTTTGAGCTTTATATATTAGATGTACACAGTGACTGCACCAGCAGAATAGTGAGTGCAGCGCTGGAGTATAATACAGGATATAACTCAGGATCAGTAATGTAATGTATGTACACAGTGACTGCACCAGCAGAATAGTGAGTGCAGCTCTGGGGTATAATACAGGATGTAACTCAGGATCAGTAATGTAATGTATGTACACAGTGACTGCACCAGCAGAATAGTGAGTGCAGCTCTGGAGTATAATACAGGATGTAACTCAGGATCAGTAATGTAATGTATGTACACAGTGACTGCACCAGCAGAATAGTGAGTGCAGCTCTGGGGTATAATACAGGATGTTACTCAGGATCAGTAATGTAATGTATGTACACAGTGACTGCACCGGCAGAATAGTGAGTGCAGCTCTGGGGTATAATACAGGATGTAACTCAGGATCAGTAATGTAATGTATGTACACAGTGACTGCACCAGCAGAATAGTGAGTGCAGCTCTGGGGTATAATACAGGATGTAACTCAGGATCAGTAATGTAATGTATGTACACAGTGACTGCACCAGGAGAATAGTGAGTGCAGCTCTGTGGTATAATACAGGATGTAACTCAGGATCAGTAATGTAATGTATGTACACAGTGACTGCACCAGGAGAATAGTGAGTGCAGCTCTGGGGTATAATACAGGATGTAACTCAGGATCAGTAATGTAATGTATGTACACAGTGACTGCACCAGGAGAATAGTGAGTGCAGCTCTGGGGTATAATACAGGATGTAACTCAGGATCAGTAATGTAATGTATGTACACAGTGACTGCACCAGCAGAATAGTGAGTGCAGCTCTGGAGTATAAAAAGGATGTAACTCAGGATCAGTAATGTATGTACACAGTGACTGCACCAGCAGACTAGTGAGTGCAGCTCTGGGGTATAATACAGGATGTAACTCAGGATCAGTAATATATGTACACAGTGACTGCACCAGCAGACTAGTGAGTGCAGCTCTGGGGTATAATACAGGATGTAACTCAGGATCAGTAATGTAATGTATGTACACAGTGACTGCACCAGGAGAATAGTGAGTGCAGCTCTGTGGTATAATACAGGATGTAACTCAGGATCAGTAATGTAATGTATGTACACAGTGACTGCACCAGGAGAATAGTGAGTGCAGCTCTGGGGTATAATACAGGATGTAACTCAGGATCAGTAATGTAATGTATGTACACAGTGACTGCACCAGGAGAATAGTGAGTGCAGCTCTGGGGTATAATACAGGATGTAACTCAGGATCAGTAATGTAATGTATGTACACAGTGACTGCACCAGCAGAATAGTGAGTGCAGCTCTGGAGTATAAAAAGGATGTAACTCAGGATCAGTAATGTATGTACACAGTGACTGCACCAGCAGACTAGTGAGTGCAGCTCTGGGGTATAATACAGGATGTAACTCAGGATCAGTAATATATGTACACAGTGACTGCACCAGCAGACTAGTGAGTGCAGCTCTGGGGTATAATACAGGATGTAACTCAGGATCAGTAATGTATGTACACAGTGACTGCACCAGGAGAATAGTGAGTGCAGCTCTGTGGTATAATACAGGATGTAACTCAGGATCAGTAATGTAATGTATGTACACAGTGACTGCACCAGGAGAATAGTGAGTGCAGCTCTGGGGTATAATACAGGATGTAACTCAGGATCAGTAATGTAATGTATGTACACAGTGACTGCACCAGGAGAATAGTGAGTGCAGCTCTGGGGTATAATACAGGATGTAACTCAGGATCAGTAATGTAATGTATGTACACAGTGACTGCACCAGGAGAATAGTGAGTGCAGCTCTGGGGTATAATACAGGATGTAACTCAGGATCAGTAATGTAATGTATGTACACAGTGACTGCACCAGCAGAATAGTGAGTGCAGCTCTGGAGTATAAAAAGGATGTAACTCAGGATCAGTAATGTATGTACACAGTGACTGCACCAGCAGACTAGTGAGTGCAGCTCTGGGGTATAATACAGGATGTAACTCAGGATCAGTAATTTATGTACACAGTGACTGCACCAGCAGACTAGTGAGTGCAGCTCTGGGGTATAATACAGGATGTAACTCAGGATCAGTAATGTATGTACACAGTGACTGCACCAGGAGAATAGTGAGTGCAGCTCTGTGGTATAATACAGGATGTAACTCAGGATCAGTAATGTAATGTATGTACACAGTGACTGCACCAGGAGAATAGTGAGTGCAGCTCTGGGGTATAATACAGGATGTAACTCAGGATCAGTAATGTAATGTATGTACACAGTGACTGCACCAGGAGAATAGTGAGTGCAGCTCTGGGGTATAATACAGGATGTAACTCAGGATCAGTAATGTAATGTATGTACACAGTGACTGCACCAGGAGAATAGTGAGTGCAGCTCTGGGGTATAATACAGGATGTAACTCAGGATCAGTAATGTAATGTATGTACACAGTGACTGCACCAGGAGAATAGTGAGTGCAGCTCTGGGGTATAATACAGGATGTAACTCAGGATCAGTAATGTAATGTATGTACACAGTGACTGCACCAGGAGAATAGTGAGTGCAGCTCCGGGGTATAATACAGGAGGTAACTCAGGATCAGTAATGTATGTACACAGTGACTGCACCAGCAGAATAGTGAGTGCAGCTCTGGAGTATAATACAGGATGTATCTCAGGATCAGTAATGTAATGTATGTACACAGTGAATGCACCATCAGAATAGTGAGTGCAGCTCTGGGGTATAATACAGGATGTAACTCAGGATCAGTAATGTAATGTATGTACACAGTGACTGCACCAGCAGAATAGTGAGTGCAGCTCTGGAGGATAATACAGGATGTATCTCAGGATCAGTAATGTAATGTATGTACACAGTGAATGCACCATCAGAATAGTGAGTGCAGCTCTGGGGTATAATACAGGAGGTAACTCAGGATCAGTAATGTAATGTATGTACACAGTGACTATAACAGCAGAATAGTGAGTGCAGCTCTGGGGTATAATACAGGATGTAACTCAGGATCAGTAATGTAATGTATGTACACAGTGACTGCACCAGCAGAATAGTGAGTGCAGCTCTGGAGTATAATACAGGATGTAACTCAGGATCAGTAATGTAATGTATGTACACAGTGACTGCACCAGCAGAATAGTGAGTGCAGCTCTGGGGTATAATACAGGATGTAAATCAGGATCAGTAATGTATGTACACAGTGACTGCACCAGCAGAATAGTGAGTGCAGCCCTGGGGTATAATACAGGATGTAACTCAGGATCAGTAATGTAATGTATGTACACAGTGACTGCACCAGCAGAATAGTGAGTGCAGCTCTGGGGTATAATACAGGATGTACATATTCTCTATCCCATAGTCCCATGCCCATATACCCATCATACATATCCTCCATCCCATAGTCAACCTATGATGACATCAGTGTCGCCAAGGCAACCATTGTGACATCATAATGAGGGGTGGGGCTTGACGCGCACACACTTTTCCCCCAGTATGTAGATGGGGACAAATTTGTTCGGCGAATTGGAATGCGCGGGGTTAAAATTTCGCCTCACAACATAGCTTGGGACGCTCTCGGGGTCCAGACGTGCGACTGTGCCAAATTTTGCGGCTGTAGCTGCGACGGTGCGGATGCCAATCCCGGACATACACACATACATACACACTTTGAGCTTTATATATTAGATGTACACAGTGACTGCACCAGCAGAATAGTGAGTGCAGCGCTGGAGTATAATACAGGATATAACTCAGGATCAGTAATGTAATGTATGTACACAGTGACTGCACCAGCAGAATAGTGAGTGCAGCTCTGGGGTATAATACAGGATGTTACTCAGGATCAGTAATGTAATGTATGTACACAGTGACTGCACCAGCAGAATAGTGAGTGCAGCTCTGGGGTATAATACAGGATGTAACTCAGGATCAGTAATGTAATGTATGTACACAGTGACTGCACCAGCAGAATAGTGAGTGCAGCTCTGGAGTATAATACAGGATGTAACTCAGGATCAGTAATGTAATGTATGTACACAGTGACTGCACCAGCAGAATAGTGAGTGCAGCTCTGGGGTATAATACAGGATGTTACTCAGGATCAGTAATGTAATGTATGTACACAGTGACTGCACCAGCAGAATAGTGAGTGCAGCTCTGGGGTATAATACAGGATGTAACTCAGGATCAGTAATGTAATGTATGTACACAGTGACTGCACCAGCAGAATAGTGAGTGCAGCTCTGGGGTATAATACAGGATGTAACTCAGGATCAGTAATGTAATGTATGTACACAGTGACTGCACCAGCAGAATAGTGAGTGCAGCTCTGGGGTATAATACAGGATGTAACTCAGGATCAGTAATGTAATGTATGTACACAGTGACTGCACCAGCAGAATAGTGAGTGCAGCTCTGGGGTATAATACAGGATGTAACTCAGGATCAGTAATGTAATGTATGTACACAGTGAATGCACCATCAGAATAGTGAGTGCAGCTCTGGGGTATAATACAGGATGTAACTCAGGATCAGTAATGTAATGTATGTACACAGTGACTATAACAGCAGAATAGTGAGTGCAGCTCTGGGGTATAATACAGGATGTAACTCAGGATCAGTAATGTAATGTATGTACACAGTGACTGCACCAGCAGAATAGTGAGTGCAGCTCTGGAGTATAATACAGGATGTAACTCAGGATCAGTAATGTAATGTATGTACACAGTGACTGCACCAGCAGAATAGTGAGTGCAGCTCTGGGGTATAATACAGGATGTAAA
Organism: Dendrobates tinctorius; assembly: GCF_039654945.1. Lineage (NCBI taxonomy): Eukaryota > Metazoa > Chordata > Amphibia > Anura > Dendrobatidae > Dendrobates > Dendrobates tinctorius. Next base: position 3,579,747 of record NW_027361688.1, read on the forward strand.
TCAGGATCAGTAATGTATGTACACAGTGACTGCACCAGCAGAATAGTGAGTGCAGCCCTGGGGTATAATACAGGATGTAACTCAGGATCAGTAATGTAATGTATGTACACAGTGACTGCACCAGCAGAATAGTGAGTGCAGCTCTGGGGTATAATACAGGATGTACATATTCTCTATCCCATAGTCCCATGCCCATATACCCATCATACATATCCTCCATCCCATAGTCAACCTATGATGACATCAGTGTCGCCAAGGCAACCATTGTGACATCATAATGAGGGGTGGGGCTTGACGCGCACACACTTTTCCCCCAGTATGTAGATGGGGACAAATTTGTTCGGCGAATTGGAATGCGCGGGGTTAAAATTTCGCCTCACAACATAGCTTGGGACGCTCTCGGGGTCCAGACGTGCGACTGTGCCAAATTTTGCGGCTGTAGCTGCGACGGTGCGGATGCCAATCCCGGACATACACACATACATACACACTTTGAGCTTTATATATTAGATGTACACAGTGACTGCACCAGCAGAATAGTGAGTGCAGCGCTGGAGTATAATACAGGATATAACTCAGGATCAGTAATGTAATGTATGTACACAGTGACTGCACCAGCAGAATAGTGAGTGCAGCTCTGGGGTATAATACAGGATGTAACTCAGGATCAGTAATGTAATGTATGTACACAGTGACTGCACCAGCAGAATAGTGAGTGCAGCTCTGGAGTATAATACAGGATGTAACTCAGGATCAGTAATGTAATGTATGTACACAGTGACTGCACCAGCAGAATAGTGAGTGCAGCTCTGGGGTATAATACAGGATGTTACTCAGGATCAGTAATGTAATGTATGTACACAGTGACTGCACCAGCAGAATAGTGAGTGCAGCTCTGGGGTATAATACAGGATGTAACTCAGGATCAGTAATGTAATGTATGTACACAGTGACTGCACCAGCAGAATAGTGAGTGCAGCTCTGGGGTATAATACAGGATGTAACTCAGGATCAGTAATGTAATGTATGTACACAGTGACTGCACCAGCAGAATAGTGAGTGCAGCTCTGGAGTATAATACAGGATGTAACTCAGGATCAGTAATGTAATGTATGTACACAGTGACTGCACCAGCAGAATAGTGAGTGCAGCTCTGGGGTATAATACAGGATGTAACTCAGGATCAGTAATGTAATGTATGTACACAGTGACTGCACCAGCAGAATAGTGAGTGCAGCTCTGGGGTATAATACAGGATGTTACTCAGGGTCAGTAATGTATGTACACAGTGACGGCAGCAGCTCTTAGTCTCATAGCACTTTGTTGTATTTTTCTACAGATGAGGTAATCCGTTGCTACTTTTAGTTGGACGGGTGATGCGTGTTCTGGTCATACAACGCCCGTTCCACCCTGTGTCAGTTCCTCACTAGTTTGCTGACAAGGTCGAAGGGTGAATCTACAAACATAAAAGCAGTGTTTTCCGTCCTAGTGGAAGAGATGGGAGTGGAGATGTCTCTTCCTTTTCAGAACATAAGTCTTTACAGAGAAATAAGAATTTCAAAATATCAAACAAGTGACATAAATAATGTGACGTAAAGAGTGAACGGCGCGGCCGGCGACCGTAGAGCTGCGCTGTGAAGATCGGTTTGGTAACTCGGCTTAACAGCAGACGCCTTTATGAACATCTGGAGTTTATACTTTATATGTTACCTGGTAAATGTGACTCAAAGCTATATATAGGGACGGTTAAGGGTGGGGATACTAGTCTACAGTTTCCGGTTGCTAGAGGTCAAGAGCAGACCCCTTGTCCCCCCGCTGCGCTTACCATGGCGTTGGGATCATCGGCGGGGGAGCGGGGACAGTGGCGGCGAAACCTCCATGGGAGTGGAGTCCCCATCAGGTGCGTGTTCCTGAGCGCTTGTCCACCGATGTGGCTCCCTGGGACCATCCTTGGCGGGCGCCGGGTCGCAAGCCCTCTAGCAGGCCCCGGTCTGGGAGGAATCCACACTGGGTTCAGTGGTGATTAGCAGGCCTCCACCTCAGCCCGTGTTGGGGTCGGAGCCTACACACACCGGGATTCACAGCTCCTGAGACATCACGGTGGGTTGTTAAGGCGATGACCCAGTTGGGCGACCCACCTCTGCCCCTGGACCTGAGCACGGGACTTTCCAAGACGCTCAGCCGGCGGGTGGTACCCCTCTGCAATTGGGGTTACCGGCCCTTTTATTGACCCCAGGAGTGCCCTCTACAGCAACAGAAATTACGCTGGACGCCCAACAGACTCTGTTTCCGGTGGGTGGATCGCACAGCGGGTTGGGGTCTAGAGGGTTACCCCCTCAGGCACAGCCTGCTGGTCCAAGCGGGTATTATGGAGCGGTCCCGTCCAGGGTTGTGCGGCCTGCCAGGGCCATGACATCGGTATCGTCAGGATCATCAGGATTCAGATCTCAGGCACCGGAGGATCCAGTGGATTGGATGGACGTCTGGATGTGGGTTCTACGGCTGGGGGGGATCACAGCTCCCTCGCAGCCCAGTGTTATTCCATGTCATGTCCGTTGCCTCTGCTGTCAGTGTCTCCAGTGATGGGGGTCAGTCAGGCAGTGGGGTCAGTAGTTTCGGGTCAGGGGGTGGGTGGTGTTCAGTCAGATCCTGTGGGTGACGGGGTTAGAGAGATCCTGGGTAATGTGAGGGATTTGCTGACACGTTTGGAAGGTGGTAGGTCGTCTCCGGCACGTTTAGCTGCGTGGGTGGCCTCGCAGTCTTTGGGGCATAGTTTTTCGGGTATGGGTTCGGTCGGGCTTAGCCGAGTTTCTGATCCAGTGCAGACGGAATAGTAGAAGGAGTGTAGGATTCATTTAGATGATGGGCTCATGGGGAGGTTTACGTTTGTTTTGAGGGTCCGCTTGGGGCTCACCTTGAGAAGGAAGTGCGGGAAAAAAATCTAGAAGGTCGAATATGCTGAGATTTTTTTTCCCTTTTTCCTTTGGAGAAATGTAATTTAGATAAGGGGAAAAAGGATGATAGGAAGATGGAGGAGCATCTCTGCTCGCACTGCAGTGGTTCCTCTCATGGCGCCACCAGATGTTTTAGAAAAAACAAGGCAAAGGTGGGGAATAATAATCCCCAAAGGGAAGATGCCAGTGAAGCTGGCCGCGAGGGTCCCTTACCTAAATAGGTTTCCGGATACGGGTAAGGCGGAGCTATTGAGGTTAGGTTTTAGGGATGGTTTCAAAATTCCTGAGATACCGCGGGTTCTTAATCTTAGAAGTTGGGCCGGATGTCTAGGCTGTTTGGGCTGGGTGCCCACGTTCCGTTTTTGCCGGAAAAGCCGCTTACAAAACGCAATCCCATTCATTTTAATTACAATCCGCAGTTGCTGTGCCCATGCAGCGGATGAGTCGCATCGCGGTAAAATACGCAGCATGTTCATTAATTTTGCGGACTCGCCATAGACTTGTATTGGAATGCATAAAATCCGCAAATATGAAAAATGTTTGCGGATTTCAAGAGCATTTGCAGCGGTTCTGTAAATCAAAACTGCTGCAAATGGGAAGTGACATCAGGGGAGGCGTGCCTGCCAGCCCATGCGCACCCCATAATCCAGGAAGACGAGACTCCCAGACCGGGCCCGGCTTCCTGTGTGATGGCTGCCACCATGGACTGGTATGACCGCATGGAGCTGGAGGTGCCCTTCATGATCAGTGTGGTAAGTGTCTGTGTGCAGGGCTGCGGCCCCAAGACATGGAAGATAATTCCCCTCCGTTAGACAATCCAGGAAAGCTGTTGTGTTTTCGGAGGGGGGAGGGTGCATCTCCATATTGTGCAGCATCATGGGGGGAGGGAAGCTCAGTGTGCACATGTGGCTGCAGTCATGGCCGGCTTCAGCAATGTGCACACAGCGAGGAGGAGGAGGGTGCGTTACTGACACAGCGATCGCACGCAGCACCCTCTTCAGCGTGCTGATCTGTCTCCATGTCCGATCAGCCAGAAGCATCAGAAAGCAGAGGAGCAATGCAGGACAAGACGAGAGGCGGCTGCTGCCCTGTGTGCACACTGCCCTGCACACTCCAGGTACAAGATGAGAGGCGGCTGCCCTGTGTGCGCACTGCCCTGCACACTCCAGGTACAAGATGAGAGGCGGCTGCTGCCCTGTGTGCGCACTGCCCTGCACACTCCAGGCACAAGATGAGAGGCGGCTGCCCTGTGTGCACACTGCCCTGCACACTCCAGGTACAAGATGAGAGGCGGCTGCCCTGTGTGCGCACTGCCCTGCACACTCCAGGTACAAGATGAGAGGCGGCTGCTGCCCTGTGTGCACACTGCCCTGCACACTCCAGGTACAAGATGAGAGGCGGCTGCCCTGTGTGCACACTGCCCTGCACACTCCAGGTACAAGATGAGAGGCGGCTGCTGCCCTGTGTGCGCACTGCCCTGCACACTCCAGGTACAAGACGAGAGGCGGCTGCTGCCCTGTGTGCACACTGCCCTGCACACTCCAGGCACAAGATGAGAGGCGGCTGCCCTGTGTGCACACTGCCCTGCACACTCCAGGTACAAGATGAGAGGCGGCTGCCCTGTGTGCACACTGCCCTGCACACTCCAGGTACAAGATGAGAGGCGGCTGCCCTGTGTGCGCACTGCCCTGCACACTCCAGGCACAAGATGAGAGGCGGCTGCCCTGTGTGCGCACTGCCCTGCACACTCCAGGTACAAGATGAGAGCCGGCTGCCCTGTGTGCGCACTGCCCTGCACACTCCAGGTACAAGATGAGAGCCGGCTGCCCTGTGTGCGCACTGCCCTGCACACTCCAGGTACAAGATGAGAGGCGGCTGCCGTGTGTGCGCACTGCCCTGCACACTCCAGGCACAAGATGAGAGCCGGCTGCCCTGTGTGCACACTGCCCTGCACACTCCAGGCACAAGATGAGAGGCGGTTGCCCTGTGTGCACACTGCCCTGCACACTCCAGGCACAAGATGAGAGCCGGCTGCTGCCCTGTGTGCACACTGCCCTGCACACTCCAGGTACAAGATGAGAGGCGGCTGCCCTGTGTGCACACTGCCCTGCACACTCCAGGTACAAGATGAGAGGCGGCTGCCCTGTGTGCGCACTGCCCTGCACACTCCAGGTACAAGATGAGAGGCGGCTGCCCTGTGTGCGCACTGCCCTGCACACTCCAGGCACAAGATGAGAGGCGGCTGCCCTGTGTGCACACTGCCCTGCACACTCCAGGTACAAGATGAGAGCCGGCTGCTGCCCTGTGTGCGCACTGCCCTGCACACTCCAGGTACAAGATGAGAGGCGGCTGCCCTGTGTGCGCACTGCCCTGCACACTCCAGGTACAAGATGAGAGGCGGCTGCCCTGTGTGCACACTGCCCTGCACACTCCAGGTACAAGATGAGAGGCGGCTGCCCTGTGTGCGCACTGCCCTGCACACTCCAGGTACAAGATGAGAGGCGGCTGCCCTGTGTGCGCACTGCCCTGCACACTCCAGGTACAAGATGAGAGCCGGCTGCCCTGTGTGCGCACTGCCCTGCACACTCCAGGTACAAGATGAGAGGCGGCTGCCGTGTGTGCGCACTGCCCTGCACACTCCAGGTACAAGATGAGAGCCGGCTGCCCTGTGTGCACACTGCCCTGCACACTCCAGGCACAAGATGAGAGCCGGCTGCTGCCCTGTGTGCACACTGCCCTGCACACTCCAGGTACAAGATGAGAGGCGGCTGCCCTGTGTGCACACTGCCCTGCACACTCCAGGTACAAGATGAGAGGCGGCTGCCCTGTGTGCGCACTGCCCTGCACACTCCAGGTACAAGATGAGAGGCGGCTGCCCTGTGTGCGCACTGCCCTGCACACTCCAGGTACAAGATGAGAGGCGGCTGCCCTGTGTGCGCACTGCCCTGCACACTCCAGGTAACCTCTCCAGGGGTTAGAAATGATGAATTAAATATGGCAGGTTAAAATGTGTTTTTTCCTATGTGTGTGAGAATACAAGTGTGTGAGCATGCATGTGTGTTTTCCCATGCATGTGTGCGTGCATGTGTGTGATTTCCCATGTGTGTGAGCGTGCATGTGTGTGATTTCCCATAGGTGTGAGCGTGCGTGTGATTTCCCGTGTGTGAGCGTGCATGTGTGTGTTTTTCCTGTCTTTGATCTTTTCTGTCTTGTGTGTGTCTTTTTTGCAGTGTGGGTGATCGTGCATGTCTGTGGTGGATGCACGTCGGCCCCGGTGCGTGCCGTGCGGTGGACGCTAGTCTGACCCCGGCCTTACTCTGATACCTGAGGATGAAATCCGTCTTGTGCTTGTATAATCTTTATTTTCAGCGATCCTGTCAGCAGTTTTGGCCGATGTAAGATGCACTCACCGTTCAGGGCTGATCCACAGCATTCTATAATTCGGTACTTTGCTGTGAGGGCAGAGAAGTCCGCCTGCGCAGGAACGCGATGCCGGGGAGCCTGCGCAGGAGCGTGATGCCGGGGAGCCTGTGAAACAAGCAGGAGGGCGGCGATCATAAGAAGATGGGAGGTGCCGGTCCGCGACACCCACCGGACCGCCCCCCGGGTGAGTATAATAAAAGTTATTTTTCTTATCTTTCAGGTCGGACGGGGGCTTATATACAGTACTATAGAATGGTGTACATCAGCCCTGAAAGGCAGCGGCCGCAGACTATATCGGCCAAAACAGCGGACAGGTTCCCTTTAATGATACGCCCGTGCTCCGGGGCGGCCTGTGGGAGGTCTTCAGGTGGTGCTTAGGATTTCATCAGTATGGCTTCAGCCTCTGTCTGCTTACTGTACCCTATTTTACATACTGAATATTATATACCGTATATACTCGTGTATAAGCCAACCCCCCCAATTTTGCCATAAAAAACTGGGAAAACTTATTGACTCGTGTATAAGCCGAGGGTGGTGATGCACAAGGGTTAATGGTGGTCCAAAAGGATGCTCTCAGGATAAATACCCCATATATTGCTGCACAAGGGTTAATGGTGTAATGGTGGCCCAAGTAGATGCTCCATACATAAATACCCCCATAAGCTGCTGCTATAAAAAAAACAAAAACCACACACTCGCCTCTCCATCGCTGGGGGCCAGGTGCCGGTGTAGCTGCTGGCTCAGGCCCCCGGCACTGGCTATATTTGCTGTTCCATCGCTGTTTCCCGGGTCCTGTGCAGCGACGTTAGCACTGACTACGTCATCGCGCCCTCCGCCAAGTCACAGCCAGAGGACCGGGGAGATAGCGATGGAACGGGGAGCGGTAAGTATTGCTCTGCTCCCCCGTCATACTCACCAGCCCCCTCCTGGCGCCCGGTCTCCAGTCTTCAGCCCCTGCTGCTTCCAGCGTGATGTCGGCGTCCCAGGCTGTTCCTGCATTCAGCGGTCACGTGGTACCGCTCATTAAATATGCACATATTCATGAGTTTAAGGAGCGGTACCATGTGACCGCTGAATGCAGGAACAGCTGGGACACTGAGATCATGGGGGGGAAGCAGGGGGGCTGCAGAGACCGTGCCAGGAGGGGGGAGTATGGTCTCTGACACCCCCCCCACTCCCCCACCGACCCCCGTATATGACTCGTGTATAAGTCGAGAGGGGGACTTTCAGCCCAAAAAAATGGGCTGAAAATCTCGGCTTATACACGAGTATATACGGTATCTCCGGCAGCGCCATCTTGGAGGAGCTGTCGGATCACCTTTATATGCACCGATAGCTGCTCCTGCGCAGACGCGGCCGGCGTCATTTTCAAACTGATTTTTTGTTTCATATCAGGATAACCTTAACCCCTTTCTGCCATTAGACGTACTATCCCGTCATTGTGACCTGGGACTTAATTCCCATGGACGGGATAGTACGTCATAGCGATCAGCGCCGCTCCCGGGGGGGGGGGGGGTGCTGCTGATCGCGGCCGGGTGTCAGCTGATTATCACAGCTGACACCCGGGACTATGTGTCACAGACCGCCCCTGACGCATTAACCCCTAGCACACTGCGATCCAACATGATCGCAGTGTACCGGGGAATCAGGGAAGAAACACGCAGGGAGGCGGCTTGGGGGCCTGCAGGGAGGCGGCTTTGTCAGGCACTGAGAGAGCCTCCTGCAGTGCCTGTCGCTGATCTGACACTGCTGTGCAAGGTGTCAGATCAGCAATATGACACTTTATTATATTGTCCCACGCTGGGACAACTTAATAAATTAAAAAAAATCAAGTGTAAAAATAATTCTAAAAAAATCCCAAATAAAAAAAAAACAACCTAAAATTCTTTTATTTTGTAAATAAACAAACAATAAAAGTACACATATTTGGTATCGCCACGTCCGTAACGACCTGCCCTATAAAACTGTCCCATTAGTTAACCCCTTTAGTGAATCCCTTAAAAAATAAAAATCAAAGCAAAAAACAATGCTTTATAATCATACTGCCGAACAAAAAGTGCAATAACGTGCGATCAAAAAGACGCATATAAATATCCATGGTACCGCTGAAAACGTCATCTTGTCCCTCAAAAAACGAGCCGCCATACAGCATCATCAGCGAAAAAATAAAAAAGTTATAGCTCGCAGAATAAAGCGATGCAAAAATAATTTTTTATATAAAATTGTTTTCATTGCATAAAAGCGCCAAAACATAAAAAAAAGACATAAATGAGGTATCGCTGTAACCGTACTGACCCGAAGAATAAAACTGCCTTATAAATTTTACCGCACGCGGAACGGTGTAAACGCACCCCCCCAAAAGAAATTCATGAAACGCTGGTTTTTGTTCATTCTGCGTCCCAAAAATCGGAATAAAAAGCGATCAAAAAAATGTCACGTGCCCGAAAATGGTACCAATAAAAACGTCAACTCGTCCCGCAAAAAATAAGACCTTACATGACTCGGTCTGTCAAAATATGGAAAAATTATAGCTCTCAATATGTGGTGATTCAAAAACTATTTTTACAATAAAAAGCGTCTTTTAGCGTGCGACAGCTGCCAAACATAAAAACCGCCATAACTAGTAAATCAAACCCCCCGTTATCACCCCCTTAGCTAGGGAAAAATAATAAAATAAAAAAAAGTATTTATTTCCATTTTCCCATCAGGGTTAGGGCTGAGATTAGGGTTAGGGGTGTGTTGGGGTTAGGGCTGAGATTAGGGTTAGGGGTGTGTTGGGGTTAGGGTTAGGGCTAGGGCTGGGGCTAGGGTTAGGGCTGAGATTAGGGTTAGGGGTGTGTTTGGGTTCGGGTTGGAGTTAGAATTGGGGGGTTTCCACTGTTTGGGCACATCAGGTGCTCTCCAAATGCAACATGGCGTCTGATCTCAATTCCAGCCAATTCTGTGTTGAAAAAGTCAAATGGTGCTCCTTCCCTTCCAAGCGCCCAAACAGTGGTTTACCCCCACATATGGGGTATCAGCCTACTCAGGACCAATTGCACAACAACTTTTGGGATCCAATTTTTCCTGTTACCCTTGGGAAAATAAAAAATTGGGGTCAAAAATATAATTTCTCAATGGACAAAAAAAACTGTTGCTTTATGCGCCGTGTCCGACCGCTATGTGTTGGTTATGTGTCTCCGGTATGCATCGAAAATGTCATCACGACTCATACTGGAGACTCTGTTGAGAGAGCCGTGTGGGGGGGGTTGTGTGTGTGCGTGTGCACATGTGTACATGGATTCATACATATCTGCATTGGTTTTGAGTGTGTGTTTCAGTGTGTACATATATGTATAGATGTGTGCAAATGCACAATTTTTTTTTTTTTACTAAATTTATTGACTTGTAATCTCATACATTGTAGATCGAGAAACATCCTGAGGTGTGGGACCGCGCTAGAGGGGAGTACAAGGCCATACATAACAAACGGGAAGCGTGGCCGGCCATAGTGACAGAAATATACCCACAGTGGCCTCAACTACCAAAAGCGGGACAAAAACTGATTTGTAAGTATTTATTAATTTGAATTTGTGTACTTTTTTGAAATCTAGATATTTTATTTTTTTTTACTGCTTCATTTAAGTGGATGACGTGAAGAAGAGGTGGCGTTCGGTGACGGACCGGCTGGTGAAGTCCCTGAGGACGCAAACGAGGGTGCCCTACGCTGACCAGCTTCAGTTTATTTTGAGCAGCAGGAACTGGCGGAGGCAAGATATATATATATATATATTTATCTCCAATTTTTCTGATAGTCTTTTATTAACATGGCTTTTTTAATATTTCTACAGCCCTGAAGGAAATATAAGGGCCCAAACTCCAACGTTCCATGAAGGCAACAGCCCGGAGCACGGACTAGGAAAGGAGTTGGAGGACTTTTCTTTGTGTTCCTCGCCAGATCCTCTGGAGGCCAGGCCTCCTTCCGCTATGTCTGAAGCTGGTTCGGCTTCGTCCTGTGCCGATGGAAGTTCGTCCTCTGCTGTGGAAGTGGCGTTGGGGTCTATTGAGGCTGCTCCTGCCTCTGGCGCTGCGTCTAGCTCTGCTGGTGGCCAGTCGAGACCCACTGGGATGGGGGCTGGTTCTGCCCACCCCGTTGCATTCAGAAGGGCGGCACCCAAGAAGGGAAAAAAGAAAGAGGCTTCGACTAGTGTGATTGAAATAGTCACTAGTCGAAACCTCAATCTGATTGATACTTCATCAAAACAAGATGAGCTGGACAAATTTGGCTCATGGTTAGCCAGCCGCCTAAGGTCCATGCCGCGGGACAGGCAGAACATATACATGTCAGCAGCCAACGTCCTGCTAATGGCTGTAGACGTCCCATCCCCTATACCCCCGTCACCAGCCATAATGACGGGGATTATTAATTTATTTCATCCACAGAGTGTGCCTCCACCACCACCAGCAGCTGCATCGCAGCGTTTTGGGCAGGCGGCAGTATACAGGCCCGACTCTGCTGACCGCCCACCAGCCCCTCCAACAACTGCCCCTCACTCAATGTCCCCTAATACTAGACTGTCCTCCCAAGACATGGTTGCGGGGTATGGGTACGAGCCGAAGTACCAGCAGTTTTGACAATTTTTGACAGTGTTTGTCAGACCAATTGTTTGTTAGTAAAAATTATTTTATATAATTATATATATAAAAATCGTTTCGTTTATATGTTAGCTACATATCTAATATTTATAAAATAAAATTTTATTATTAAAACTGTATGTGGTCATTTTTTTCTCAAAAAATGGAGTATATGCTTAAGATATATGCTTAACAGAAGTTTTTAAGGTAGAGCCATAAAAAAAAAAAAAATTTCCACAAAAATGACTTTTTGCCACAATGTTTTATTTTCCCAAGGCTAACCGGAGAAATTGGACCTCAAAAGTTGTTGTGCAATTTGTCCTGAGTAGGCTGATACCCCATATGTGGGGGTAAACCACTGTTGGGGCGCATGGCAGAGCTTAGAAGGGAAGGAGCACCGTTTGACTTTTTCAACGCAGAATTGGCTGGAATTGAGATCAGACGCCATGTTGCGTTTGGAGAGCCCCTGATGTACCCAAACAGTGGAAACCCCCCAATTATAACTCCAACCCTAGCCCTAACCCTAACCCTAGCCCTGATGGGAAAATGGAAATGAATACTTTGCACCAAAATAAAGGAAGAGGATGGCAGTCACCGTTCCGATGTAGAAATTTTATTAAAGGATAAAATGCATAGGCTCGGGAGCAATGTACAAGCTGCGAACAACGGCCGTTTCACGCTCCTGCGCTTCAACGGGTCCTGATCAGGTGACAGGCTCATTGATTAGCGCGGCTTTGACCTTTGGTTTCAAGCTTTGGGGTCAGAGGGATTTGACAAGTGTTTTTGGTGAAGCAGGCGTTGAAAAGGGTTTAGACGAGGTGGTAGTCGGGGTGATTGTAGGAGTCCGGTTTCTTTTAACATGTTGGAACAGCAAGGTGGGGTTTTGAATAAAGTCTGTAGTTCGGAGTTTGACATGTCTTTTCCGTTTGGCTTTTTCACTCTCCTTCTTTGGAGCTTTAAGGGTGGAGGAGATTGCGTCTCCCAGTAAATGTAGAGGGGAAGGTCTGCTAGCCAGGGTCGTGGTGGCCACAGGGGTTGGAGTTTTGGATCGGGCGGTCGAAAACTGATCGGGAGGGGATTGGTAAGCGGGTAGTATTAGGAGCGGTGCCGGAATCCTTGATGTGTCCGGTATGCTGTTTAGAGTTTTTTAATGTTTTTTGGCCTTAAAGTCGGTAAAGTCGGTTACTTCCTACCTCTTTTAATTTTTCTTTCCTAACTTTTGGATTTACAACCCTAGCGTGCTCTGATGGTTCATCTGTGCTCCTGAGCAATTTATTAGCCATTAACAACTTTTCATTATCTGTAATGGTGGGATCAAAAAACGATAATCCCACCAACTCTGCATTCAAATACCACAAATGGTTCGAAAATTTGGTCAGGGCTATTTCTGCAATGTTGTTGTCACATTCTTTATAGTCTAACAGACTATGCAAAATACCTAAATCTTAAAATACCTCAATTTGGATTTTTTCAAACTTTGAGCGACGAGCGGCACGGGTTAACGTCGTTTGATCGAGCTCAAATTTTGGCTCTCTCAATATCTGGAAAGGGGAATCGTTTTGTGGGGTCCAGACGAACAAGATTCTGACATTTTTGTCCCCTCCATATGAGATCCGGTCACCCTAGTACATACATTACATTACTGATCCTGACTTATATCCTGTATTATACCCCAGAGCTGCACTCACTATTCTGCTGGAGCAGTCACTGTGTACATACATTACTGATCCTTACATAGGACTGCAGATATTCTGGTGGAGCAGTCTTATGTCCCTACGATCCGCCGGTCCTTACAAATAACATTCCAGGGCTCGGATTCATCTCCTGTTTGTAATTCACCGCGTCACCCACACATTGTGCGTTTCCTATGAAATCCGAGGAATTGTCTGTCCCGGGGCCTAATGAGCCACAGTGATCACATGGGATCCGTTATCAGAACCAACGGAAATGCAAACAATGGGCGACGCCGTCTGTCCAGTATCATGAAAGACAATTCTCCCGAAAAGAAAGCGAATCTCAGACCGTACGGTTACATCACTGCTGGAATTAAAGGGGGTTTCCAATGGCGCCTCAGAAATCGGCAGAGGGCAAAATATACTCTTATTTTATCTGCAGATTTTGGGGGGGTTCTGGTTCTTCCTTAGGAGACTCAGCAATTAAAAAAAAAATTAGTGATCAGCTGCGATCAGTGAAGGAACCTGTTAATAAGCGTTGAGTTTCCCTGCAGTGCCACCACCAGGGGAGATGAGGTATTACACCATCACACTGAGATCAATAATGTAATGCTTGCCTTGGCCGGCTCCTCTAGTGTGGAACATCGGGACTTCTTCCATAATTCATCATCATCCTCATCGTCCCATTACGTGAGCTAAAGGTCATTTATAAATAAGTGCAGGAAAACCGCGCTTAGTGTTTTATAATCTACAGGGACAGGACCTCGCATCCATCATCTCGGAGGTGGCAGCGAATTCGTGAGAAAGTGGAGGCTGGGCCGTTATATGACCGACCTGGGAACCCTGCAGCTACATGACCTGTTCACCCCGTTATCTTAATTTGGGTGCTCCCCCATAATCATTAATGAATTTGTCACAGTCGCCCTGAAGCGGTTTGGCATTGTTGCATCTTTTTCTTGTGTTTCCAATAACTGAAATTCTATAGTAACAAATCTTGTGGGATTTGGTGAATATTTCTTACTCCTTCTGGTCACAATATTATTAAAATGTTTTAATTGGAAATGACCTCCCCCCGCCCCTTTCTATAACATCTGTCTGGTAGTAGTAAAAAATAATGCAAAAGTCGGCTGTGTTACCTGAAGTCACCACTACAGGGAGCTCACTGTATACAACTGTATCCAAATATGTGCAGTGAGCTCCCCCTAGTGGTGACTACAAGCAGCCAGAATTATGTCACTTATCTACAGTATTTTGAAAACCAGGAATTAAATTGGGAATGATTAGAATCCCATGTGCTCAGGGGGAGCTCCCTGTAAACAGATACATGATAAGATCCTGTCTGCAGCCACCACTAGGGGGAGCTCCCTGTATACAGATACATGATAAGATCCTGTCTGCAGCCACCACTAGGGGGAGCTCCCAGTATACAGAGATACATGATAAGATCCTGTCTGCAGTCACCACTAGGGGGAGCTCCCTGTATACAGAATACATAAGATCCTGTCTGCAGCCACCACTAGGGGGAGCTCCCTGTATACAGAGATACATGATAAGATCCTGTCTGCAGCCACCACTAGGGGGAGCTCCCTGTATACAGGATACATGATAAGATCCTGTCTGCAGCCACCACTAGGGGGAGCTCCCTGTATACAGGATACATGATAAGATCCTGTCTGCAGTGACCACTAGGGGGAGCTCCCTGTATACAGAGATACATGATAAGATCCTGTCTGCAGCCACCACTAGGGGGAGCTCCCTGTATACAGAGTTACATGATAAGATCCTGTCTGCAGCCACCACTAGGGGATCTCCCTGTATACAGAGATACATAAGATCCTGTCTGCAGCCACCACTAGGGGGAGCTCCCTGTATACAGAGATACATAAGATCCTGTCTGCAGCCACCACTAGGGGGAGCTCCCTGTATACAGAGATACACAAGATCCTGTCTGCAGCCACCACTAGGGGGAGCTCCCTGTATACAGGATACATGATATGCATTGAGCTCCCCCCTAGTGATGGCTACCAATGTCCAGAATGTATCAATTCTATAAATCATGAACTGATTGGGGCATTGGTCACATGAAGAGAGGGCCCGTGGGGACCAGCTTGAGAAATTGCGTCATGTTTCCGCAATGTCAAGGAACGATCAATATTTGAATCATAAGGGAAACTTTAAGAAATCGGAAAAAAAAAGGGTGAAAACCAGAAGAGTTCATAACCTCGTCATCGGAACTAGAAAAACAAACGTAAGTGAAAAATGTACGCCTTGCAACATTTCAGAGAAAGGTGATCTTGTATGTGTCGGCACGTAGGAACTTTCTACCAGGAGCGTGAACAACTTCTGCTTTGTCGCGGGCCGAGACGTGACGACTGCAGCTCACAACCAGGGGAAAATACGCATTTCACCAAAAATGTAACTTTTGCATAGTTTGCCACAGTTTCCCATTAGGATTTCGAAAGAGCTGGGAAAATCCTATTGGTGATCACCGGGGTTTTCCGAAAATAGATGAATTTATTTTTTTTTGGGGGGGGGGTGGAATTTTGTGTAATTTTAATCTTGATTTCTGACACCTTTCCCAGTAATCTCAGCTGATCTCGCTTTCTTCATCCTGAGAACATGGTCCGACGACGCTCCCTATGTAATTCTATAGAGTTTATCCATCAGGGGCTGAAGAATCTCAGGACGACGTTCTATTTATATAACGTGAGAGGAACGAGACCGCCGCTAATTAAGACGTCTCTCGGGATGATGAAACGTCCACACGGGAGACACTTAGATCAGGACTTTCTCAAGGTAAATGTATACAATAAGTGTCAACACCTTCGGCGGTCACTCGAGGTTTCTCCTTCTATATGAGTGTAGAGCTATAACAGGCCCATCTATGGATTCCCTACGAGACCCTCACATGCTTTAAGGGATCGTCATTCCTATAAAATCTATACCGCCGAAGTGCTGTGGTCTCAAAGGGTTAATGAGGATACAATGGGAGTCCCCAGTGTATGGACCCTGGGTCTAGTTTTGGGCAATTCCAATCACCTGCCATCTGAAAATCAGCTTCTGACTTCAATGGGAGAGTGTAGAGAGCATGCTCTGTGCCCTGTGCAGAGGTCACTGTGCAGGGAGGAGGGAGATGGAGCTGCACTGTTCCAGCCTGATCCTGCATTTCAGTGTTACCTTTTATTGTCATCCCTTTATGGGTCTAATGAATGCAGAATCCAGCATTACTTGGTAGCACTTTCCAACCCTGACGAGAACTTTTACAAGGCCTTTTAGTTAGGCCCAGAAGGTTCAGGCACTCAGTAGGGACAAAAGAGACCTCTGAGTCCCAGGCTTAATGCATCTAGTCGCAGGACTGGGACTTATAGGACCACTAAACAGCCACGGTTGCACCATAAAGCTCAGCTTGGATACAAAGTTAGTACTGTTGAAATCTTGAGAAGTCTCTTTACAGTCGCCCTACAATCAGTTCCAGAATCCTTTTAACATTTTTCCCTATAGCCAGGACAGTTCCCATCCTCCTGGGGCGCTGAGACGAGGAGCAGAGCATTAACATGTGACAGGTAATTATCAGCGAGGTCAGACAACCCTTCGTTCTCCACCCTGGATGAATATCTATCAATTTGCATCACATGTAGGAAACATTTTTACATTTCATGCAAATCCCAAGATGTAAACGGCAGAAACAACGTGTTTGGACTCCTGAGATGAGGATACATACTGTATATTTACTCCACGGCGTCACCACCAATGTGTACGTAGGGGGAGTATAGGTTTAATACAAGAAGTACAGACCACGTACACACAGATGGAGAGGGAAAGCTGACAAGCGGATTCATTTTTCTATGTAACTATTTTATTACATTAATAACCATAACCCCAGGTCTAACCCTAATCACAGCACTAACCCTAACCATACCGTTAACCCTAGAACTAACCATACCTTTAACCCTAATCACAGCACTAACCATACCTTTAACCCTAGCACTAACCCTAACCATACCGTTAACCCTAGCACTAACCCTAACCATACCTTTAACCCTAGCACTAACCCTTAACACTAACCATAGCACCAACCCTAACACTAGGTCTAACCTTAACCTCCAGGTCTAACCCTAATCACAGCACTAACCCTAACCATACTTTTAACCGTATAAATAACCCTATTCATAGCACTAACACTAGCTCTAACCCTAACCCCAGGTCTAACCCTAATCACAACACTAACCCCAACCCCAGGTCTAACCCTAATCATAGCTCTAACCCTAGCACTAACCCTATTCATAGCTCTAACCTTAATCACCTTTATCACCCATCCCTTGAAGATTGTGAGCCCTCGCGGGCAGGGTCCTCTCTCCTCCTGTACCAGTTATGACTTGTATTGTTTAAGATTATTGTACTTGTTTTTATGTATACCCCCCTCACATGTAAAGCGCCATGGAATAAATGGCGCTATAACAATAAATAATAATAATAATAATAATAATCATACCTCTAACTCTAATCATAGCTCTAACACTAACCCTAAACATAGCTCTAACCCTAGCACTAACCATAACCATAGCTCTAACCCTAATAAGAGCTCTAATCCACCCCTAATAATAGCTCTAACCATAGCTCTAACTCTAACCTTAATCATAGGTCTAACCCTAGCACTAACCCTAATCATAGCTCTAACCCTAGCACTAACCCTAATCATAGCTCTAACACTAACCCTATTCACAGCTCTCACCCTAGCACTAACCCCAACCATAGCTCTAACTCTAACCTTAATCATAGCTGTAACCCTAGCACTAACCCCAACCGTAGCTCTACCCTAGCACTAACTCTAATCATAGCTCTAACCTTAGCACTAACCCTATTCATGGCTCTAACCCTAGCACTAACCCTAATCATAGCTCTAACCTTAGCACTAACCCTAGCTCTGTCTCCAACCGTAGCTCTAACTTTAGCAATAAGCCTAACCATGGCTCTAAGCCTGAACCTAACCATAATCATAGCTCTAACACTAGAAATAAGCCTAGTCATAGCTCTAATCTTAACCACAGCTCTAACACTAACCCTAACCATAGCTTTAACCTTAGCAATAACCCTAACAATGGTTCTAACCCCGACACTAACCCTAACCATACCTTTAACCCTAGCACTAACCCTAACCATGATTATAGAGCAATCACACCTGTTTTATAATTACTTGCACAAAACTAAAGTAACCAAGTGCAATGACGCTCACCACCACCGGGGGCAAATTTAGAACAAAAGACACCACAGTGCAATAGTCCTAATGGCCACCGGGGCAAAAATCAAACCTTGGCACACAGCCAAAGGAAAAAAAGGTTACTTGTGCTTTATCTCTATCATATCCAACCTGGATCATGACACATACCTTTAACCCTAGCACTAACCCTAACCATGGTTCTAACCCTGACACTAACCCTAACCATACCTTTAAAGTTAGCACTACCCCTAGCCATAGCTCTAATCCTATCACTAAACCTAACCATAGCTCTAACTTTATCAATAACCCTAACCATGGCTCTAACCTTAACCATAGCCCTAATCCTGGCTCTGTTCCCAACTATGGCTCCAACCTTAGCAGTAATCCTAATAATAGATATAATCCTAGTTGAGGTTTAGAAAAAGTGTGTAAAAACATAATTTTATTTATTTTTATTTGTTTTACAGGGAACCTCCAGTGGGTCCTGGTATCTCCTTTCATAAAGTTGCAAGTGTAAGGAGAGGTCGGAAGCATGGGAAGAGCACGGTGCAGGGCATGTGATTCATTACTGTGTTGCTCAGCGTCTGCCTATACAGGGCACAACAGTTGAGATGTGGTTGTCATCAGCTGCTGCGCTCTGCATAGGAAGAGACAGATAATACGGCTACTTTATTATACCAAACGCTTTTCATCTCAGTTATTGCCTATGCAGAGCGCGGAAGCTGATCATAAACTAATCTGAATAGAGAATCATATTGACAGACTATTGTACAATTTTCCATGGGTATGGTGCCCTTTAAGACTGGCAGACATCTTGCCCGCTGTCACTGTACACAGTAGATATATCTGCGATCATCTAACTAGCGATATCAAAAATACAAGAGGATTCAGTAATCATTCTGCTGGCGATATGACCACCCTAAACTGCTACTATGCAATGCCAGGTTGATGCCCACAGGGTGCAAGTGCCATCTGCTCAGTGTCAGTAGGACGCCGTGAAAGCTGGCAGGGCATGCGGCACAGATGAGCTTTTCTGCTGAGGGGCCCGGAATGTGCCAGGTTCTTTATCTTTTTATCTGAGGGGCCTAGAATGTGCCAGGTTCTTTATCTTTTTATCTGAGGGGCCTAGAATGTGCCAGGTTCTTTATCTTTTTATCTGAGGGGCCCAGAATGTTCCAGGTTCTTTATCTTTTTATCTGAGGGGCCCAGAATGTTCCAGGTTCTTTATCTTTTTATCTGAGGGGCCCAGAATGTGCCAGGTTCTTTATCTTTTTATCTGAGGGGCCTAGAATGTGCCAGGTTCTTTATCTTTTTATCTGAGGGGCCTAGAATGTGCCAGGTTCTTTATCTCTTTAGCTGAGGGGCCTAGAATGTGCCAGGTTCTTTATCTTTTTATCTGAGGGGCCTAGAATTTGCCAGGTTCTTTATCTTTTTATCTGAGGGGCCCAGAATGTGCCAGGTTCTTTATCTTTTTATCTCAGGGGCCCAGAATGTGCCAGGTTCTTTATCTTTTTATCTAAGGGGCCTAGAATGTGCCAGGTTCTTTATCTCTTTATCTGAGGTGCCCAGAATGTGCCAGGTTCTTTATCTCTTTATCTGAGGGCACCAGAATGTGCCAGGTTCTTTATCTTTTTTTCTGAGGGGCCCAGAATGTGCCAGGTTCTTTATCTCTTTATCTGAGGGCACCAGAATGTGCCAGGTTCTTTATCTTTTTATCTGAGGGCCCAGAATGTGCCAGGTTCTTTATCTTTTTAACTGAGGGGCCCAGAATGTGCCAGGTTCTTTATCTCTTTATCTGAGGGGCTTAGAATGTGCCAGGTTCTTTATCTCTTTATCTGAGGGGCTTAGAATGTGCCAGGTTCTTTATCTCTTTATCTGAGGGCACCAGAATGTGCCAGGTTCTTTATCTTTTTATCTGAGGGCCCAGAATGTGCCAGGTTCTTTATCTTTTTATCTGAGGGGCCTAGAATGTGCCAGGTTCTTTATCTTTTTAACTGAGGGGCCCAGAATGTGCCAGGTTCTTTATCTCTTTATCTGAGGGGCTTAGAATGTGCCAGGTTCTTTATCTCTTTATCTGAGGGGCCCAGAATGTGCCAGGTTCTTTATCTCTTTATCTGAGGGGCTTAGAATGTGCCAGGTTCTTTATCTCTTTATCTGAGGGCACCAGAATGTGCCAGGTTCTTTATCTTTTTTTCTGAGGGGTCCAGAATGTGTCAGGTTCTTTATCTCTTTATCTGAGGGGCTTAGAATGTGCCAGGTTCTTTATCTCTTTATCTGAGGGCACCAGAATGTGTCAAGTTCTTTATCTTTTTTTCTGAGGGGCCCAGAATGTGCCAGGTTCTTTATCTTTTTTTTTGAGGGGTCCAGAATGTGTCAGGTTCTTTATCTCTTTATCTGAGGGGCTTAGAATGTGTCAGGTTCTTTATCTTTTTTTCTGAGGGGCCCAGAATGTGCCAGGTTCTTTATCTTTTTTTTTGAGGGGTCCAGAATGTGTCAGGTTCTTTATCTCTTTATCTGAGGGGCTTAGAATGTGCCAGGTTCTTTATCTTTTTTCTGAGGGGCCCAGAATGTGCCAGGTTCTTTCTTTTTTTTTTCTGAGGGGTCCTGAATGTGCCAGGTTCTTTATCTTTTTTTGCAACCTCCACCCTAACAATATTTTCATCTGAAAATCTGCCGCCCTTTCATTCCACATTTTTCTGATTCATGTTTACGTTTTTCCGGACAACGTTCGCATCCGATCGGGTTCAGAGACGACAGAATGTTAATTAAAACAAGGCGGAGTGAACTCGGCCTCTTTTTTGCGTTGTAATTGCTGCGGCCAGTTCATCTTTGTCACGTAGAGCCCAATAGTCTTGTCAATGATGCATCCTGAAATACTCTGTGCTGCTGTGGGAATCTGGTTTCTTTCACTATCTAGCCATGCTTTCTTTTTTTTCTTGATTCACAATCCTCACGAATATTATCACATGAGGGGAAAGATCGCTGCCACCCTCCAATACCAGCACCTTCCCCATCTGAAATACTCTGTGCTGCTGAAAGACCCTGCATCTCCTACGTGCCGCTATACACTTTCGTACATAATGGTTTTGCCCTGGTGACGTGCAGCTCTGTCCCTAACAAACCTCGCATGATTAGACAGGACACCCCTCCTTCACATGATTCCGCCTTAAATACTCTGTGCTGCTGTGGAAAGCCACACCCTTTTCATAACTACACCATGATTGTAAAATAAATTTTTGTCTCCGTTAATAAAGCTGAATAAATAACATCTACTATTTACGAGTGACGATGGAGGCCGAGTGATTAATGGTGCACTGTCCCTTTAAATGACAAACGTGTTAATAATTACGAGCCATTAGAAGGCAGCGAGGTGTCAGTTCTGGCGATAATGAAGACAAACGACTACCTAGCTTCAGACCAGATGGTGCACCTAAGTCTCCCTTCCATTTGGTGTGCGGTTGACTCTATTGTTCTCCATTATCAGCCACCCCCATGCAGAGGCGTAAACGCGCGCTTTGGATTTTGTCTGCCCATTTGGTTCTAGGGTCAACAAACGTAAAATCCAGCAACTTCGTAATATATTCATTATCTTTTACGTTTTTTCAGTTACTTCTGCTAGATGGAAACCATCAGCAAGTTGCTGGTGACTGATCTACTGTTCTTTTTGGGTTTCTCTGAATATATATTGTTGTCCTGGGAACGGCAGGTCCGGATCTAGTACAAAGTAAAGTAACGGGATGATAGATATAAAATAATCCAGTAACAGCAACTTGCTGATGGTTTCCAGGTAGAAAGAGTGGATTAATTGAAACGTTCACTTGCCCTAATGCATTTCTATTAGTGAAGCACACCTACCGTTTTTGGGTATACAGCCCCTCTGCTATCCTATGTGTTTCCATTGTGGCAGACTACAAACAAGCCCTGGGTGTAGTATGATCCCGCCTTCATGACTTAAAGAAGATCAGACGACGAAACGTAACACATGACCGCAGTATCTGACTACACAGGGTTTGTTTGTAGTCTGTAACCATGGAAACCCATGGGCGTGCATTGGAGCTGTATACACGAAAAAAAATTGAATTTTTTTACAGGATTGTTAATTTTGAGACACCTCAGTAACACCATAAAGCCTCTGTATGTCTGTGCCCCCAGGGGTGGGATGAAGACTTCTTAATATGGGAGGTATTTTACTACGAGGACACCACCCCTGTGTGACCCTGTGGACTGGAGCATTGTATATGTTCTTCATGTGCGTGTCAGACGGTGTAAAGATACAGACGAGGGGGAATTACACACGCATCCTGGATCTTATACTTGGATTGCGCTCCGGGAGATGGAGCCCAGATTGGGACATTTAAAGGAACGGCAGCCAAATTAACCATAGTAAAGAGCCAAATCGCGCTGGGAGGAATATCAGGATGGGGAGAGGGGAGGATGCCGGTAATATGAAAGGATAATTTAAAATGGAGAGAAAATTATGGATAGAAAAAGTCACAACACCCCCTTCTTGGTTAATAATGCACCAAGGGTTGGTGTCAGTAGTAGTCCAATTTAGGAACATATCAGGTCCTAGTGCGCTTACCCCAAACAGATCCGGGTAAACCTGTTCTATGCTGTAATGCAGGCGTTGGGGTAGAAAAGGAGCTGAATCTAACTATAGGACCTGAATACTAAACCCCATCCCCTTTAGAAGTAATAAAAGCAAAGTAACCTTCAGGCCCGATCCCTGGTAAATGCCCTTAACATTTAAAGGGAATCCACCACTTGTCATGAATATGTAATTTTTTTCTCCTGGTGTAAATGCCGCTGTTCTCCTGATTCCGGCAATGTTTTTCTTTTGTTCCTGTGACTTTCCGTTCCTGAGATATGGCCTCTTCTTTCCTGTCTATAAATTTAGCCTTTTTAAGTCAACTAGGTGTGGTCATCAAAGAAAACGCCCATAAAAAAAATGAGGCTCACACCCACTTGGCTAAAAAAAGACAAGATTTATATGCAGGAAAGAAGAGGTGATATCTCAGGAACGGAGAGGCGCAGGAACACAAGAAAAACATCGCCGGATTCAGGAGAACGGCGGCATTTACACCAGGGGAGAAAAAAATTACATATTTATTGCAAATGAACACTGAAAGTCCATCCGTGCCATGCCTAATACAGGCTGGTTAAGTGGTATTCCACCTTGGTACCATGTAGAGAGGGGGATGGTAGTAACTACATCTGGTATATCGAAAAGGTTAGGGGCAAAACTCAGCTGGGACCCCATTCTCAAAGGCCCCCTAACTCGAAACCACTGACAAATTATTGGAATCCATTGAAAGCTACTTGCTGATGGTTTCCAGGCTGAAATAATCAGCTTTTCATTAACTCATTACCTCTATGTATGATTAAATGTTGAATTTAAATTGTGTTCTTGTCTAGCGGGGAGTGATCTGCTCATTCCACCATTATGTGACATCTATACGGGCTGCGGACGGCCTGAGTCACAGGGATGGGAACGTGCTTTGAACATCACAAAACTATAGAAAAGAAAATAACGATGGTGTATGGGATAATGGGGGGAGGCAGGAGCGGCACATGTCTGCAGGCCTGAGCTGTCAGGGGCCTTCCTCTTGGGGTCAGCCCACGCTGGGGTCCCATCATTAGCTCAGAGGTGCAATGTACTCTGTGTCTGTTTGGGGGAAATGATTCATTCCCTGTGTACGGTCGACCCGCTGACTCACAATGAGAAGCAGAAGGGAATCTCACATTAAACTGACAAAGCTCAGACACAAATCTCCTTCCCATTTTCCAAAGGAATCAGCAAAGGAAAGAGAAACAAATATTATGTGTGTAATATGTCAACTACAATAATATAACCCTCATGTACTCATCTGTGGTGCACGACTGACCCCTCCTAAAGCTCCAGGCACTACCAAATAAAGTACGTTTGACAGATTTGATTTATTGCCACATAAACAAGAATATAACTACTATAATACTGCCCCTATGTACAAGAATATAACCACTATAATACTGCCCCTATGTACAAGAATATAACTACTATAATACTGCCCCCTATGTACAAGAATATAACTACTATAATACTGCTCCAATGTACAAGAATATAACTACTATAATACTGCCCCTATGTACAAGAATATAACTACTATAATACTGCCCCCTATGTACAAGAATATAACTACTATAATACTGCGCCTATGTACAAGAAAATAACTACTATAATACTGCGCCTATGTACAAGAAAATACTATAATACTGCTCCTATGTGCAGGAATATAACTACTATAATACTGCTCCCTATGTACAAGAATATAACTACTATAATACTGCCCATATGTACAAGAATATTACTACTATAATACTGCTCCTATGTACAAGAATATAACTACTATAATACTGCTCCTATGTGCAGGAATATAACTACTATAATACTGCTCCTATGTACAAGTATATAACTACTATAATACTGCCTCCTATGTACAGGAATATAACTACTAAAATACTGCTCCTGTGTACAAGAATATAACTACTATAATACTGCCCCCTATGTACAAGAATATAATTACTATAATACTGCCCCCTATGTACAAGAATATAACTACTATAATACTGCCCCCTATGTACAAGAATATAACTACTATAATACTGCCCCCAATGTACAAGACTATAACTACTATAATACTGCCCCTATGTACAAGAATATAACTACTATAACACTGTCCCCTATGTACAAGACTATAACTACTAGAATACTGCTCCCTATGTACAAGAATATAACTACTATAATACTGCCCCTATGTACAAGAATATAACTACTATAATACTGCCCCCTATGTACAAGAATATAACTACTATAATACTTCCCCTGTGTACAAGGATATAACTACTATAATACTGCTCCTATGTACAAGAATATAACTACTATAATACTGCTCCTATATACAAGAATATAACTACTATAATACTGCTCCCTATGTACAAGAATATAACTACTATAATACTGCTCCTATGTACAAGAATATAATTACTATAATACTGCCCCTATGTACAAGAATATAACTACTATAATACTGCTCCCTATGTACAAGAATATAACTACTATAATACTGCCCCTATGTACAAGAATATAACTACTATAATACTGCCCCCTATGTACAAGAATATAACTACTATAATACTGCCCCTATGTACAAGAATATAACTACTATAATACTGCTCCCTATGTACAAGAATATAACTACTATAATACTGCTCCCTATGTACAAGAATATAACTACTATAATACTGCCCCTATGTACAAGAATATAACTACTATAATACTGCTCCCTATGTACAAGAATATAACTACTATAATACTGCCCCTGTGTACAAGGATATAACTACTATAATACTGCTCCTATATACAAGAATATAACTACTATAATACTGCCCCCTATGTACAAGAATATAACTACTATAATACTGCCCCTATGTACAAGAATAGAACTACTATAATACTGCTCCTATATCTAATATATAAAGCTCAAAGTGTGTATGTATGTATGTATGTGTGTGTGTGTGTGTGTGTGTGTGCGTATGTGTATGTATGTGTGTATGTCCAGGAATGGCATCCGCACCGTCGCAGCTACAGCCACAAAATTTGGCACAGTCACACGTCTGGACCCCGAGAGCGTCCTAAGCTATGTTGTGAGGCGGAATTTTTACCCCGCGTGTTCCAATTCACCAAACAATTTTTCCCGATCTACATAATGGGGAAACAGTGTATGCGTATCAAGCCCCGCCTCTCATAATGTCACAACGGTTGCCGTGGCGACACTGATGTCAACATAGGTTGCAAGCCCACCACTGCTCATTATGATGTCATAATGGTTGACTATGGGATGGAGAATATGTATGACGGGTATATGGGCACGGGACTATGGGATGGAGGATGTGTGACGGGTATATGGGCATTGGACTATGAGATGAAGGATGTGTGATGGGTATATGGGCACGGGACTATGGGATGGAGGATAATACTGCTCCTATGTACAAGAATATAACTACTATAATACTGCCCCCTATGTACAAGAATATAACTACTATAATACTGCTCCTATGTACAGGAATATAACTGCTATAATACTGTCCCCTGTGTACAAGAATATAACTACAATAATATTGCCCCCTATGTACAAGAATATAACTACTATAATACTGCTGCTATGTACAGGAATATAACTGCTATAATACTGCCCCTATATACAAGAATATAACTACTATAATACTGTCCCCTGTGTACAAGAATATAACTACAATAATACTGCCACTATGTACAAGAATATAACTACTATAATACTGCTCCTATGTACAAGAATATAACTACTATAATACTGCCCCCTATGTACAAGAATATAACTACTATAATACTGCTCCTATGTACAAGAATATAACTACTATAATACTGCCCCTATATACAAGAATATAACTACTATAATGCCCCTATGTACAAGAATATAACTACTATAATACTGCCCCCTATGTACAGACTATAGAATATATTAGAAAATAGAGTAAAATCCAGGACAATTAATGGTGCTGAGAACGTTTCATGAAGTTAAGGAGCAGCAGTAAAATGTATGGGAAACAGAAATCCAGAATACAGGTGCAGCATATGAGGAAACTTGGAGACATTAGTGAGATCATATGAAAAGTGAGTACAATAACTGTAAACCAGTGGGAATAGAGAAGTCTTGGGTGGGGATAGAGATAACAGCGCCGCATGTCTCAGTCTTATGTAATTTGGGGTGTGAGAGGATACGGGGGTTATCACTAGTCAGTTTTGGTTTCTGAGTGCAGTTATTCTTTCTTCGGCCTCTTCATCACTGCTTTTCCTCGATTCTTTCTTGCCAGATACTTTCAGAATAAATCCCGCTGCTGATGACTGATTTCACTTTGATCTTCTGTTCAATGCAAAAGTGAAGACGGGAATAAACAGAACGCAGCAGCTACACAATGTTCACGTTGGTCCCGAGCCATCATTGTGGGGAGCTGGAGCGCTGCTCCGGTGCTGTTAATGCTGCGCGACGGCTGATTCACAAGTATTCAGGCCTCCACCCTGTCTGCTGGTCTGTGACTGCCATAAGTGACAGCATCGCTTGAGATTTTCATCATAGTCCTGGTCTGGGATCTATGATTCTCGCAGTGAAAAAGTTTTACGAAAACTGAAATAATACCGCCATAGAGTGTTCCCAATACTTTTATATAATACATAAGATACTAAGACTGAAACAATGTGGCCATATAGATTGAGCGCTAACACGAATACCACCGCAGAGTGCAAAGATGATATTAGCATGCTGTACTCATAATTTTTCAACATAATACATAAAATACAAAATACCGCCACACTGTTCTCATGTAATTTACTGCTATATGGAACAAAAGGAACAACTTTAGTTAATACTTTCACAAAGTGCTCAAATAATATGGCCAAACAAGGCTCACAGAATTAGGTCATACGTTAATGATGTAGAGCAATAACTAATATTGTTAAATTCCCACACGCATCACTGATATAATACCGTCATACCGTGCAACTGAACTGATACAGCAGTAAAATGTCTAAATGATGCTCTTGGCTGTCTTGGCAGAATGGCTTTGAATGTTTTTGAGGAGTTCTAGACGGAAGGCTCTTGACTTTCTTGGTGAAATATTGTTAACCATCTTGGTGGAATGTTCTTGAGTGTCATGATGGTTCTTCTTGGAATGTTCTTGATTTAAGAGACTTTCTTGATTAAATGTTCTTAACCCTCTTAAGTTTCTTGGCGGAATGTTTTTGAACTTCTTGGCTGAATGCTCTCAACTTTCTTGGAATGATCTTGACTTTCATGGCAGAAAGTTTTTTTAATTTATTGACAGAACACTCTTGACTGTCTGGATGGAATTACCTTGACTTTCTTGGTGGAATGTTCTTCGATGGAAGACTCTTGACTTTCTTGGTGAAATGAGCTTAGCCATCATGGCAGAATGTTCTTGAATTTCTAGGCTGGATGTTATTTACTGTCTTGATGAAATCATCTGGATTTTCTTGGTGGAATGTTCTTGACATTCTTGATGGATCGATCTTGACTGTATTGATGGATGATCTTGACTATCTTGACTGTATTGATGGAATTATCTTGTTGTTCCTACCAGAATGTTTTTGATGGAAGACATTTGACTTTCTCTATAAAAAGTTCTTAACCATCTTGACAGAATGTTCTTTACTGTCTTAAAGGAATGATCTTGACTGTCATGATGGTTCTTCTTGAAATGTTCTTGATTTAAGAGACTTTCTTGATTAAATGTTCTTAACCCTCTTAACTTTCTTGGTGGAATGTTTTTGAATTTCTTGGCTGAATGCTCTCAACTTTCTTGGTGGAATGATCTTGACTTTCAAGGCGGAATGTTTTTGAATTTATTGACGGAACAATCTTGACTGACTGGATGGAATTATCTTGATTTTCTTGGTGGAATGTTCTTGACATTCTTGATGGAACGATCTTGACTGTATTGATGGAATGATCTTGTTGTTCCTACCAGAATGTTTTTGATGGAAGACATTTGACTTTCTCTATAAAACGTTCTTAACCATCTTTACAGAATGTTCTTGACTGTCTTGAAGGAATGATCTTGACTTTCTTGGCAGAATGTTATTGACTTTTTTGACGGAACAATCTTGAATGATGAAATTATCTTGACTTTCTTGGAAAGTTCTTGAGTGTTTTGATGGAATAATCTTGACTTTATTGGCAGAATAATCTTGATGGGAGGCTCTTGGTTTTCTCGACTTTCTTGGTGGAATGCTTTTAACTTTCTTGATGGAGCAAACTTGATAAAATGATCTTGACTTTCTTGGCAGAATGTTCTTGATAGAAGGCGCCTTAACTCTCTTGGTAAAATGTTCTTAACCATCTGGGTGAAGGTTCTTGACTTTCTTGATGCAGCATTCTTGATGGAATGATCTTGACTTTATTGATGACATGGTTTAAACCATTTTGGTTGAATTCTTGACTTTCTTAACGGAACGATTTTGACTGATATGATGGAATGATCTTGACTTTCTCAGAAGAATGTTATTGACTGTCCTCATGTAATAATCTTGAGTTTCTTTTCAGAATGCTGTTGACTTTCTTGATGGAGAAGTTTTGATGGAATTATCTTGACTTTTTTGGCAAAATGTTCTTGATAGAAGGCTCTTGGCTTTCTTAGTGAAATTCATATCCATCTTGGCGGAATATTCTTGACTGACTTGTTGGAATGATCTTGATATTCTCAGCAGAATGGTCTTGATGGAAAGCTCTTGACTTTCTTGTTCAAATGTTTTTGTTTTTCCATCTTGGTGGAATGTTCTTGACTTTTTTGGAGGGATGTTCTTGATGGAAGGCTCTTGAGTCAATTGCTGCAATGTTCTTGACCTTTACGGCGGAATGTTCCTTAACAATTGGTTTGTCCTCCTGAGAAGTTTCTTCATGGTGACGCCATGCATCTTACATATTTGAATAGTAATAGTCTGATATTTGGGATGTGTTGGCACAAGTCGTGCACTTACATGACAGGACCTCCCAAACTCAAGCATCATCGAGTCATTGCATTTTTTTCTCATAAGAATGAAACATAAACAGCAATATTTATATTCTACAATGATATCACTTGAAAGATGTGACCTTCTGGGAGGTGCCTTAAAGGGACGGTACACAACAGCCATTGGCGCTTAATTTGATAAACTTCTGTCCTCGATCATCAGCCACATCTGAAAGGTTGTGATTTGTGGGGCTCTTACTAGGAAGCCGTGAGGGGGCCACATCATAGTCTGTTATGTGGGGAATACCAGCAGGTGGACGTGATGCCGGACACATCCAGAATCCCCCGCTATAAGTGCCAGGGGCATCGGACATCTCCTTCCTCCATTCCTCTTGAATTCCTCGCTGGTTACTCAGACTGTACTTCTGTTATTGTAATCAGTCTTGGAGGATTTGCTCGGCACGGGACCAACGTCAGGAAATGAAACATTTTGAACAATTTTTTCTGTTCGGATTCAGAAAACAAAAACCTTCTCCGAACAACTGATCAAAGACGAAAATGGAAGGTGAGGGAAGAAGGTCAAAGAGCAACCAGCGTCCGGCTACACAGAGATCACGCAACGACCCTCACAATCAGGGCAACCCTCAATACACTACACAACCCCCCTCACATTACACCCCACCATAATACTACACAACCCTCACATTACACCCCACCATAATACTACACAACCCTCACATTACCCCCCACCATAATACTACACAACCCTCACATTACCCCCCACCATAATACTACACAACCCTCACATTACACTCCACCATAATACACAACCCTCACATTACACCCCACCATAATACTACACAACCCTCCCATTACACTCCACCATAATACACAACCCTCACATTACACCCCACCATAATACTACACAACCCTCCCATTACACCCCACCATAATACTACACAACCCTCACATTACACCCCACCATAATACTACACAACCCTCACATTACACCCCACCATAATACTACACAACCCTCACATTACACTCCACCATAATACTACACAACCCTCACATTACACTCCACCATAATACTACACAACCCTCACATTACACCCCACCATAATACTACACAACCCTCACATTACCCCCCACCATAATACTACACAACCCTCACATTACCCCCCACCATAATACTACACAACCCTCACATTACACTCCACCATAATACACAACCCTCACATTACACCCCACCATAATACTACACAACCCTCCCATTACACTCCACCATAATACACAACCCTCACATTACACCCCACCATAATACTACACAACCCTCCCATTACACCCCACCATAATACTACACAACCCTCACATTACACCCCACCATAATACTACACAACCCTCACATTACACCCCACCATAATACTACACAACCCTCACATTACACTCCACCATAATACTACACAACCCTCACATTACACTCCACCATAATACTACACAACCCTCACATTACACCCCACCATAATACTACACAACCCTCACATTACACCCCACCATAATACTACACAACCCTCACATTACACTCCACCATAATACACAACCCTCACATTACACCCCACCATAATACTACACAACCCTGCCATTACACCCCACCATAATACTACACAACCCTCCCATTACACCCCACCATAATACTACACAACCCTCCCATTACACCCCACCATAATACTACACAACCCTCACATTACACCTCACCATAATACTACACAACCCTCACATTACACCCCACCATAATACTACACAACCCTCACATTACACTCCACCATAATAATACATAACCCTCACATTACACCCCACCATAATACTACACAACCCTCACATTACACCTCACCATAATACTACACAACCCTCACATTACACCCCACCATAATACTACACAACCCTCACATTACACTCCACCATAATAATACATAACCCTCACATTACACCCCATCATAATACAAAACCCTCACATTACACCCCACCATAACACTGCACAACCCTCACATTACACCCCACCATAATACTACACAACCCTCACATTACACTCCACCATAATAATACATAACCCTCACATTACACCCCATCATAATACAAAACCCTCACATTACACCCCATTACAACACTGCACAACCCTCACATTACACCCCACCATAATACTACACAACCCTCACATTACACCCCACCATAATACTACACAACCCTCACATTACACCCCACCATAATACTACACAACCCTCACATTACACCCCACCATAATACACAACCCTCACAATACTCCCCACCATAATACACAACCCTCACATTACACCCCACCATAATACACAACCCTCACATAACACCTCACCATAATACTACACAACCCTCACATTACACCCCACCATAATACTACACAACCCTCACATTACACCCCACCATAATACACAACCCTCACATTACACCCCACCATAATACACAACCCTCACATTACACCCCACCATAATACACAACCCTCACATAACACCTCACCATAACGCTACACAACCCTCACATTACACCCCACCATAACACTGCACAACCCTCACATTACACCCCACCATTATACTACGCAACCCTCACATTACACCCCACCATAATACTACGCAACCCTCACATTACACCCCACCATAATACTACACAACCCTCACATTACACCCCACCATAATACTACACAACCCTCACATTACACCCCACCATAATACTACACAACCCTCACATTACACCCCACCATAATACTACACAACCCTCACATTACACCCCACCATAATACTACACAACCCTCACATTACACCCCACCATAATACACAACCCTCACATTACACCCCACCATAATACACAACCCTCACATAACACCTCACCATAATACTACACAACCCTCACATTACACCCCACCATAATACTACACAACCCTCACATTACACCCCATCATAATACTACACAACCCTCACATTACACCCCATCATAATAATACACAAACCTCACATTACACCCCACCATAATACACAACCCTCACATTACACCCCACCATAATACACAACCCTCACTTAACACCTCACCATAATACTACACAACCCTCACATTACACCCCATCATAATAATACACAAACCTCACATTACACCCCACCATAATACACAACCCTCACATAACACCTCACCATAATACTACACAACCCTCACATTACACCCCACCATAATACACAACCCTCACATTACACCCACCATAATACTACACAACCCTCACATTACTCCCCACCATAATACTACACAACCCTCACATTACACCCCTCCATAATACACAACCCTCACATTACACCCCACCATAATACTACACAACCCTCACATTACACCACATCATAATACACAACCCTCACATTACACCCCATCATAATACACAACCCTCACAATACACCCCACCATAATACACAACCCTCACATAACACCTCACCATAATACTACACAACCCTCACATTACACCCCACCATAATACACAACCCTCACATTACACCCACCATAATACTACACAACCCTCACATTACTCCCCACCATAATACTACACAACCCTCACATTACACCCCACCATAATACTACACAACCCTCACATTACACCCCATCATAATAATACACAAACCACACATTACACCCCACCATAATACACAACCCTCACATTACACCTCACCATAATACTACACAATCCTCACATTACACCCCACCATAATACTACACAATCCTCACATTACACCCCACCATAATACTACACAACCCTCACATTACACCTCACCATAATACTACACAACCCTCACATTACACCTCACCATAATACTACACAACCCTCACATTACACCTCACCATAATACTACACAACCCTCACATTACACCCCACCATAATACTACACAATCTTCACATTACACCCCACCATCATACTACAAAACCCTCACATTACACCCTACCATCATACTACAAAATCCTCACATTACATAACCCTCACATTACACACCACCATAATACTACACAACCCTCACATTACACAACCCTCATTACACCCCATCAAAATACTACACAACCCTCACAACATTACACCCCATCATAATACTACACAAACCTCACATTACACCCCACCATAATACTACACAACCCTCACATTACACCCTACCATCATACTACACAACCCTCATATTACACCCCACCACAATACTACACAATCCTCATATTACACCCCACCATAATACAACACAACCCTCACATTACACCCCACTATAATACTACACAACCCTCACATTACACCCCATCGCAATACTACACAACCCCATATTACATGCCACCATACTATACAACCCTCACATTACACAATCCACCATAATACTACACAACCCTCACATTACATTCCATCATACTACATAACCCTCAGCTTACACCCCACCATGATACTACATAACCCTCACATTACACCCTACTATAATACTACACAACCCTCACATTACACCCCACTATAATACTACAAACCCTCACATTACACCCACCATAATACTACACAACCCTCACATTACACCCCACCATAATACTACACAACCCTCACATTACACCCCACCATATAATACTACACAACCCTCACATTACACCCCACCATTATACTACACAACCCTCACATTACACCCCACTATAATAATAAACAACCCTCATATTGCACCTCACCATAATACTACACAACCCTCATATTACACCTCACCATAATACTACACAACCCTCATATTACACCTCACCATAATACTACACAACCCTCACATTACACCCTACCATCATACTACACAACCCTCATATTACACCCCACCACAATACTACACAATCCTCATATTACACCCCACCATAATACAACACAACCCTCACATTACACCTCACTATAATACTACACAACCCTCACATTACACCCCATCGCAATACTACACAACCCCATATTACATGCCACCATACTATACAACCCTCACATTACACAATCCACCATAATACTACACAACCCTCACATTACATTCCATCATACT
This sequence comes from Dendrobates tinctorius, assembly GCF_039654945.1. Lineage (NCBI taxonomy): Eukaryota > Metazoa > Chordata > Amphibia > Anura > Dendrobatidae > Dendrobates > Dendrobates tinctorius. Next base: position 3,614,261 of record NW_027361688.1, read on the forward strand.
ACATAACCCTCAGCTTACACCCCACCATGATACTACATAACCCTCACATTACACCCCACTATAATACTACAAACCCTCACATTACACCCACCATAATACTACACAACCCTCACATTACACCCCACCATAATACACAACCCTCACATTACACCTCACCATAATACTACACAATCCTCACATTACACCCCACCATAATACTACACAATCCTCACATTACACCCCACCATAATACTACACAACCCTCACATTACACCTCACCATAATACTACACAACCCTCACATTACACCTCACCATAATACTACACAACCCTCACATTACACCTCACCATAATACTACACAACCCTCACATTACACCCCACCATAATACTACACAATCTTCACATTACACCCCACCATCATACTACAAAACCCTCACATTACACCCTACCATCATACTACAAAATCCTCACATTACATAACCCTCACATTACACACCACCATAATACTACACAACCCTCACATTACACAACCCTCATTACACCCCATCAAAATACTACACAACCCTCACAACATTACACCCCATCATAATACTACACAAACCTCACATTACACCCCACCATAATACTACACAACCCTCACATTACACCCTACCATCATACTACACAACCCTCATATTACACCCCACCACAATACTACACAATCCTCATATTACACCCCACCATAATACAACACAACCCTCACATTACACCCCACTATAATACTACACAACCCTCACATTACACCCCATCGCAATACTACACAACCCCATATTACATGCCACCATACTATACAACACTCACATTACACAATCCACCATAATACTACACAACCCTCACATTACATTCCATCATACTACATAACCCTCAGCTTACACCCCACCATGATACTACATAACCCTCACATTACACCCTACTATAATACTACACAACCCTCACATTACACCCCACTATAATACTACAAACCCTCACATTACACCCACCATAATACTACACAACCCTCACATTACACCCCACCATAATACTACACAACCCTCACATTACACCCCACCATATAATACTACACAACCCTCACATTACACCCCACCATTATACTACACAACCCTCACATTACACCCCACTATAATAATAAACAACCCTCATATTGCACCTCACCATAATACTACACAACCCTCATATTACACCTCACCATAATACTACACAACCCTCATATTACACCTCACCATAATACTACACAACCCTCACATTACACCCTACCATCATACTACACAACCCTCATATTACACCCCACCACAATACTACACAATCCTCATATTACACCCCACCATAATACAACACAACCCTCACATTACACCTCACTATAATACTACACAACCCTCACATTACACCCCATCGCAATACTACACAACCCCATATTACATGCCACCATACTATACAACCCTCACATTACACAATCCACCATAATACTACACAACCCTCACATTACATTCCATCATACTACATAACCCTCAGCTTACACCCCACCATGATACTACATAACCCTCACATTACACCCCACTATAATACTACAAACCCTCACATTACACCCACCATAATACTACACAACCCTCACATTACACCCCACCATAATACTACACAACCCTCACATTACACCCCACCATAATACTACACAATCTTCACATTACACCCCACCATCATACTACAAAACCCTCACATTACACCCTACCATCATACTACAAAATCCTCACATTACATAACCCTCACATTACACCCCACCATAATACTACACAACCCTCACATTACACAACCCTCATTACACCCCATCAAAATACTACACAACCCTCACAACATTACACCCCATCATAATACTACACAAACCTCACATTACACCCCACCATAATACTACACAACCCTCACATTACACCCTACCATCATACTACACAACCCTCATATTACACCCCACCACAATACTACACAATCCTCATATTACACCCCACCATAATACAACACAACCCTCACATTACACCCCACTATAATACTACACAACCCTCACATTACACCCCATCGCAATACTACACAACCCCATATTACATGCCACCATACTATACAACCCTCACATTACACAATCCACCATAATACTACACAACCCTCACATTACATTCCATCATACTACATAACCCTCAGCTTACACCCCACCATGATACTACATAACCCTCACATTACACCCTACTATAATACTACACAACCCTCACATTACACCCCACTATAATACTACAAACCCTCACATTACACCCACCATAATACTACACAACCCTCACATTACACCCCACCATAATACTACACAACCCTCACATTACACCCCACCATATAATACTACACAACCCTCACATTACACCCCACCATTATACTACACAACCCTCACATTACACCCCACTATAATAATAAACAACCCTCATATTGCACCTCACCATAATACTACACAACCCTCATATTACACCTCACCATAATACTACACAACCCTCATATTACACCTCACCATAATACTACACAACCCTCACATTACACCCTACCATCATACTACACAACCCTCATATTACACCCCACCACAATACTACACAATCCTCATATTACACCCCACCATAATACAACACAACCCTCACATTACACCTCACTATAATACTACACAACCCTCACATTACACCCCATCGCAATACTACACAACCCCATATTACATGCCACCATACTACACAACCCTCACATTACACCCTACCATTATACTACACAACCCTCACATTACACCCCACTATAATAATAAACAACTCTCATATTGCACCTCACCATAATACTACACAACCCTCATATTACACCTCACCATAATACTACACAACCCTCATATTACACCTCACCATAATACTACACAACCCTCATATTACACCCCACCATAATACTACACAACCCTCACATTACACCCCACCATAATACTACACAACCCTCACATTACACCCCACTATAATAATACACAACCCTCACAATACATCCCACCATAATACTACACAACCCTCATATTACACCTCACCATAGAACTACACAACATTCATATTACACCCCACTATAATACTACACAACTCACAATACACCCCACCATAATACTACACAACCCTCACATTGCACCCACCATAATACTACACAACCCTCACCTTACACCCCACCATAATACTACACAACCCTCACATTGCACCCACCATAATACTACACAACCCTCACCTTACACCCCACCATAATACTACACAACCCTCACATTACACACCACCATAATACTACACAACCCTCACATTACACTCACCATAATACTACACAACCGTCTCATTACACCCCACCATAATAATACACAACCTTCACATTACACCCCACCATAATACTACACAACCCTCACATTACACCCTGTCCAGAATTCTCCAATAGCAGTTTTCTGTGGAGAATCTAGTAAATGTGACCCGGTCTCAACCAGACATGCTACTCACACCCCACCACTCTACCATTAGTCACAGACAACGAGGCCTTCACCCCAAGTTAGTCATATCACGGCCTACCCACCATCGGTCTCATGTTTTTCTGGAAGTTACGGGGTTTGATGGGAAATATCTTTTTTTTTTAACTAAAAAATGAAGAAAACTTAATTATAATTTCGTCAGGCTATCCGGGGAGTATGTGATGGGGAGATCCCCATGATGCGCCAAGATATCTGATGTTTCCTCACTGTGTCAGTGGACATGGGGTGAAAAGGAGAACGCTGGACAAAAGGGGACAGAAGTCGTACTCCAAATATCTAAATATAGGTCTGAAAACGGAAATATGCGGAAATTTCTCATGTAGTTTTCTCATCATGACCGTGTATGGACGGCAGATTGTGGTATTATTGTACATTGTGCAGTAGTAGTTTTATCTGCAGTCCTATGGAAAAGTAGCTATAAAGCAAACTCAGCTCTGCTACATGTGAAATAATTACTCTTGTCTATTCTGGCAGATTGGTTAAAAAAACAGTCCATAAAGGCCATAGGAGCCGTCACTGGGGGGAGATCGTGTTATACATCCATTGTATGCAAAAATGTGAACTGTTCATGCGGGCAATGTTCTATAAATTGTGACTCCTGAGTAGCAGTCATCAGCCATATGGATCTCTTCTAGCAATGTTGTTTATATGGGCACATTCCTATCAGTAATTTATGGGCACTTTACTGACACTGCTGATTATAGAGGCATATTCCTATCAATAACACTTCAAAACCCTGACATTACACCCCACCATAATACTACACAACCCTCACATTACACCCCACCATAATACTACACAACCCTCACATTACACCCCACCATAATACTACACAACCCTCACATTACACCCCACCATAATACTACACAACCCTCACATTACACCCCACCATAATACTACACAACCCTCACATTACACCCCACCATAATACTACACAACCCTCATATTACACCCCACCATAATACTACACAACCCTCACATTACACTCCACCATAATACTACACAACCCTCACATTACACCCCACCATAATACTACACAACCCTCACATTACACCCCACCATAATAATACACAACCCTCACATTACACCCACCATAATACTACACAACCCTCATATTACACCCCACCATAATACTACACAATTCTCACATTACACCCCACCATAATACTACAAAACCCTCACATTACACCCCACCATAATACTACAAAACCCTCACATTACACCCCATCGTAATACTACACAACTCTCACATTACACCCCACCATAATACTACACAAACCTCACATTACACCCAACCATAATACTACACAACCCTCACATTACACCCCATCATAATACTACACAACCCTCACATTACACCCCATCATAATACACAACCCTCACATTACACCCCACCATAATACTACACAACCCTCACATTACACCCCACCATAATGCTACACAATCCTCAGATTACACCCCACCATAATACTACACAACCCTCATATTACACCCCACCATAATACACAACCCTCACATTACAACCCACCATAATACTACACAACCCTCACATTACACCCCACCATAATACTACACAACCCTCACATTACACCCAACCATACTACACAATCCTCACATTACACCCCACCATAATACTACGCAATCTTCATTTTACACCCAAGCATTATACTACACAACCCTCATACTACACCCCACCATATAATACTACACAACCCTCATACTACACCCCACCATATAATACTACACAACCCTCATATTACACCCCACCATACTACAATACTACACAACCCTCACATTACACCCCACCATATAATACTTCACAACCCTTACATTACACCCCACCATAATACTACACAACCCTCATATTACACCTCACCATAATACTACACAACCCTCATATTACACCCCACCATAATACTACACAACCCTCACATTACACCCCCCCATAATACTACACAACCCTCATATTACACCTCACCATAATACTACACAACCCTCATATTACACCCCACCATAATACTACACAACCCTCACATTACACCCCCCCATAATACTACACAACCCTCATATTACACCTCACCATAATACTACACAACCCTCATATTACACCTCACCATAATACTACACAACGCTCATATTACACCCCACCATAATACTACACAACCCTCACATTACACCCCACCATAATACTACACAACCCTCACATTACACCCCACTATAATAATACACAACCCTCACAATACATCCCACCATAATACTACACAACCCTCATATTACACCTCACCATAGAACTACACAACATTCATATTACACCCCACTATAATACTACACAACTCACAATACACCCCACCATAATACTACACAACCCTCACATTGCACCCACCATAATACTACACAACCCTCACCTTACACCCCACCATAATACTACACAACCCTCACATTGCACCCACCATAATACTACACAACCCTCACCTTACACCCCACCATAATACTACACAACCCTCACATTACACACCACCATAATACTACACAACCCTCACATTACACTCACCATAATACTACACAACCGTCTCATTACACCCCACCATAATAATACACAACCTTCACATTACACCCCACCATAATACTACACAACCCTCACATTACACCCTGTCCAGAATTCTCCAATAGCAGTTTTCTGTGGAGAATCTAGTAAATGTGACCCGGTCTCAACCAGACATGCTACTCACACCCCACCACTCTACCATTAGTCACAGACAACGAGGCCTTCACCCCAAGTTAGTCATATCACGGCCTACCCACCATCGGTCTCATGTTTTTCTGGAAGTTACGGGGTTTGATGGGAAATATCTTTTTTTTTTAACTAAAAAATGAAGAAAACTTAATTATAATTTCGTCAGGCTATCCGGGGAGTATGTGATGGGGAGATCCCCATGATGCGCCAAGATATCTGATGTTTCCTCACTGTGTCAGTGGACATGGGGTGAAAAGGAGAACGCTGGACAAAAGGGGACAGAAGTCGTACTCCAAATATCTAAATATAGGTCTGAAAACGGAAATATGCGGAAATTTCTCATGTAGTTTTCTCATCATGACCGTGTATGGACGGCAGATTGTGGTATTATTGTACATTGTGCAGTAGTAGTTTTATCTGCAGTCCTATGGAAAAGTAGCTATAAAGCAAACTCAGCTCTGCTACATGTGAAATAATTACTCTTGTCTATTCTGGCAGATTGGTTAAAAAAACAGTCCATAAAGGCCATAGGAGCCGTCACTGGGGGGAGATCGTGTTATACATCCATTGTATGCAAAAATGTGAACTGTTCATGCGGGCAATGTTCTATAAATTGTGACTCCTGAGTAGCAGTCATCAGCCATATGGATCTCTTCTAGCAATGTTGTTTATATGGGCACATTCCTATCAGTAATTTATGGGCACTTTACTGACACTGCTGATTATAGAGGCATATTCCTATCAATAACACTTCAAAACCCTGACATTACACCCCACCATAATACTACACAACCCTCACATTACACCCCACCATAATACTACACAACCCTCACATTACACCCCACCATAATACTACACAACCCTCACATTACACCCCACCATAATACTACACAACCCTCACATTACACCCCACCATAATACTACACAACCCTCACATTACACCCCACCATAATACTACACAACCCTCATATTACACCCCACCATAATACTACACAACCCTCACATTACACTCCACCATAATACTACACAACCCTCACATTACACCCCACCATAATACTACACAACCCTCACATTACACCCCACCATAATAATACACAACCCTCACATTACACCCACCATAATACTACACAACCCTCATATTACACCCCACCATAATACTACACAATTCTCACATTACACCCCACCATAATACTACAAAACCCTCACATTACACCCCACCATAATACTACAAAACCCTCACATTACACCCCATCGTAATACTACACAACTCTCACATTACACCCCACCATAATACTACACAAACCTCACATTACACCCAACCATAATACTACACAACCCTCACATTACACCCCATCATAATACTACACAACCCTCACATTACACCCCATCATAATACACAACCCTCACATTACACCCCACCATAATACTACACAACCCTCACATTACACCCCACCATAATGCTACACAATCCTCAGATTACACCCCACCATAATACTACACAACCCTCATATTACACCCCACCATAATACACAACCCTCACATTACAACCCACCATAATACTACACAACCCTCACATTACACCCCACCATAATACTACACAACCCTCACATTACACCCAACCATACTACACAATCCTCACATTACACCCCACCATAATACTACACAACCCTCACATTACACCCAACCATACTACACAATCCTCACATTACACCCCACCATAATACTACGCAATCTTCATTTTACACCCCAGCATTATACTACACAACCCTCATACTACACCCCACCATATAATACTACACAACCCTCATACTACACCCCACCATATAATACTACACAACCCTCATATTACACCCCACCATACTACAATACTACACAACCCTCACATTACACCCCACCATATAATACTTCACAACCCTTACATTACACCCCACCATAATACTACACAACCCTCATATTACACCTCACCATAATACTACACAACCCTCATATTACACCCCACCATAATACTACACAACCCTCACATTACACCCCCCCATAATACTACACAACCCTCATATTACACCCCACCATTATACTACACAACCCTCATACTACTCCTCACCATATAATAGTACACAACCCTCATATTACACCCCACCATAATACCACACAACCCTCACATTACACCCCACCATAATACTACACAATCCTCAGATTACACCCCACCATAATACTACACAACCCTCATATTACACCCCACCATAATACACAACCTTCACATTACACCCCACCATAATACTACACAACCCTCACATTACACCCCACCATAATACTACACAATCCTCACATTACACCCCACCATAATACTACACAACCCTCATATTACACCCCACCATAATACACAACCTTCACATTACACCCCACCATAATACTACACAACCCTCACATTACACCCCACCATAATACTACACAATCCTCACATTACACCCCACCATAATACTACGCAATCTTCATATTACACCCGACCGTAATACTTCACAACCCTCAGATTACACCCCACCATATTACACAACCCTCACATTACACCCCACCATAATACTACACAACCCTCACATTACACCCCACCATATAATACTACACAACCCTCACATTACACCCCACCATATAATACTACACAACCCTCACATTACACCCCACCATAATACTACACAACCCTCACATTACACCCCACCATATAATACTACACAACCCTCACATTACACCCCACCATACTACACAACCCTCACATTACACCCCACCATAATACTACACAACCCTCACATTACACCCCACCATAATACTACACAACCCTCACATTACACTCCACCATAATACTACACAACCCTCACATTACACCCCACCATATAATACTACACAACCCTCACATTACACCCCACCATACTAAACAACCCTCACATTACACCCCACCATAATACTACACAACCCTCACATTACACCCCACCATAATACTACACAACCCTCACATTACACTCCACCATAATACTACACAACCCTCACATTACACCCCACCATATAATACTACACAACCCTCACATTACACCCCACCATAATACTACACAACCCTCACATTACACCCCACGATAATAATACACAACCCTCATATTACACCCTGGCCAGCTTTCTCTAAAAGCAATTGTTGGTGGAGAATCTAGTAAATGTGACCCCATCTCAACCAGACATGCTACTCACACCCCACCACTCTACCATTAGTCACGGACACCGAGGCCTTTACCCCATATTAGTCATGTATCACGGCCTACCCACCATCGGTCTCATGTTTTTCTGGAAGTTAGAGGGTTTGGTGGGAAATATTATCCTTTTTTTTTAACTAAAGAATGAAGAAAACGTAATTATGATTTCGTCAGGCTATCCGGGGAGTAGGTGATGGGGTAGATCCCCACGATGGGCCAAGATATCTGATGTTTCCTCATTGTGTGGGAGGACATGGGGTTAAAAGGACGCTGGACAAAAGAAGACAGATGTCGTTCTCCAAATATCTAAATATAGGTCTGAAAACGGAAATATGCGGAAATTTCTTGTATAGTTTTTTCATCATGACCTTGTATGGACGGCAGATCGCGGGATTATTGTACACTGTGCTGTATTAATTCTTCTGGCTCCTTTTCTGTGCGCACCGCTATTTGTAAGGACACCACCAATGCTCCATTTATGTGGGTTATCTCCTGGTACTATGGACTATTGAAGGAACTCCTCTAACGCGGTCCTAGGAGTAATTCTCACCCAGAATATTGCCCACGGACACCCACTACTGGGCGCAGTTTATGGAAACTGATTGGAACGTGCCCAAATCTACCAGGATTCTATTTTGAAAACCAGTTTTGGGCAAACTTGGAACTTATAAAGTTCCACCAGAAAAATATAACAAAGAAAAGGCCGGCATAGGCTTTCACCAATACCTGCGTACGCAGAAGGAGGGCTATAGCACGCCCGCAGTGGGGAACCATTTCCCATTTACTCCAATTGTTATTTCAAGAAACAGGGGGGAAGCCATTAATAAATGTAAGGAATTTGTGGGGTGGGGGTTGGACATGTCTGTTCTGCATTACGACCCAGAGGACGCGGTTCCCCGAGCTACAAACATCACTAATGAATAAGTAGTAGCGGGGGAAATCATTATTATAATCATAGGTTGTAATGGGATTGCCCTCTTAACCCTTACAGTCCCAGGGGCCCACCAGCACCACTTAGACTGAAGCTTAGCAGGCGCAGTAGGTAGTCAGGTGGTCACTAATGGAAGTAACCCTGACACTGCCAGCTAGGTTCTCACTTACTGAGCCACCAAATTTAATATCGGTTTTCCACTTTTATAGAAGACCTGTGAATTGGCATAAATATGTAAAAAAAAAAAAAAACGCCAGTGTAAATGCCGCCGTTCTCCTGAATCCGGCGATGTTTTTCTTTTGTTCCTACGCCTCTCCGATCCTGAGATATGGCCCTTTCTTCCTTGTCAATAAATCTAGCCTTCTTAGAAAAGTGGGCGTGGTTCTCAACTCCTTTCTGAATGTTCTGAATGACCACGCCCCTCTAGATAAAAAGACCAGATTTAAATACAGGGAAGAGTGGGCCATATCTCAGGAATGCAGAGGCGCAGGAACAAAAGATAAACATCGTTGGATTCAGGAGAACAGCGGCATTTACACCACGTAAAAAAAAATACAAATTTATGGCAAGCGACAGATCCCCTTTAAGTGTGTCAAAAAAGGGGAATCATTTATAAATTGGCTGGTGAACAATTTTTCTCAATCAAAACTGCTTCAGAAAGTTGAACCAAATACATGAGGCCACCTGAGCCATTTTCATGAATCTGGTGTACTGCCTTTTTTTTTCCTTGCAGATCTTATATGCTTTTGCGTAAACATAGAGGAACACAGAGGCGCAGAGCCTATCTACTTTGTCATTTAGGGGACGTTATGTGATGGATCAGAAAAAAAACACACCTTTAAAACAACTGAAATCTTACATTTGATAATTCAAAAACATCGTATAATCCAGAATGTGACTAATAAAAATAATTGAAAGCCTCCCTTTTTTTTGCAGGCTAGATTACCGCAAGGGGCCACACCGCCTTCAAAAAAAAAAAAAAAAAACAGCTGAAAATTTCTATTAAAGTCAACAGGGTCATTAACGGCAATTATTTGACTGTATTATTATTGTATTCCTGATAATAGTGTGCACTGCTCCCCCTACTGGCCACCGACCCAAAATACCCCAAAAATCAAAAAACACTCTACTTTACGACATGATCATTAGACCTTTGCTCAGTCTCTTCCAAAACTGATTCAGATTTCATGGTCCTGCCCTATCTGCACCTATTGGTGCGTGTCTGAATTGGATAAGTGCTGAATATTGGAGAAAAGGGGGTATACTGGAGAGTCCACATCCATATCAAGACCCATTTTACTCTCCTCCATTATGCAAGTGAATGCAAGCTAGTGTTATCTGTTATCAGCCTTTTATGTGTTGGAACAATTCTAGCTATGGTTGTACCTACTAGGAGACACAGGATCGCTTTACCTACAAAGTAGTGCAACCTGCAGCTGCCACTAGAGGGAGCACACTATGTATGCATTATTAGAACACTATGCAGTGAGCGCCCTCTAGTGGTGGCCTTAGTTAGCTCAAATTTGATTTGATTTTGACCGGACACTGTTGGCCACTCACCCGCCCGGTGGGATTTCTTGGCTCACTATGGCAGGTGCAGACGTCGCCCCTTGCATCACACAGCACAACACCTGGCTGCCACTATCAGGGCACTTTTTCTTAAAGGGCCATACACATATTTTTATCGTAGAATATTGCTCCATTCGATGAAGAATTATCCTCTGAGTTAAAGGGGTAGTGTAATTATCACAAAATTCCTGTGATCGCTCCTGGGGTTCATCAAATATTTTGGGCATACAGAAAGACAAAGTGAAACCCAAAGTGCCTGGAGAAAGGAAATGACTACAGAATCACTTTCATTAATATCCTTGCATGTAAGAGGGTCAAATCGCTCGGTTTCCTCTTAACCGCAGCCAACAGATACGGATGGGGACGCAGGAAAGTTTTGGTTTTACTTGTGGTCATGTGACTTCTTCTAAATTGGTGGAAAATTAGTGATTCGCCTCTGTTATTATATTATTACATTAAGGAATTGTACTGTAAGCGATTCTCCCATCTAATATTATATATATCAATATTGGCGCTCATCAGATTTATGGTAATGCAATCATCAATGTAGCAGTTCTCCAAGAGTATGATCAAGCAGTACAACGTGTATTACACCCCAGAGCTGCGCTCACTATTCTGCTGGTGCAGTCACTGTGTACATACATTACATTACTGATCCTGAGTTACCTCCTGTATTATACTCCAGAGCTGCACTCACTATTCTGCTGCTGCAGTCACTGTGTACATACATTACATTACTGATCCTGAGTTCCATCCTGTATTATACCCCAGAGCTGCACTCACTATTCTGCCGGTGCAGTCACTGTGTACATGCATTACATTACTGATCCTGAGTTACATCCTGTATTATACTCCAGAGCTGCACTCACTATTCTGCTGCTGCAGTCACTGTGTACATACATTACATTACTGATCCTGAGTTACATCCTGTATTATACCCCAGAGCTGCACTCACTATTCTGCCGGTGCAGTCACTGTGTACATGCATTACATTACTGATCCTGAGTTACATCCTGTATTATACTCCAGAGCTGCACTCACTATTCTGCTGCTGCAGTCACTGTGTACATACATTACATTACTGATCCTGAGTTACCTCCTGTATTATACTCCAGAGCTGCACTCACTATTCTGCTGCTGCAGTCACTGTGTACATACATTACATTACTGATCCTGAGTTACATCCTGTATTATACCCCAGAGCTGCACTCACTATTCTGCTGGTGCAGTCACTGTGTACATACATTACATTACTGATCCTGAGTTACCTCCTGTATTATACTCCATAGCTGCACTCACTATTCTGCTGCTGCAGTCACTGTGTACATACATTACATTACTGATCCTGAGTTCCATCCTGTATTATACCCCAGAGCTGCACTCACTATTCTGCCGGTGCAGTCACTGTGTACATGCATTACATTACTGATCCTGAGTTACCTCCTGTATTATACTCCAGAGCTGCACTCACTATTCTGCTGCTGCAGTCACTGTGTACATACATTACATTACTGATCCTGAGTTACATCCTGTATTATACTCCAGAGCTGCACTCACTATTCTGCTGGTGCAGTCACTGTGTACATACATTACATTACTGATCCTGAGTTCCATCCTGTATTATACCCCAGAGCTGCGCTCACTATTCTGCTGGTGCAGTCACTGTGTACATACATTACATTACTGATCCTGAGTTACATCCTGTATTATACCCCAGAGCTGCACTCACTATTCTGCCGGTGCAGTCACTGTGTACATGCATTACATTACTGATCCTGAGTTACATCCTGTATTATACTCCAGAGCTGCACTCACTATTCTGCTGCTGCAGTCACTGTGTACATACATTACATTACTGATCCTGAGTTACATCCTGTATTATACTCCAGAGCTGCACTCGCTATTCTGCCGGTGCAGTCACTGTGTACATACATTACATTACTGATCCTGAGTTACATCCTGTATTATACTCCAGAGCTGCACTCGCTATTCTGCTGGTGTAGTCACTGTGTACATACATTACATTACTGATCCTGAGTTACATCCTGTATTATACTCCAGAGCTGCACTCGCTATTCTGCTGGTGTAGTCACTGTGTACATACATTACATTACTGATCCTGAGTTACATCCTGTATTATACCCCAGAGCTGCACTCACTTTTCTGCTGGTGCAGTCACTGTGTACATACATTACATTACTGATCCTGAGTTACATCCTGTATTATACCCCAGAGCTGCACTCGCTATTCTGCTGGTGCAGTCACTGTGTACATACATTACATTACTGATCCTGAGTTACATCCTGTATTATACCCCAGAGCTGCACTCACTATTCTGCTGGTGCAGTCACTGTGTACATACATTACATTACTGATCCTGAGTTACATCCTGTATTATACCCCAGAGCTGCACTCACTATTCTGCTGGTGCAGTCACTGTGTACATACATTACATTACTGATCCTGAGTTACATCCTGTATTATACTCCAGAGCTGCACTCACTATTCTGCTGGTGCAGTCACTGTGTACATACATTACATTACTGATCCTGAGTTACATCCTGTATTATACCCCAGAGCTGCACTCACTATTCTGCTGGTGCAGTCACTGTGTACATACATTACATTACTGATCCTGAGTTACATCCTGTATTATACCCCAGGGCTGCACTCACTTTTCTGCTATCATCATTGTATAGAATGTAATATCTTGTCCTTGGGGTGGATTATGTATTATACTCTTGACTAAATGGCAGATTTCTGCTATGAAGCCACAGAATTGTGAGTGCAGCTCCGGAGGATATTCAGATTGCGGCTGGACATTTTCTGGATTACCTCATGCAGGTGTTGGTATACGCGGTGACATCATCTTTCAGGTTTATGGTCCTGATTTACCATCTGGATAGCCGCCAGTGAATAACGTAATGTGCTATAGCGCTGATAGTCTGCCATGTGGAGGGAAGGAATTTAGGAAATACGATGCAGCAGAGCTGTCACAAAGTGATGTGAGAATGAGTTTCCTGAGTGATTAGATGAGCTCTGCTACATGTGCGAGCCTCGGTAAGTTGTAGTGGATGTTTGCATTGCAGACGCGTTGTACCCTGGCGCAGCTCCCGGGCCTGGCACCGGCTCTGTGTGATAGATGTAGCAGAGCCCAATCTGTTACTTAGTTTAATGCATACATGAATCAGTTCTCTGACTATGCTGGGATGATCGGTGGGTTTACCTGTAGCCTTATGTAAAAACTTTGATGCTATCATGGTAAAAAATGAACCAAAGGACAAACACAGCTCTTCTGTATTGGCCAGATCATTTCTGCTTCATATAATAGATAAATGCATCTGCACAATTTGATGTAAATTCCATAAAACAGACTCAGCTCTGCTATGTCTGCATACATTCCTCCATAAAAAGACAGGCTGATCATGTATATACCTGTGCCATATGACAAACTCAGCTCGGAGATGTTACATCTTTATACGTTTTTAAAAAAAACCTTGTGCCCAATGGCAAACTCAACTCTATTACATTTGTGTACATTTTTTCAGTTCTATAACACTTAAAATTGCTTTAATATATATATATATATATCGTGGCATGTGACAGACTTAGCTCTGCTACATCTGTAAGGATTCCTATATCACCTATATAGTTGTGTCATAAGACAAGCTCAGCCCTACTACAGTTCTATACATGCATGGAAAAGAGAAAAAAAAAACCAAGAGATTGGACCATCATCTACCTAACTGTACTAAATGAGACTCAGCTCTGCTACATCTGTATACTTTTGTGCATGAAAATATAATACATGCGATATCATACGGTATTGGACAAAAGATTGGACACCTCTGTTCATGTGTCGGTTTTCCTTGTTTTTACTTTAATGTGCACATGGTCAATTTCAGGCTGAAGGCGGCAAAACCATGAAGTCTGAAGCATGGAAATAAGGAGTAAAGAAACACGTGACACACCCCAGCATGTGTGATACACCTTGGATTAATCCTGGTGCCGCCCCCTGTTACTCTCACGAAAGCTTTATACCCACTTGGTTTTTCCTTCATTTTCACCAGGTCATCACCTTGATGTCTGTGCATCAGTTCGGAGGGCTGTTATCTTAGGTGCTGTCAGTTTGTAGTTTCACAGGCTGGTAACTCTGATGCACTTATCCTCTGCAGCGACAACTTTATAATCCCCTTGGTTTTCCCTTCAGTTTCGTCAGGTCATCACCTTAATGTCTGTGCATCAATTCTGAGGGCTATTATCGTAAGTGCTGTTAGTTTGTAGTTTGTCAGGCTGGTAACCCTGATAAACTTATCCTCTGCAGTAGAGGGAATTCTTGATCTTCCTTTTCAGGGGCAAGTTTCATCATAGCAATTGATGGTTTTCATAATTGCAGTTGTGGATACCTTCAAGGTTCTAGCAATTTTCCTGATCTTGTCATATGTCGTTTCGCTTTCCTTAGCTGAGTGGTTCTTGCCATTTTCTGGCTTAGAACAGCTGTGGAAAAGAGCTGAATGCTGTATGGAGCTGCGCACCGACACTGCCTTTTCCAAAACAATGCTTAATGGTCACACTTTCTTGGAAGCCTTTCCAGGTGGCGACCTGATGAAGCTGTGGAGAGGATACTTGGGGGGGGGGAGGGGTATAAAGCTTTTTTTCATCAGAGTAAAAGTCAGGGAACTCTGAGGAACATAAGATGGAACACACTTTCTGGTTTCATGTTTCTTTTCGCCTTCTTTCCATGTGTTCCTACCTGGTTTTGCCGCCTCCAGTCTGAATCAGAAATGTGCACATTCCAATAAGAACCAGGATAAAAAAAATAGAAAGCACGGCGTAAACAGGGGTGTCCAAACTTTTGACTTTTGCTTATGTATCAGCTCTGCTACATGTATGCTCCTGCAAAAAAGGAGTTTGCAATACTGTCTGCAGAGCTGCACTAAATGACAAACTCAACTCTGCTACATGTATGCGCCTGCAAAAAAGGAGTTTGCAGTACTGTCTGCAGAGCTGCACTAAATGACAAACTCAACTCTGCTACATGTATGCGCCTGCAAAAAAGGAATTTGCAGTACTGTCTGCAGAGCTGCACTAAATTACAAACTCAGCTCTTTTCATGTATGCTCCTGCAAAAAAGGAGTTTGCAATACTGTCTGCAGAGCTGCACTAAATGACAAACTCAACTCTGTTACATGTCTGCAGAGCTGCACTAAATGACAAACTCAACTCTACTACATGTATGTTCCTGCAAAAAATGAGTTTGCAATACTGTCTGCAGAGCTGCGCTAAATGACAAACTCAGCTCTGCTACATGTATGCTCCTGCAAAAAAGGAGTTTGCAATAGTGTCTGCAGAGCTGCACTAAATGACAAACTCAACTCTGCTACATGTATGTTCCTGCAAAAAATGAGTTTGCAGTACTGTCTGCAGAGCTGCACTAAATGACAAACTCAACTATGCTACATGTATGCTCCTGCAAAAAAAGGAGTTTGCAATACTGTCTGCAGAGCTGCACTAAATGACAAACTCAGTCTGCTACATGTATGCTCCTGCAAAAAAGGAATTTGCAGTACTGTCTGCAGAGCTGCACTAAATGACAAACTCAGCTCTGCTACATGTATGTTCCTGCAAAAAAGGAGTTTGCAGTACTGTCTGCAGAGCTGCACTAAATGACAAACTCAACTCTGCTACATGTATGCTCCTGCAAAAAAGGAGTTTGCAATACTGTCTGCAGAGCTGCACTAAATGACAAACTCAACTCTGCTACATGTATGCTCCTGCAAAAAAGGAGTTTGCAATACTGTCTGCAGAGCTGCACTAAATGACAAACTCAGCTCTGCTATATGTATGCTCCTGCAAAAAAGGAAATTGCAATAGTGTCTGCAGAGCTGCACTAAATGACAAACTCAACTCTGCTACATGTATGCTCCTGCAAAAAAGGAGTTTGCAATACTGTCTGCAGAGCTGCACTAAATGACAAACTCAGCTCTGCTACATGTATGCTCCTGCAAAAAAGGAGTTTGCAGTACTGTCTGCAGAGCTGCACTAAATGACAAACTCAGCACTGCTACATGTATGCTCCTGCAAAAAAGGAGTTTGCAATACTGTCTGCAGAGCTGCACTAAATGACAAACTCAGCTCTGCTACATGTATGCTCCTGCAAAAAAGGAGTTTGCAATAGTGTCTGCAGAGCTGCACTAAATGACAAACTCAACTCTGCTACATGTATGCTCCTGCAAAAAAGGAGTTTGCAATACTGTCTGCAGAGCTGCACTAAATAACAAACTCAGCTCTGCTACATGTATGTTCCTGCAAAAATAAAAAGTTTGCAATAGTGTCTGCAGAGCTGCACTAAATGACAAACTCAACTCTGCTACATGTATGTTCCTGCAAAAAAGGAGTTTGCAATAGTGTCTGCAGAGCTCTACTAGATGACAATGTCACCTCTGCTACATTTGCACATGATCTTTTGTAAAACTCCATTAGTTGCACTGTGTTACAAGCTCGGCTCTGCTACATCCCTAAGCGATGTTGTAGTATTTTGCACTTTTTGCAGCAGAGCTCATTGAGCTATTTAAGTCTGAGAAAACGCCTGATCCGCAGTCCAAATAAACAAAGTTGTGCCACATGACAAACTCAGCTCTGCTGCACTGCTGGGTAATCTTCCTCTTGGCGCAGGTCCCACGCCTGGCAGAGGGGCTGTTGTTTTGAACTTGAGCTCCTCTGCTTTGGTAATGACTGAGCCCCCCATCCAGAAGTGCGGGAACATTCCCTTCTCCCCTAGAAGGACACAGAAGAGCGAAGCCTCGCCCCCCACTGCCTGCACTGCGCTCACAGAGCATGCCATTGGCCTGGGCTGCAGGGGCAGAGCAGGGGAGGGGACACACAGAGCATGCCATTGGCCTGGGCTGCAGGGGCAGAGCAGGGGAGGGGACACACAGAGCATGCCATTGGCCTGGGCTGCAGGGGCAGAGCAGGGGAGGGGACACACAGAGCATGCCATTGGCCTGGGCTGCAGGGGCAGAGCAGGGGAGGGGACACACAGAGCATGCCATTGGCCTGGGCTGCAGGGGCAGAGCAGGGGAGGGGACACACAGAGCATGCCATTGGCCTGGGCTGCAGGGGAGGGGACAGCAGGCGTCCTCTGCTCCATATAAACCTGCAGCCACCAGGCGACCAGCTCAATCCCCCAGGTTATACCCTCCTGCTGTCACCTAGGGCTGCAGACCCTGCACCATGTCACTCATTGCCAACCTCATGCTCTTGGCACTCTCCCTCATAGTTGGGGACTTCTTGTACCCGGCGGACGGCTGCACTTGTGCCCCCAGCCACCCCCAGGACGCCTTCTGCAACTCCGACATAGGTAAGTGCCTCACCTTTCCTACAGAGACCCTCTTGTGGGTGCGACCCTAAAAAAATGGTGGCGTTTTTCTATATGTTAAAAATGCAGCCAGATCAGACTTTGTCACTACTCAAGGTTCCCGGACGATTATTAGGGCTACTATCCCTTTAAGATGCATTAGGTGCTGTGCCCCCAAGTTGTTTAGGAACTTCCCCCCCCCCCCCCCTCCGCTGACTGTTTCCTCTTTTGCTCCACTGTCTGCAATTCTTGACATCATCCTGGTGTAGCAGAGCCGTGTTTGTCATCTCTGGGTGCTGCAGGGTTATTAAGTCAAGATATTGCATACCCTGGTGTTACATGGGACTGCAAGGTAAAACGATGCAACTCGACACATCACAAACTCGGCTCTGCTGTGTCTGTCAATCTCAAGTTTCTTCCGTTTGCTTAGTGCCGACTTTGCTACCTGACAAGCTCAGCTCTGCCGTGCCGACTTTTTTGGCCACATGTGAATCGTGGCGGACGGATACGATTAGTGTGTGTTGTTTGCTACGTAGCAGATGGAGGAAGGATGATAATGTGGCATCTAAAGCTGCGGCGGATGGAGAACTACAAATCCCAGCACTTCTTTTTGGGTTTGAAAAAGATTTTTTTTTTTTTTTTTGCATCGGATCAAGCGTTCTGCGTGCAGCCTGGGAAGGGTTAATGAGACGCGCCTGTGCCCCCTCCTCCGTAATCTGCGCTTCCTCAAGGCTTTGCCTGTGGTTTCTTCAAAACCTCTATGAAACGCCAAGTGCGGGAGCGAAGCTGTGATGTCACCGGCGGCAGGCGTTGAAGGGAGCGCTGTCGCTTTAAGGGGCTCACTTTTCACTCTCACCCTCCCTGGATCTCAGAGATCCCCCCCCCCCCCAATAAAAAAAACAAGTGTGGTGTCCCCTTTAAAGAACTGATATCATCTGATGGGGAGACTTATAATGTCCCTTCCGGGCCCTAAAGATGTCACCTGAGTGACGCCGACGGTGTGTGATGTCCCTAAGGGCGCAGAGTGGCGGTCTCCCAGATAACGGATGCTGGGAGTTATAGTCCTGGTCTCCTTTGCCACATGCGTGAGGACACCGCTGCCCCTTATCTTATACGTTCATATGGCAGATGGTTCCCGGTCTCCGCTTCCAGCATTTTGGCTTTGTCTATTTTTGGTGATTCTGTGACCTCCATTCTGAGATCTCTTCACACTGGAGTCACATAAGAGACCGCAGCGCTGGTCACTGCTTCACGGATGACTAAAAGCCATCTGTCAGGAGAGAGTCACCTCCGACTGCCATGCTATAGCGTCCATATAATCTACATACACCTAAAACATTACATCCTGCATTATACTCCAGAGCTGCACTCACTATTCTGCTGGTGCAGTCACTGTGTACATACATTACATTACTGATCCTGAGTTACATCCTGTATTATACCCCAGAGCTGCACTCACTATTGTGCTGGTGCAGTCACTGTGTACATACATTACATTACTGATCCTGAGTTACCTCCTGTATTATACCCCAGAGCTGCACTCACTATTCTGCTGGTGCAGTCACTGTGTACATACATTACATTACTGATCCTGAGTTACATCCTGTATTATACCCCAGAGCTGCACTCACTATTGTGCTGGTGCAGTCACTGTGTACATACATTACATTACTGATCCTGAGTTACATCCTGTATTATACTCCAGAGCTGCACTCACTATTCTGCTGGTGCAGTCACTGTGTACATACATTACATTACTGATCCTGAGTTACATCGTGTATTATACCCCAGAGCTGCACTCACTATTGTGATGGTGCAGTCACTGTGTACAGTCATGGCCAAAAGTTTTGAGAATGACACAAATATTAATTTTTACAAAGTCTACTGCTTCATTTTTTCTAATGGCAATTTGCATATACTCCAGAATGTTATAAAGAGTGATCAGCTTAACAGCAATTACTTGCAAAGTCAATATTTGCCTAGAAAATGAACTTTATCCCCCAAAACACATTTCAACATCATTGCAGCCCTGCCTTAAAAGGACCAGCTAACATCGTTTCAGTGATTGCTCCATTAACACAGGTGTGGGTGTTGATGAGGACAGGGCTGGAGATCAATCTGTCATGATTAAGTAAGAATGACACCACTGGACACTTTAAAAGGAGGCTGGTGCTTGGCATCATTGTTTCTCTTCTGTTAACCATGGTTATCTGTAAAGAAACACGTGCAGTCATCATTGCACTGCACAAAAATAGCCTAACAGGGAAGAGGATCGCAGCTAGAAAGATTGCACCTCAGTCAACAATCTATCGCATCATCAAGAACTTCAAGGAGAGAGGTTCCCTTGTTGCCAAAAAGGCTCCAGGGCACCCAAGAAAGACCAGCAACTGCCAGGACCGTCTCTTAAAAGTGTTTCAGCTGCGGGATCGGGCTACCAGCAGTGCAGAGCTTGCTCAGGAATGGCAGCAGGCAGGTGTGAGTGCATCTGCACGCACTGTGAGGCGGAGACTCTTGGAGCAAGGCCTGGTCTCAAGGAGGGCAGCAAAGAAGCCACTTCTCTCCAGAAAAAACATCATGGACAGACTGATATTCTGCAAGAGGTACAGGGAGTGGACTGCTGAGGACTGGGGTAAACTCATTTTCTCTGATGAATCCCCTTTTCGATTGTTTGGGACATCTGGAAAACGACTTATTCGGAGAAGACCAGTGAGCGCTACCACCAGCCTTGTCTCATGCCAACTGTCAAGCATCCTGAAACCATTCATGTGTGGGGTGGCTTCTCAGCCAAGGGAAGGGGCTCTCTCTCAGTCTTGCCTAAAAACACAGCCATGAATAAAGAATGGTACCAGAATGTCCTCCAAGAGCAACTTCTCCCAACCGTCCAAGAGCAGTTTGGCGATCAGCAATGCCTTTATCAACATGATGGAGAACCTTGCCATAAAGCAAAGGTGATAACTAAATGGCTCAGGGAACAAAACATAGAGATTTTGGGACCATGGCCTGGAAACTCCCCAGATCTTAATCCCATTGAGAACTTGTGGTCAATCATCAAGAGACGGGTGGACAAACAAAAACCTTCAAATTCAGACAAAATAAAAGCATTGATTTTGCAAGAATGGACTGCTATCAGTCAGGATTTGATCCAGAAGTTGATTGAGAGCATGCCAGGGAGAATTGCAGAGGTCCTGAAGAAGAAGGGTCAACACTGCAAATATTGACTTGCTGCATTAACTCATTCTGTCAATATAACCTTTTCTTACTCATAATTAGAGTTGAGCGATACCGTCCGATACTTCAAAGTATCGTATCGGATGGTATCGGCCGATCTTTAAAAAAAGTATCGGTATCGCCGATTCCGATACCGGAAGTCCCATTCAAGTCTATGGGACTTCCGGTATCGGAATAAGAAAAACCCTTTCCTGCCCTTGTACAGCCTCTCTGGGGTCTGTACGGGCCTTTCGGGGGGCTGTGCCGGCCTGCCAGGGGGTCTGTGCAGGCTCCGGTGGTCTGTGCCGGCCTGCCGGTGGTCTGTGTAGGCTCCGGGGGGCTGTGCCGGCCTGCCGGGGGGCTGTGCCGGCCTGCCGGTGGTCTGTGCAGGCTCCGGGGGGCTGTGCCGGCCTGCCGGGGGGCTGTGCAGGCTCCGGGGGGCTGTGCCGGCCTGCCGGGGGGCTGTGCCGGCCTGCCGGTGGTCTGTGCAGGCATCGTCCGATGGGACTACAAGTCCCATCGGGCGATGCCTGCTACCATGACAGTGATTGACACATTAGCCAATGATGGGACAGTAGTAGTCCCATCATCCGGCTAATGTGTTAAATGTAAAAAAAAAAAAAAAAAAAATTACATGCTACATACATACAACATGCATACTACATACATGCTACATTCATACTACATACTACATACATGCTACATTCATACTACATAAATACTACATGCAACATACATACTACATATATACTACATGCATGCTACATACATACTGCATGCTACATATATACCACATATATACTACATACATACTACATGCATGCTACATGCATGCTACATGCTACATACATAACACATATATACTACATGCATGCTACATACATACTACATGCTACATACTACATATATACTACATGCTACATACATACTACATATATACTACATGCATGCTACATACATACTACATGCATGCTACATACATACTACATGCTACATACATACTACATATATACTACATGCATGCTACATACATACTACATGCTACATACATACTACATATATACTACATGCATGCTACATACATACTACATGCTACATACATACTACATATATACTACATGCATGCTACATACATACTACATGCTACATACATACTACATATATACTACATGCATGCTACATACATACTACATATATACTACATGCATGCTACATACTACATGCTACATACATACTACATATATACTACATGCATGCTACATACATACTACATGCATGCTACATACATACTACATGCTACATACATACCACATATATACTACATACATACAATACATTCATACAATACATACATAGACATACAGTACATATAACATAGAGTAACATACTTACCAATACTTGTCACATTGTTCCCCGAAGCCATTGTCTTTTCCGGGATAAATATTAACATAACAAACCACAAAAATACTCACCCACGATCCGAAGCAGTCCACGAGTGTGTCCCACGACGATCTTGGGTAGAGAACTGCAGCATCAGATGATGCTGCCGTTCTCTACGGGCTGCAGGAATCCAATGACGGAAGGTAGGTATCCTTCCGCACTGTATTCCTCCGCCACTTAAAAAAAAAAAAAGTCCCTAGTCTCACTTTATGCCATTGCTGCGTGGGAAATTCCCACGCAGCAATGGCATAAAGTGAGACTAGGGACTTTTTTTTTTTTTTAAGTCCCACGCAGCAATGGCATAAAGTGAGACTAGGGACTTTTTTTTTTTTTAAGTGGCGGAGGAATACAGTGCGGAAGGATACCTACCTTCCGTCATTGGATTCCTGCAGCCCGTAGAGAACGGCAGCATCATCTGATGCTGCAGTTCTCTACCCAAGATCGTCGTGGGACACACTCGTGGACTGCTTCGGATCGTGGGTGAGTATTTTTGTGGTTTGTTATGTTAATATTTATCCCGGAAAAGACAATGGCTTCGGGGAACAATGTGACAAGTATTGGTAAGTATGTTACTCTATGTTATATGTACTGTATGTCTATGTATGTATTGTATGAATGTATTGTATGTATGTAGTATATATGTGGTATGTAGTATGTATGTAGCATGCATGTAGCATGCATGTAGCATGCATGTAGTATGTATGTAGCATGCATGTAGTATGTATGTAGTATGTATGTAGCATGTATGTAGTATGTATGTAGCATGTAGTATGTATGTAGCATGCATGTAGTATATATGTAGTATGTATGTAGCATGCATGTAGTATGTATGTAGTATGTATGTAGTATGTATGTAGCATGCAGTATGTATGTAGTATGTATGTAGCATGCATGTAGTATGTATGTAGTATGTATGTAGCATGCAGTATGTATGTAGCATGTATGTAGTATATATGTAGTATGTATGTAGCATGCATGTAGTATGTATGTAGCATGCATGTAGTATGTATGTAGTATTTTTTTTTTTTTTTTTTTTTTAACATTTAACACATTAGCCGGATGATGGGACTACTACTGTCCCATCATTGGCTAATGTGTCAATCACTGTCATGGTAGCAGGCATCGCCCGATGGGACTTGTAGTCCCATCGGACGATGCTTGCACAGACCCCCGGACATCAGCACAGCCCCCCGGCAGGCCGGCACAGCCCCCCGGCAGGCCGGTACAGACCCCCACAGGGTGCACAGACCAACGGCAGGCCGGCACAGCCCCCCGGCAGGCCGGTACAGACCCCGGGCAGTCCACACAGCCCCCCGGCAGGCCGGCACAGCCCCCCGGCAGGCCGGCAGAGACCCCCGGAAGGCCCGAAATGACGGCGCATCATGATGCGCACACACCGCGCATCATGATGACGTCAGGCCGTCAATCAACTGAACTTCTGATTCCGATGCCGAATTCCGATATTGAAAAAATATCGGAAGTCGGTATCGGAATTCCGATACAGCAAGTATCGGCCGATACCCGATACTTGCGGTATCGGAATGCTCAACACTACTCATAATATGATTGCAATTATATTTCTGTATGTGACAAAAACATCTGACAAACACACATAAAACCCAGAGGGCAGCAGATCATGTGAAAATATAATATTTGTGTCATTCTCAAAACTTTTGGCCATACTGTACATACATTACATTACTGATACTGAGTTACATCCTGCATTATACCCCAGAGCTGCACTCACTATTCTGCTGGTGCAGTCGCTGTGTACATACATTACTGATCCTGAGTAACATCCTGTATTATACCCGGTGGCTCAGTGGTTAGCGCTGCAGCCTTGCAGCGCTGGAGTCCTGGGTTCGAGGACAACATCTGCAAGGAGTTTGTATGTTCTCCCCGTGTTTGCGTGGGTTTCCTCCCACACTCCAAAGACATACTGATAGGGAATTTAGATTGTGAGCCCCATCGGGGACAGTGATGAAAATGTGTGCAAAACTGTAAAGCGCTGCGGAATATGTTAGCGCTATATAAAAATAAAGATTATTATTATTATTACCCCAGAGCTGCACTCACTATTCTGCTGGTGCAGTCGCTGTGTATATACATTACATTACTGATCCTGAGTTACATCCTGTATTATACTCCAGAGCTGCACTCACTATTCTGCTGGTGCAGTCACTGTGTACATATATTACATTACTGATCCTGAGTTACATCCTGTATTATACCCCAGAGCTGCACTCACTATTCTGCTGGTGCAGTCGCTGTGTACATACATTACATTACTGATCCTGAGTAACATCCTGTATTATACCCGGTGGCTCAGTGGTTAGCGCTGCAGCCTTGCAGCGCTGGAGGCCTGGGTTCGAGGACAACATCTGCAAGGAGTTTGTATGTTCTCCCCGTGTTTGCGTGGGTTTCCTCCCACACTCCAAAGACATACTGATAGGGAATTTAGATTGTGAGCCCCATCGGGGACAGTGATGAAAATGTGTGCAAAACTGTAAAGCGCTGCGGAATATGTTAGCGCTATATAAAAATAAAGATTATTATTATTATTACCCCAGAGCTGCACTCACTATTCTGCTGGTGCAGTCGCTGTGTATATACATTACATTACTGATCCTGAGTTACATCCTGTATTATACTCCAGAGCTGCACTCACTATTCTGCTGGTGCAGTCACTGTGTACATATATTACATTACTGATCCTGAGTTACATCCTGTATTATACTCCAGAGCTGCACTCCTATTCTGCTGGTGCAGTCACTGTGTACATACATTACACAGCAGAATAGTGAGTGCAGCTCTGGAGTATAATACAGGATATAACTCAGGATCAGTAATGTAATGTATGTACACAGTGACTGCACCAGCAGAATAGTGAGTGCAGCTCTGGAGTGTAATACAGAATTCAAGTTAACATCGGACCCTCCAGGAGCAGCTGTCGCTTCCCTCCCCCTGACAAGGTTTATTAGAATATTGATGTCTCCATAGTCTGAATTTATAGAATTTCAGATGCCGCCAGTATGGGGGTTGCGGTAACACCGTGCGGACTGCGATTCCTATCGGGGAAGGTAGATGACCCAAGAGTGAAAGGACACGATGGCTTCATTGTAAATACTTGGGAAGCAGCTGAGGTTTGTACTGTGAACAGATGGATGGGACGACAGGTGCGTGGTCGGTCTATGGGGCCATTCACAGCAGGGATACATTATACTACTGAACTGCATTTATATACAGTCGGGGGGTAGTGCAGTATATAGTCGGGGGGTAGTGCAGTATATAGTCGGGGGGTAGTGCAGTATATAGTCGGGGGGTAGTGCAGTATATAGTCGGGGGGTAGTGCAGTATATAGTCGGGGGGTAGTGCAGTGTATAGTCGGGGGGTAGTGCAGTGTATAGTCGGGCGGTAGTGCTGTGTATAGTCGGGCGGTAGTGCTGTGTATAGTCGGGGGGTAGTGCTGCTGTGTATAGTCGGGGGGGTGGTGCTGTGTATAGTCGGGGGGGGGGGTGCTGTGTATAGTCGGGGGGGTTGGTGCTGTGTATAGTCGGGGGGGGGGGGTGGTGCTGTGTATAGTGGGGGGGGGGTGGTGCTGTGTATAGTCGGGGGGGTGGTGCTGTGTATAGTCGGGGGGGGGGGGGGTGGTGCTGTGTATAGTCGGGGGGGGTGGTGCTGTGTATAGTCGGGGGGGGGTGGTGCTGTGTATAGTCGGGGGGGGGTGGTGCTGTGTATAGTCGGGGGGGGGTGGTGCTGTGTATAGTCGGGGGGGGTGGTGCTGTGTATAGTCGGGGGGGGGTGGTGCTGTGTATAGTCGGGGGGGTAGTGCTGCTGTATGCAGTCGGGGGGTAGTGCTGCTGTATGCAGTCGGGGGGTAGTGTTGCTGTATGCAGTCGGGGGGTAGTGCTGCTGTATGCAGTCGGGGGGTAGTGCTGCTGTATGCAGTCGGGGGGTAGTGCTGTATAAAGCCGGGGGTAGTGCTGTATACAGTCGGGGGTAGTGCTGTGTGTTGTATGCCCCCATAGGACATTCTGTGGCCCCTATCGCTTGTGCTGAGGGTGGGTCACATGGAGAGTTCAAGAATCAGCATTAGGAAACAGGAGAAAGTGAGTAATAACTGGGTGAGCTAGGGTGTAATAAAAGACAATAATTAGGTAAGTAGGTTAGTGGAGGTGAGATAAGGGGTGAGATTGTAGGGAAACGATACTACCCTCTCCCCATTGCCACATTACACACAGTGGGATACACATCTATACCCCTTCCTCCATGACTTCCACAGTCTGGAGCTGGTTACTGCCCCTCCTGTATTTTAGCAGTGTGATCTGCTTCATTCTCACCAATCAGGACCTGAGGCTTTGGGGACTCGGTGACAGCGCACCTGCCTGCTGGCGAAGCACTGGGAGCTTAAGTGGGAAGACGTCTTTCAAAACCAAGGAGGAAATCAAATCCTGCGGATGGCCGGCCCGGTGTTCTCACATATATAATTGGTCTGGCAGCCGATGTAATGAGTAAAGAGAGGACCCATCACGGCAGAAAAACTAAGCCGCAGGGGAAATTCATCCTGGAAGATTATTTTTGAACTTTTTTTTTTTTAAAGATTTTGTTGTTTTCAGTAAGATTTCCACAGGAAAAAAAGTTTCAAATTTTTCCAAAAGCATAAGAGTGCCCCCTACACAAGATGCCGTCTAGGCCCTGCACTGTATTGGAAGCCCAAGACATCCAGTTGATCACTGGCTGATGTGGGTGGACGAGTAAAAAGACCCAGAGTGAGCAAGACCGACAATCAGTGGCTGGGGGTATTCCGACTAGGCTCCCCCAGTCTCATTAACTTCCAAAAAGTTGCTTTCTGGGGTCTTATTGCTGTAATCAGACTTGGGGCCATGAATGGATACCCATAAGGGCCCTTTTTGGCTGGGACTGGTGGTCTAGGGTAACATGGGCATGTCCTAAAGTGGTTGTTAAAAACTTTAAACACAAAAATTTAAAAAAACAAAAACTTTTCAAATTATTATTATTTTTTTTGGGTGGGGATGGTAATGGGGGCAGTAACGACCCCTCAGCAGGGAAAGTCTGAGTTTGCACTACTCGCTTATTCTCTTCCCCTGGCGTCACTCAGTTCCCGCAGGTTCTCAAAACAAAAGCCACAAAAACGACAACTCTCGGGACAAAACCTCCTGTTTTGTTTCAGTGGTTGCTATTACAACTGGCTTCATAACACCCCCCACCTCACCAGCCACCAAAAAAAGAGGGGCTCTTAAAGGGCCCTGAAGTCTCTTCTGTCACATTTATGCGCTCATTAGAGCAAAAATATATATATATATATATATATACACACACACTAATAGGGGACTTGCCTTACATTTCAGCCAGAGTTGTGAGTAAAATCACATGACAATCTCTCAAAAGCCACGCCTTCTTAGAAACAGAAGTAGTCTTGTTTTTAAGGTGTCCGGAGGGTGGAGCTCATGGAGACAAATGCACGGTCTGACCCACACCAGTCAATAAGTTATCACATATTTCAAAGAGAGGTCATAACTTGTTTTCAATGGACAATCCCTTTAAAGATGTGTGTGACATCATTCTTGTTGACGGTTTCCAACGACAACTAGCAGAATTGTGAGTGCAGCTCTGGAGTATAATGTAATAATAGTGTAAGAGAATAATAGTCGTGTCTCCTGAATGGCAGATCTACAAAACTATGCTAAAAAGTAAGAACCGTAAATCTAGACACACTTGTAGTGCAGGTGGCAGGGAAAGCTGGGTGGCTTCTGCGCCAGCAGTAATGGAGGTCACACACGGCCTTCAGTTCCTGTTTGGTTTATTCTGGGCTTTCAGTCCTTCTACATCTGATAAAGTTGTGCCTTTGTGTGGAGAGCTGGGTGGGCCCGGGGTTGTCATGTGCATTGGTGGTCCTATGTATTATAACCCCTCTGAATGATTAATGAGACCAGCACTGCCCAAAGAGCAGAGACAAGGGTGTGACAGGAGGTGAACTACTGCACTGGTGCCATTCACACACTTCCTGAGGTCACAGGGGCATAAATCATACTTCAGACAGAAGCCCCAGAGCACAGCTGAGAACTGAGACCCAAGGGCTGAGGCTCCGGTGAATGCTCCAGGGAGTGTCCAAGGGAAAGGATAAGATCACTCAGTCTAAAGCGTGACCACTGTTCTCACTGCACCAGCAGAATAGTGAGTGCAGCTCTGGAGTATAATACAGGATGTAACTCAGGATCAGTAATGTAATGTATGTACACAGTGACTGCACCAGCAGAATAGGGAGTGCAGCTCTGGAGTATAATACAGGATGTAACTCAGGATCAGTAATGTAATGTATGTACACAGTGACTGCACCAGCAGAATAGTGAGTGCAGCTCTGGAGTATAATACAGGATGTAACTCAGGATCAGTAATGTATGTGCACAGTAGCTGCACCAGCAGAATAGTGAGTGCAGCTCTGGAGTATAATACAGGATGCAACTCAGGATCAGTAATGTATGTGCACAGTAGCTGCACCAGCAGAATAGTGAGTGCAGCTCTGGAGTATAACTCAGCAGGACCAGTACATGAGGAGTTATGGACTCTAGCCCGTCTCTATGAGCTGGCGATAGAACATGGGCATTGGTGCGTTATTTTCCGTGTCACATTTCGGAGTGGGAATATAATGGCGTTCACAGGTTTGCCGCGTCTCCTACTTTTGGCACAAAAAAAGAATAAAATGTTATAGTTAGGAATGCGGAGTGTTACTTAACATCTTAGTGTGGAATGTGGAATTCCAGCACCGTGAGTCAGCATGGATCTACTTACAGCAGGAATTCTGTCCCCAGGGGGGTCTTAAAGAGGCTTGTCACTGGAAGCAGTGTGCTTAACCTCCGCTGAGGGTCACTTTGAGACCTCCTGAATACCTGGCCCCTGTGGTTCCCTTTGGTCCAAGTTCAAGTGTCTCTTATGAACCCTTTAACCAATGCGCACGCAGACAACGTGCAATGGGGTTTCTGTGTGTTTCCAATGGCCGGACCTATGGGTCATTGCTTCCTGGCATCATCTGTTACGTTGTTTGGTGCACTGTATGGCGATATTAAATGTTAAGTCTGTGTCCAATGTTTTGGCGACACGCTGTGGCAATGAGTTTTGCCGCAATGAATGGCACTACTATGTAGACTCCCTCTCTGTAATATGTGCTCGCTGTATAGCTGTTATGTAGGTGCAATATGGCGGTATTATGAGGACTTTGTCAGTGTTCTAAAGTAACAATATGGCAGTATTACTTTAAAGCCCTTTATGTGCTAACTGTAAGATATTGTTATATATACCGGATATTGCAGTAATATCCGAGTACTTTATTGCACTTTTATAAACTAACTGTTGCTTTATAGTTCTTATATGGCGGTATTATTTGGGCACTGTTATGAAGGTACATTTGGCAGTACTATTTGGGTACTATACAGAACAATGGCAGTATTACTTGGGCACTATGGACCACTGTTATTCAGATATCATAAGGCAGTATTCTGAAGACTCTGTATGCCAGTGTTAAGGTACAACATGGCAGTATTATTTGGAGGAATTTTATAACAATATTATGTACTAACTGTAGTGCACTGTTATATAGAATACATATAGCAGTAATATCCGAGTACTTAATTGCACTTATAAACTAACTGAAATGTGTTGTTATATAGTTATCATATGGCGGTATTATTTTGGTACCTTTATGAAAATACAATATGGCAGTGATATGAGGACCATGTGCGTCATTGTTATGATGCAAAAACACAGTATTATTTGGGCACTGTAGGTCACCACTATGTGGGTACAATATAGTGTAATTGTTTTGGGGACTTTATAACATTTATGTACTAGCTGTATGGCACCGTTATATAGACACCATATAGCAGTTTTATTTAAGTACTTTATTGCACTTTTATGAACTAATGTTAAGGCATTATTATATAGACACAATATGGCGGTATTACTCGGGCACTGTGGGTTAATATTGTGATGTTACAGGATGGCAATATTTTTTGTGGTCTTTCACTTATGTACCACTTGTAAGGTGTTATATGACACATTATGGTGATATTACTCGGGTACTGTAGGTTAATGTTATGACATTACAGGATGGCAGTATTATTTGCGTTCTTATATAGACACAATATGGCAGTATTACTTGGGCACTGTAGGTTAATGCTATGAAGCTACAGAAATGTAGTAGTATTCAGGTTATTTCACTTATGTACCAGTTGTAAGGTTGATGGTATGAAGTTACAGGATGGCAGTATTATTTGTGTATTTTATACTATTTATGTGCTACTTGTAAGGCGTTGTTATATAGAAACATTATGGCAGTATTACTCGGGCCCTGTAGGTTAATGTTATGAAGTTACAGGATGGCAGTATTTGTGTACTTTATACCATTTATGTGTCAATTGTAAGGTGTTATATAGACACATTATGGCAGTATTACGTATTACTTGTGCACTATAGGTTGATGGTATGAAGTTACAGGATGGCAGTATTATTTGTGTACTTTATACCATTTATGTGTCACTTGTAAGGTGTTATATAGACACATTATGGCAGTATTACTCGGGCCCTATAGGTTAATGTTATGAAGTTACAGGATGGCAGTATTTGTGTACTTTATACCATTTATGTGCTACTTGTTAGGTGTTATATAGACACGGCATGGCGGCATTACTGATCACTGCTATGTGGTCACTGTGGATTCGGGGCAGTAGAGGTTGAAAATGGCGTGAAACTATTTCTGATGAAAACCCCCTTCAAGTCCCATATCTTTCAGCTTTTTGACGTGTGAACTGCCTATTGAGCAGCCTATAAGTCAAGTATGGCTTCCTGACAATTCCCCAGAGCGAGCGATTGTGAGCGCCGAGCTCTGAAGTCCACCTGCATTGTTCGGGCCTGGATCCCATCAGGTTCAGGAAATGTGCGCAAAACTCCTGAAAAGTCAGCACTTTAATGAGTGGCGCTGCGCATTCTGGGGGTGGGTGTCACTTAGGGGGTCCCCCGGAGCGGGGCCCTGGGAGGACTATAATGCGATTTCTTCCTGCTGGTTTTATGCCCCCCCCGTGTGATTTCTCTACCATCTGGCCATCGCGCCTCGTCGTCTTCCGCTTCAGCTGTACAGGGCGTGATTGCTATTACCGGAGGAAGACGTATATCAGCACTTGGAAACGGGCGGCCATCATATTTTCACATCCAGCCAGATGGGCTACAAAAATATACCATTTTTTTTTGTGAACCCCTTTAATTGTGATGGGAGGAGACAACAAATATGGCCGCCATTGCAGTCCCTATAGCACTTTGTTACCCGGCTACACTCCCATAATATCACTTTATGGATTCCTGTCAGCTTAGTTACTAAAGCTAAATGAAGACAATGGAGGCCGGATCGATCGGGTTTAATAAGTGAACCCTGAGGGGGCCATTGATACCTCCTGCAAGGCAGGATTAACAAAGAGGTGAAAAATTGCCCATAGTGACCAATCAGATCGCTCCTTACAATTTCAAATCGACGCTGGAAATATGTAAGCTGCAACTGGATTGGTTGCTAGGCATCTCGCTTAACTACATAGTGGACATAGGAAGGTGCAGTTCGTAGCAACCAATCAGATCGCCTCTTTCAATTTCAAATCCGCACTAAAAAGCTATAAGCAGCAATGTGATTGGTTGCTATGTGCCTCATGTGTATACAGCAGGTGCCCATAGCGACCAATCAGAACGTTTATGGAAAATTCCTTGAAGAACAAAAAAAAATGACTACCTCGAATTAGGTTTTTCAGTATTGCCGTGTGGTTCTCTGAGGTGTCATACATGTCTCGTATACAATATATATACATACGGACAATGTTGCGGGGGGAATATATTGGGGGGGGGGGGGGAATGTTTCATTATCACATCCCCTCTACCGTTCTCACACGCCGATCTCCAGGGCTCGATGGCATGCCCGTCAGTAATGGAAGAGTTCACACATTGCCTTCAGACATCACAGACAACAATGAAGCCATTCCACACGTTACGGTTTAGGAGCGGCATGGGGCCCCTTAAGTATAACATGGCCGCCCATCGGAATTTGGTGGAGGAAAAAATGTGATAAAAAAGAGAATTTTAGTTCATATTTATTAGGACTGAATAAATGAGGGGCGAACGTGTAATATGGCGCTTATGGCATACTTCCCTACTCTCCCAGGGCGTCCTCTAGGCTCCCGGAAAAAGAGGAGACCTCACGCACCCCAGAACAGATAGGAAATCTCCCAGATAAATCGGTAATTTTGGTAAATCCAAAAGCAGGGGAATATATATATATACACACAAATTAAAGGGTGTAACTGCGTGCCCAAATTTTGAGTGGTGCGGCGTGCTTGGGACACCTTAAAATTTTAAAATGCACCTTCAAGGAGGACTACCTCTTGCTCTAAATATGTAATTTTAGTCCCCTGGTGTAAATGCCGCCGTTCTCCTGAATCCGGCGATGTTTTTCTTTTGTTTCTGCGCCTCTCTGTTCCTGAGATATGGCCCTTTCTTCCCTGCATATAATTCTAGTCTTTTAATGCAAGTGGGTGTGGTCCCATTCACCACACCCACAGAGAAGAGTTTAGAACCATGCCCAGTTGTCTAACAAGACTAGATTTTTATACATTGAATAGAGGGCCATATCTCAGGAATGGAGAGTCGCAGGAAGAAAAGAAAAACATCGCCGGATTCAGGAGAATAGCGGCTTTTACAACAGGTCGTTTTTCCACTTTACAACAATTTTTAACCCTCTGGGTAATCTAAATATTTTTACATATTTTTTTCCTTTGATTAAGTAGAGACATCAAACATTTCCTGCTTCTGCTGAGGTTAGAGGTCAGTTACCTCTGTCTCCTTCACCTTTATATTGGGCGTGAACATCATCCTCTTCTTCGGCGCGGTGACATGTGACGGACAGGAATGTCAGTGGATCGACTTTCAATAATATTTTACTGGTCTATTGTGGGAAACTGCTACTTCCGAATGTCTCCATGAGAAGCCTGGGACTATTTCACACCTAAGTGCTCTCGTCCTCTTGGCACGCCCGCCGCGACGAGCTATGCTTTGATCTTCGTGCCACGTCCAGACGCTCGGAAAGAGTAGTTTCCGGGTGCAGATATCTAAGGAAAGTTCTGCAGCGTTCTCACATATTTTATTATTGAGGCAACAGTCATAATGGGTCTGGAGATGTGTCTTCAGTTGTCTCGTTTTCTGTATGCAGCTCCTATGCTAACCTATGTATTTCCATGGCACTATAGTACAAACAAACCCTGTGAACCTATCAATCATAGGGGGCAGAATGGACTTGGTAACAGCTGACTGCAGGATCAGACAACACAGGGTTTGTCTATAAATATTGGCTCGCATAGGAGCTGTGTACACAAAACGGTTGGAATTCTTTGAAGACGGTTCTGCTCAGTGATGTAATAGTAACACATGCTTGGTATCCAGGGTTGGGAGACACCAACATCTCTCAGCTCAGACATTCAGTGCCCTGGAGGAGGGTATAATTGATGCCCATTTCACCCGGGTGTAACCTCCCGTCCTCTGCAGGTCAGGACTGGATCAGGTTTCTTGGATTCCTGGGATTAGATGCCTCAGTTTCCTAGATCTCATGTTTGGAAGATGATGCTGATGGCAGTCGTGTCCCCAGGATTGTGACACAGCTCAGCACTTAGGATTTCTCCATCGCCCCTGGTGAGAGGATTTGTGTCTGATGGTAGCATGAGAATGACTGGGGCTGTGACCAGTGATGTCATCATATCTGAAAAGTGATTTCACTTCAAGGGGTACACAACTGTGTTGGTGACTGTGACCGGAAAAAGAAAGGTACTACGTTCATTTACGATGGTGAGTCATTGGATGGTGTGGTGGGATAGTCATTGGCAAACTAGGAAGCCGTCATTGGCCGTCCGCCTGTAGGAAGCCGTCATTGGCCGTCCGCCTGTAGGAAGCAGTCATTGGCCGTCCGCCTGTAGGAAGCAGTCATTGGCCGTCCGTCTGTAGGAAGCAGTCATTGGCCGTCCGCCTGTAGGAAGCCGTCATTGGCCGTCCGCCTGTAGGAAGCCGTCATTGGCCGTCCGCCTGTAGGAAGCCGTCATTGGCCGTCCGCCTGTAGGAAGCCGTCATTGGCCGTCCGTCTGTAGGAAGCCGTCATTGGCCGTCCGTCTGTAGGAAGCCGTCATTGGCCGGCCGTCTGTAGGAAGCCGTCATTGGCCGACCGTCTGTAGGAAGCCGTCATTGGCCGACCGTCTGTAGGAAGCCGTCATTGGCCGACCGTCTGTAGGAAGCCGTCATTGGCCAACCGTCTGTAGGAAGCCGTCATTGGCCAACCGTCTGTAGGAAGCCGTCATTGGCCAACCGTCTGTAGGAAGCCGTCATTGGCCAACCGTCTGTAGGAAGCCGTCATTGGCCAACCGTCTGTAGGAAGCCGTCATTGGCCAACCGTCTGTAGGAAGCCGTCATTGGCCAACCGTCTGTAGGAAGCCGTCATTGGCCAACCGTCTGTAGGAAGCCGTCATTGGCCAACCGTCTGTAGGAAGCCGTCATTGGCCAACCGTCTGTAGGAAGCCGTCATTGGCCAACCGTCTGTAGGAAGCCGTCATTGGCCAACCGTCTGTAGGAAGCCGTCATTGGCCAACCGTCTGTAGGAAGCCGTCATTGGCCAACCGTCTGTAGGAAGCCGTCATTGGCCAACCGTCTGTAGGAAGCCGTCATTGGCCAACCGTCTGTAGGAAGCCGTCATTGGACAATCGTCTGTAGGAAGCCGTCATTGGACAATCGTCTGTAGGAAGCCGTCATTGGACAACAGTGTGTGAAAGCTGTCATTGGCCAACCATCTGTAGAAAGTCGTATCGGTCAACCGCCTGTAGGAAGCAGTATCAGCCAGTCATTGAATAACCAGCCATTTGTAGCTAGCCCAATTGACCAAACACATGTGGAAACCTGACTGTCCAACCCCTTACAGGAAGCCATATATCAGGAAGCCCAATTGACCAACTACTTTTTGAAAGTCTAACTGGTCAACCTGCTAAAGGAAGCCATAATAACTAGGTACTCAATGGAAAACTTTACTTGTAGAAGCCCAATTGTCCAACTGCTTGGTGGAATCCTTAGTTGACTGACTACTTTTAGGTAGGTCGATTGACCGACCACCGCAATGAAGTCCAATGAGTTCTAGGAATTCAACTGACCACCAACTTGTAAGAAAGCCTGACTGACCCACCGTACCATATTGATTGCCTATATGTAGGTACCCAATTGTCTTACGGCATAAAAACCAATTACTTGCCAGATTGACTACCTGCAGGAAGCCCCAACTTTTCGATGGAAATCTCAAATGACTGCATTGATATGAGAACTTTTTCTGAAGGTTGTGGGCCCCCTCGTGTTACACTGGTTTGGGGTCCCATACTACCCTTTTGCGCAGGCAGCACAGGGGTTAATTGTACATCCCGCCTGTCAGGGTTTATACGAGTCTTGGGACTTGAAGCTTTTGTACGCCCATCGGCAGCACATTCCGCTGCCGCCCGTGGTCGGTCCACCCTCCTCGCCCTGTTATATAAACGATACATTTCACAAGTATCCTAATCAGCAAATTTTACAAGAAATTCCTGAACTGGAAGTCAAATCCTCTGCAGCCGTCTCATCATCTCTGAGACCAGGGAGATTCTTCGTGTGGCCGCCATTACGGCGCCCCTCGGGCACCATAGTAATCCAAAGTCAGAAATCGCTGCAAAAAAAACACAATTTTTTACGCAATTTTTCTAAATTTCTGCAAAATTACTGTCTTATTGGTCACAATGTCAGAAAACCCACAGCGTGAGATTGCAGCCTTCCAGTCCAGCCCATCCTCTGTGAGTGTAAAGGTGTTTTCCCACCTAATAAGTAAGTGTGCCATCACTTTATGATCTCCTATCCTCACATTAAAGGGGGTACAGCGCTGTCACCTTCTACTGTGAGGTTCCTCAGTGCGGCCCCTTTTCAAAGAATGGGGTCACCTCAGCACAGTGGCGCCCCCCCCGCCAACTGGCTGTGCAGGGAACTGCAGCAGGGGTGGCCGTATTCTCTGAAATGTTACATTGCACCTTGTATATCCGATAGGACTGGGCCCTGATTGTAGGGTGCAGCTGCAGAGGACGCTACGGGTGAGGAGGGCAAAGAATCAATGCAAAACAATAACATTGAATCACTAGATCGCCTCGATCACTTTGCTGATCATTGGTGGGTGGGAGGGGCAGAAACGGCGCCATCACTCGTCAGCAGAGAGTGGTAGATTTGAGTATGGTGCTGGAATTTTTTTTTTTTTTTTATTTCTGTATGTTGAATAATATTTTGACCAATTTTTCTTTTTACTTTTCCCCCTCCCGTTACAGTGATCAGAGCCAAAGTCGTGGGCAAGAAGCTGATGAACGACGGTCCATTCGGGACGATGCGCTACACGATAAAGCAGATGAAGGTGAGAAAGGCGGCGTTAAGAACGTGGATGACCAGCAGAACAGAGTATATCAGGAGATTTGAGGGGGGCTGTAAACTTGTATGATTAGTGAGGGTGGGATGTGAGAAGGGACATGGAGACAAGTGGGAGTTCACAGGGAAAAAAAGAAATCCTGGTCACCAGCAGCACAGAGTGTATCAGGGGCTGCAGCTCTGACACCGGTAGGGGCGGTGTAGTGAAGTCAGCGTCGGGGATGGTGACAAGTGCAGGAATATAGGCCCATTGTATGTGGGGCCCTCACTGACACACTGTGACGGCAGCCCCCCACCCTATATACACCGTACCCTATATAAGGCATGTTTATATTTGCTCAGCTGTTAACCCCTTAGACGCTGCTGTGCCGCACATTCCTGATGTCCCCTGCGGGGGGATTATTTCATGTGTTTACCCCTGATTTGCGGTAAACAGATGAGGTCAGCAACCTCGCCCCTCTGCAGAGGTCCCCGCTGGGTTAGGGTGGTCTCCGCTTACAACAGGTAATACTAAAACGCTTTTGGGCAAAAGAAATGATTTTCCTGGTCCCGGGAGGGCAGCGGGCCACAGACAGGAGTGGCAGCCAGTTCTCTGCCAAACCTCCCTTTGTAGAAAAGTTTGAGTCCAGATTTCTTAAAGAGACAATGAACTTAAATTGTACGCACTTTATTGACCAAGCTGTTCCCTGTTATCAGCTAATTCAGGCCGACTGACAGCTGATAACTTTAGGGTTTCTGTCCCTTTAAATGGATTGGAAGACCGGACCCCTCCTGTGTAAGGAACTCAGACCAGACCCCTCCTGTATACAGAACTCAGATCAGACCCCTCCTGTATACAGACCCCGGACCAAACCCCTTCTGTATAAGGACCTCAGACCAGAACCCTTCTGTATAAGGACCTCAGACCAGAACCCTTCTGTTTAAGGACCTCAGACCAGAACCCTCATGAACACAGACCCCAGACCAGAACAATCATGTATAAGGACCTGAGACCAGAACCTTCCTGTAAAAGGACCTCAGACCTAACCCCTTCTGTATACAGACCAGAACCATCATGTAGGACCTCAGTCTAGAACTCTCCTGAAAACAGACCCCAGACCAGAACTCTCCTGTTTAAGGACCTCAGAACAGACCCTGCTTGCATACAGACCCCAGACCAGAACCATCATGTATAAGGACATATATATTCACCAGACCCTGCCTGTTTAGAAACCCCAGACCAGAATTCTCTATATACAGACCCCAGAGAAGACCTCAATATGATTGGCCCCAAGACCAGACTCTTGCTGTATATAAACCCACAACTATACAGACCCCAGACCAGATCCCTGTCTACAGACCCCAAACCAAATCCCTCCCCAGACCAAATCCTCAAGTATACAGATCCTAAACAATTCCCCCCACCTTGTATACAGACCCAGGCCCTTCCCACAGGTGAACAGATCTGAGACTCACATCCAGTATACACTCCCCCTAATATACCAGCCAGAACCCTCCTGTATACAGACCCCACACATCCCCATATACAGAGCCCCTGCATACAGACTCGGTCCTCGGAGGTTGTACCCAGCAGGGGAGGGAAGAGCATGACTGCAGAGAGGCGAGTACGTGGCTCACACAGGACTCTTTGCCGGCCCTTCCAGGAGTCCGGGAGATTTTTTCCAAGCAGTTTCATTCTGTGTAGCCTCGTACACTTCTCCGGGCCTCCTGCACATCTGATCTGGGACTCCGTAATATGGATGGGGTTAAAGGATTTGGCAGCGACCGCCCCCCAGTCATGAGGCTGGCTTATTTCCTCACCAAGTAACAGAGCAGAGTAATACTTTGGCACAAAATCTACAAAACCTGCAACTTATTAAGGGAATAAAGCTTCAGGGAGCGGGACACGGGCCGTCTGGGTAACAATGGCGTTATTTATGTACGAAGCCGAGGGGGGCTCAGTGAGGGGGCGCAGACTTATGATGATTATGAGATTCAGCTGTGCCCGTGGTGGGATAAGGGCTGATTTGGCTGAAGTGATCGCCTGGCCTTAGAAAGGAAACCAAAGGTTTCGAATGTTCCAGTTATCCAAAAAATTCATAGAGTGATGAATATTCATGGCCACGGCTTTAGGTTCAACCTGAACATCAAGAGCAAACTTGCCATTGTAGCTAGATGTTATGGTCAACATGGAGAAGTCTACATGTGATATGTAAGGATGGGGCACCGACTAGGCAAAGAACGCC
Organism: Dendrobates tinctorius; assembly: GCF_039654945.1. Taxonomy (NCBI): domain Eukaryota; kingdom Metazoa; phylum Chordata; class Amphibia; order Anura; family Dendrobatidae; genus Dendrobates; species Dendrobates tinctorius. The sequence continues at coordinate 3,655,024 of NW_027361688.1, forward strand.
TTAGGATGATCAGATGCAAAACAGAAGCCGCGGAGACACAATCACGTGTTTCTCAACGCAAGAAATGACCAGCCAGGTCTTTGCCCGGGAAGGAACAACCACGGGAAGGGCAGTCTCCAACGAAGGAAACCACCTATGCCAAAACATGGTATCCATCCACATACAGCTGTTTCGGGGTATTGCCCCTCATCAGTGTGGAGTAGGAAACTGGCTGGTAGGAGCAATGCCTAGTAAAAAGACTATGAAAAGGAGGATGAATGAACTCATGGAGATCAACATCCAACACTGCGGAGACACCATCACGTGTTTCTCAACGCAGTGATTCTAGAGCACTGCCCCCATCCCTTATGGGAAATATGTAAAACATGCAAAACAGAAGCCGCGGAGACACCATCACATGTTTCTCAACGCAAGCAATGACCAGCCAGGTCTTTGCCCAGGAAGGAACAACCACGGGAAGGGCAGTCTCCAACGAAGGAAACCACCTATGCCAAAACATGGTATCCATCCACATACAGCTGTTTCGGGGTATTGGCCCTCATCAGTGTGGAGTAGGAAACTGGCTGGTAGGAGCAATGCCTAGTAAAAAGACTATGAAAAGGAGGATGATGTCTTAGGATGATCAGATGTCACCCACCTTACGGAAGAATGAAGCAAAGAGACTAATAAAGGGTGATGCCCACAGGAGTACCAGCAAAGAACGATGAGCAGATATCTGACCAATCTATTGTCATGCAAAGGAAAGTCTCCGGACACGGTGATGTCTCGAGGACCAGAAGGGAGGGATGGTGTTTCTTGGTCATGCTATGGACAAAGAAGGCAGAGAAATATAAGGGTGATGCCCACTGGAGCACCAGCAAAGAAGCACAGAAAGATGAGGTATCTAACGGATCAAATGACTTGCAAGGAAAGTCTCCGGACACGGTGATGTCTCGAGGACCAGAAGGGAGGGATGGTGTTTCTTGGTCATGCTATGGACAAAGAAGGCGGAGAAAAATATGGGTGATGCCCACTGGAGCACCAGCAAAGAAGCACAGAAAGATGAGGTATCTAACAGATCAAATGACTTGCAAGGAAAGTCTCCGGACACGGTGATGTCACGAGGACCAGAAGGGAGGGATGGTGTTTCTTGGTCATGCTATGGACAAAGGAGGCAGAGAAAAATATGCTGAAGGGCGATGCTCACTTAAGCACCAGCAAAGAAGCAAAGAGAGAGAAGCAGATGCCTCAAGATTAAAAATACGAAGATGGGGTTTATTTTTCTCTGCCTTATTTGCCATGGATGACCCAGTGAACACCATCCCCAGTTTTTAATGCCCAGTCTTCTGCTAATCTTTTTTGCTTCCTTGCTGATGCTTAAGTGGGCATCACCCTTCTGATTATTTTCCACTGCCTTCTTTGTCCATGACATAACTAGTGATGAGCTATTTAACCAATAAAGAGTGCTGCAAAAAAATGCAAAAAGATGAGCAGATGTCTGACCAACTGAAGTAGGTGATAACCTAAAAAGATGATGATGTCTCAGAACACCAGAATGGACAGATGGTGTTCACGGCTCATGCCATGGACCAAGAAGGCAGAGAACTAATAAAGGGTAATGCTGATTTAAGCAAAGAGGGAGAAGAGCAGATTAACTATTTAAAATTGGAGAAGGGTATTCATTGCTCAGGTTCCAATATTGCAAAGGAAGTCTCAGGACATAGAGGTCTCAGGACATAGAGATGTCTTGTGACCAGATGGGAGGGATGGTGTTTACAGGTAATGGATCACTGAAGCTAAGACGGTCCCAAAATTAGTAGATGTTTCACCAACATATATAGTAGATATATTGCTCCTCACCAGAAAAACATTGGAAATCTCAGAATGAACAGATGTCTCATCAATCAAAAAGTCTCAGGGCTGACAAATGTCTTTTTGACCTGAAGAGAAGGATGGGGCTCATTGGCCATGGAAAACCACACAAAGAGCAAAAAAGACAAGCAGACCAACCAATATGGGAGGATGGTTTTTTTATTCATTCCTCATTGGTGCAAAGAATGTCTTGGGACAAAAAGATGTCTCCATTGACCAGAGGGAAAGAATAGCCACCAAGAAGGTATGAACAGATGTCTCATCAACCATTAGGGTTGGTCTCTAGTCATGCACCAGAAGAGGTCCCGAGATGAGCAGATGTCTTTGAGCTCTGGTCTAGGAATGGATAAAAATAAAAACCAAGAGGTAGATGTCCTACTGACTAATAAAGAAAAGGTGGACACCACTCGAACACATGATGGTAGAAACAAAGGCTATAAAGATGTCTCAATGACCAGGATAAAATATGGTGTTCAGTGAGCCAGCAAAGCTAAGAAGGGCCAAGGATGAGCATACAGATGTCTCACCAACCATAAGGTCTCAGTACACAAAGATGTGTGGACGATCAGAAGGGAAGGCTGGAGTTCACCCTCATGGACCAAAGACAGATGAGCGGAACCAAAAGATGATGGAGTTTATTGCTCATGTACCACCAACGCGAATAAGGTCTTAGGACATGAAGATGTCTCTGTGACCAGAAGGTATTGGCTTAATTGGCTGTGCACTTATTAAGTTAAAGTACTAAAATAAGTAGATGTCTTGTCACCAAGTAGGGTAGACATACTGCTTTCCATTAATGCACCAGAAGAACATTAGACATCTCATGTCTCACCAACCAAGAGGTCTCCAAACATAAAGATGATGTACCGATCAGAAGGGCAGGTTGGACCAAGAAGACAGAGAGAATTCCAGATAGGACATATGTCCTAGAGCGTAAAGGAGTCTGGGTTACTCCCTCTTGTCCCAGGATTAGCACCAACATTTAGTGTTGACAGCCACTGACCACAATGGTGTACACATTTTTGGTCTGTTCCCATGAGAAATGGATCATTTAGACAATTTGGAAAAGTTCATCAAGTTGCATCCAGATTATGAAGGCCCATGACATCACTGATGGCGATGCTGTGTAGTCATACAATGGCAGCTCTGGACTTGGCCATGGATCAGTCTTCTCATTTGAAGTCACCATTGGCTAATAATAAAAGTTGACGTGTCCACCCAGAGAGCCATCTGGACCAGATAAGGAGAAATCTGGGACTTATTAAGCTTGTCAAGAGCCCAATAAAACCAGACTGAGTCTGATTAGCAGATCCGGGTTGTGAAGCGGACAGCGCAGGGAAGGTGAAAAAAATGGGGCCTTATCTTCACAATATCTTCCTCAATGCTCCCTGCTCCACCGTCCTAAGGCGGCCCATCTACTGATGGAGCAGAGCTACTTCACTACTAGAGCAGTACAAGTCCTGAGACAAACTGGGCAATTACCCAAGGTCCAAATTTCTTTGAGAGCCCACGAAGAGCAAAGTAAATCCCCCTGGTACCATTAGGCAGTCTATGGCGATGTTATCGAGGAACGAAGTGCAGTATTATATGTAACTAATATACCAATATAATGTGGTCTGTGTAAGAGAATAATTTGTAATACTGCAGATTATTTGGGCGCTATATGGTGGTATTACAGTTGGGTCCATATATATTTGGACAGAGACAACATTTTTCTAATTTTGGTTCTAGACATTACCACAATGAATTTTAAACAAAACAATTCAGATGCAGTTGAAGTTCAGACTTTCAGCTTTCATTTGAGGGTATCCACATTAACATTGGATGAAGGGTTTAGGAGTTTCAGCTCCTTAACATGTGCCACCCTGTTTTTAAAGGGACCGAAAAGCAATTGGACAGATTAAATAATTGTAAATAAAATGTTCATTTCTAGTACTTGGTTGAAAACCCTTTGTTGGCAATGACTGCCTGAAGTCTTGGACTCATGGACATCACCAGACGCTGTGTTTCCTCCTTTTTGATGCTCTGCCAGGCCTTCACTGCGGTGGTTTTCAGTTGCTGTTTGTTTGTGGGCCTTTCTGAAGTTTAGTCTTTAACAAGTGAAATGCATGCTCAGTTGGGCTGAGATCAGGTGACTGACGTGGCCATTCAAGAATATTCCACTTCTTTGCTTTAATAAACTCCTGGGTTGCTTTGGCTTTATGTTTTGGGTCATTGTCCATCTGTAGTATGAAACGACGACCAATCAGTTTGGCTGCATTTGGCTGGATCTGAGCACACAGTATGGCTCTGAATCCCTCAGGATTCATTCGGCAGCTTCTGTCCTGTGTCACATCATCAATAAACACTAGTGACCCAGTGCCACTGGCAGCCATGCATGCCCAAGCCATCACACTGCCTCCGCCGTGTCTTACAGATGATGTGGTATGCTTTGGATCATGAGCTGTACCACGCCTTCGCCATACTTTTCTCTTTCCATCATTCTGGTAGAGGTTGACCTTGGTTTCATCTGTCCAAAGAATGTTCTTCCAGAACTGTGCTGGCTTTTTTAGATGTTTTTAGCAAAGTCCAGTCTAGCCTTTTGATTCTTGATGCTTATGAGTGGCTTGCACCGTGCAGTGACCCCTCTGTATTTACTTTCATGCAGTCTTCTCTTTATGGTAGATTTGGATATTGATGCGCCTACCTCCTGGAGAGTGTTGGTCACTTGGTCGGCTGTTGTGAAGGGGTTTCTCTTCACCATGGAGATTATTCTGCGATCATCCACCACTGTTGTCTTCCGTGGGCGCCCAGGTCTTTTTGCATTGATGAGATCACCAGTGCTTTCTTTCTTTCTCAGGATGTACCAAACTGTAGATTTTGCCACTCCTAATGTTGTAGCAGTTTCTCGGATGGGTTTTTTCTGTTTTTGCAACTTAAGGATGGCTTGTTTCACCTGCATGGAGAGCGCCTTTGACCGCTTCCATCACAGCAAAACCTTCCAAATGCAAGCACCACACCTCAAATCAACTCCAGGCCTTTTATCTGCTTAATTGAGAATGACATAACGAAGGGATTGCCCACACCTGTCCATGAAACAGTCTTGGAGTCAATTGTCCAATTACTTTTGGTCCCTTTAAAACCAGGGTGGCACATGTTAAGGAGCTGAAACTCCTAAACCCTTCATCCAATGTTAATGTGGATACCCTCAAATGAAAGCTGAAAGTCTGAACTTCAACTGCATCTGAATTGTTTTGTTTAAAATTCATTGTGGTAATGTCTAGAACCAAAATTAGAAAAATGTTGTCTCTGTCCAAATATATATGGACCTCACTGTATGTGGGCTGTATATGGTTTTATCTCTGCACTACATAGTGGTATTATATATCATAATATTATGTAGACATTATATGGAAGTATTATGTGTGCGGTATAAGGTAGTATAATCTTGGCACTATATGGTGGTATTATGTAGGCTGTATATGGTAGCATATCATTGCCACTATATGGTGGTACAGTATTATGTGAGCTGTATATGGCAGCATATTATTAGCACTATATGGTGGTATATTGTGTGTTGTTTATGGCAGTATTATCTTGGCACTATATGGTCGTTTTATATAGGCTGTATATGGTAATTTATTATTAGCACTATCTGGTGGTATTATGTATGCTGTATATGGTAATATATTATAGGCATTATATGGTGGTATTTTGTGAGCTGTATAAGGCAGCATTATCTTGGCACTATACAGTATGGTAAAATGTTGTGAACTATATGACAGTATATTATTGGCACTATACGGTGGTATTATGTATGCTGTATATGGCAGTATATTATTGGCACTATACGGTGGTATTATGTATGCTGTATATGGCAGTATATTGGCACTATACGGTGGTATTATGTATGCTGTATATGGCAGTATATTATTGGCACTATATGGTGATATTTTGTGAGCTGTTTATGGCAGTTTAATCTTGGCACTATATGGTGGTATGATGTATGCTGTATATGGTAATATATTATTGGCATTATATGGTGGTATTTTGTGAGCTGTATAAGGCAGCATTATCTTGGCACTATACAGTATGGTAAAATTTTGTGAACTATATATGACAGTATATTATTGGCACTATATGGTGGTATTATGTATGCTGTATATGGCAGTATATTATTGGCACTATACGGTGGTATTATGTATGCTGTATATGGCAGTATATTATTGGCACTATACGGTGGTATTATGTATGCTGTATATGGCAGTATATTATTGGCACTATACGGTGGTATTATGTATGCTGTATATGGCAGTATATTATTGGCACTATATGGTGATATTTTGTGAGCTGTTTATGGCAGTTTAATCTTGGCACTATATGGTGGTATTATGTAGGCTGTATTTGGCAGTATAATATAGTGTTATTATGTGAGCTGAATGTGGCGGTATAATGGCACTATAAGCTTGTATTATGTGGACTATATATTGTATTTTGGCATTATATGGCAGTATGATTTCAGCTGAAATAAGGAAAAAAAGTCTAAATACGCTTGCATGAGGCACAGGGCCCCATTTTCAACCTTATTCATCCTCCAATATCCCGTTGCAGATATTCCCATACGTTTGCTTAATAGATGGGAAAACATCCAGACAATATGGAGCACATATTTATAGAGTTTATTGATTTTTTTTTTTTTTTTCTTGGCGTTGTTCATCCGAATGTATTATGTGGAATTGAGTCCTTGTGTTTACTTATTCCCTGCAGATGTACCGTGGCTTTAAGAAGATGCCTCATGTGCAGTACATCTACACCGAGTCTTCAGAGAGCCTGTGCGGAGTCAAGCTGGAGGTCAATAAGTACCAGTACCTCATCACAGGTGGGCAGTAGCCTCTGTAAAAGTTGGCTGACAACTTATTATTGCTCTTATCAGTGTTGTCAGAACCGTCTACTGGGTCCCTGGAGAGCCAAGGGCCATTCCTGCTCTGTCTCATCCCCATAAAAAGTGATCACCTGATCTGGTGCTGCGATGTTACACAGAATGACATGGGGGCACTAGGACCCTGTGACGTAGGAAGCCAACAGCGTGCTGGTGTCAAGTGGCTGCTGCAAAAGGACCCAAAATTTTATCGTTGCTATGAAATTCCATAATTTCTTTGCGAAGTAGCAGTCTAATTTCTGCACCACCATAAGGGCGACTACCCTAAGCCACCCCATCATAAAGGAAAAATCCACCTATATAGTCCGGGGGGTGCATATCGGTAATGGTTGCTATTATTTGCTGATCGGGGAAGGTTTCCATAAATTCCATCCTCCCGGTTTCTATCAAGTCAGCAAGAAAGTGGAAATATCAGCTCTATATCAATGTATTATGCTGCTATATATTCTCTTTATGGTACTATATGGCAGTTTTATGTGGATATAGTTGTTGCCCACTGCAGTATGGTATTATCTAGGTCTAGTGTTATTATCGAGGCATTGTATTATGCTGCTATATACTCTCTGTACGGTACTATGTGGCGGTATTGCATGGATCCAGTTGTGTTAATTGCACTACAGTACTTTCTAGGCACTATGTAGTAGTAATATCAAGGCAATGTATTATGCTTCTATGTATTCTTTGTAAGGTACTATATGGCGGTATTATGTGGACGCAGTTGTTGCCCACTGAATTATAGTATTCTCTGGGCGTTGTATCCATGTATTATACTGATACATGTACACTTATTTGGCACTATATGGCGGTATTATTTGGATACAGTTGTCCACTTCACTTTAGTACTAGCTAAGCACTGTCTAGTGGAATTATTAAAGCAATGTATTAGGCTATTATGGTTTTAAATCAGCACTATATTGCGGTATTATGTAGATGCAGTAATTGTCATCTGACTGCACTGTAGTATTAACCAGGCCCTGTATAGTTGTATTATTAGGGCAACATATTATGTGGACACTGTATGGTACTATATTGGCACTATGTGGTGGTAGTTAGTATTATTTATTATATTGCATATTATTTAACCCTATTATGGCACAGTTACTCTTTGATACTAATGGAGGAGGTCATCTTTTGCCGAAGGGCCTCCTCTTTTACGTGTCCTGCCTAATAGCTATTCTCACCTTCTCAGAAAATCTGAGAGAGCAGAGGTGAAGATCCCTACACCCCACTGTGTAACGTTCCTCTAATCCAAAGTCAGATGCTCCAGCAATTTCTAGGGAGTAACTAACAAAAGCCGAACATAAATGACCAATTAGTAATAATAGTATAGCGGTATAATAATACGGTATAATGTATAATATGGTTATTTATGGGGTTATGATAGGTCTCATCTTCTTCCTCCTAGGGCGTGTATACGAGGGGAAGGCGTACACCGGCCTGTGTAACCTGATCGAGAAGTGGGATAAGCTGACACTTGCCCAGCGCAAGGGACTCAATCACCGCTACCACCAGGGATGTAGCTGCAAGGTAGGGGGGGATCCTTTTTTACCCCCAATATAATCTAGGTCCAATCACTGATGATCGCCCGACCAATCTGTGATTATTATATTTGATTTGATATCCTTTTTGCTATAGAATAGAGTGCATCTACAGGCTGCACAGACTTGTTTTAGATCCCTCCCACTTAGAGGTTCCACCCACCGACAATTTAAAGAAACAGTACACCGGAAACATGAACTCTCCTAAATGGTCCTCAATTTTTATTTTTTTTTTTTTTTTTTTTTTTTACAGATCAAGCCTTGCTATTACCTCCCGTGCTTCATCACGTCGAAGAGCGAGTGTCTGTGGACTGATCTGCTTTCCAACTTTGGCATCCCCGGCTACCAGTCTAAGAATTACGTCTGCGTCAAGCAGAAGGAAGGTTACTGCAGTTGGTCGAGAGGATGGACACCACCAGACAAATCCGTAATCAACACCACGGACCCCTGAAGCCGCTGGACACTTAAAGGGGAGACCCCCCCCAAAAAAAACTGTAAAAGGACAGTAACCCTGAAATATATACAGCAATGAAATTAGTGCCTGATTTCTTGCTAAAAAAAATTAGCACTTGGAACACACACATCTTTACCATCATACTGAAAGTATATTTTTAATCACTTTTTTATTTTTGTAATTTTTTTTTCTTATTTTCCAATCACCCATTTAGGCCAGAATATGTGCAGGGTACTTACTCGATTTTCTTCTCCTTCCTTCTACGAATGGTCTATTAAGCCATTATTAGAGACTGTTTTAGTGGGGGGAAAATCCTACCATGGTGAAACAGTGCAGTGGATTTTTTTTTTTTTTTTGTAATTCAACCTCCGACCACAAGGAATGCTGTGTTAGAAAAAAAAATATTACAGATTTGGCTTCAAGGATGCAATTAGTGCATTTTTGTTTTTGGGCAAGGAGGATAAAGTAAGGGGATGTTTTAGATATTTTAATGTGAAATGTTGGACCAGGTCACCCCTCGCATGTGATTTGTGAGACTGACTATGCCTTGTTGGCAGGTTAGGATGATGGCAATAATTGGTCATGTATGATGCCTTGCGGGTCTGGGCAGAAAATATCCATAAAAAAAAGTTTTAATTTTTCTAAAAATAAGCTATTTTAGATGACTATGAAGGTTACAGTGGTCCTGGCGGTAAACTACGAAAAGTCCACAGATTCAGATACAACGCCCTCTTGTGGCCTGGAGTTCTATATATAGTATTTGGACTTAAAATTAAACTTTTTGAATAATATATATCGAATGATAGAAGCTAGGATTCCATATTTTTGATCAGCTGGATGAAGATATTGAAAAATGCCCTTAATTTGTATTTAAAAAAAAAAAAAGTTGCACAAGCTAAGAAAACATGGCTGATTTCTTCCACAAAGAGCGCCACATCAATGCACGGGCCTGTAATTGGTCCTACAGTTTAGCTCTATTGAAGTAAATGTGGCTGAGTTGCAATACCACACACGGCCTGTTGACAGGTATGGCGCTATTTTGGAAGAAATCGGCCATTTTTTTTTTTTTCAATTCTGTACAATTATGGAATCAGACAACGGAGTGTTACAACGAAAATTGAATAAATGATCTTAGTAAAAAGACTTTTACATACAGCAGGATGTAGGAATAATCTGTTTTGGGTCACAAAGTGAGACACGGGTCGTATTTACACTCATGATAATTGGCATTATAAAATTTATCATATGCAGTTGCACCTTCGAGTCTATAGAGGCGCTCTTATTTTGTATTTGTCAATATGTCATTCTTTTTAACCTGGAGTAAATGCCGCTGTTCTCCTGAATCCGGCGATGTCTTTCCTTTGTTCCTGCGCCTCTCTGTTCCTGAGATATGGCCCTTTCTTCCCGGTATGTAAATTTATGGTAATCATTTGTACAACTAGGCATGGTCTTCAAGGAGGACTACACCCACTTGCCTATCAAGACTACAATTCTATATAAAAAAAGAAAGGGTCATATCTCCGGAACGGAGAGGCGTAGGAAAACAAGACTAACATCGCCAGATTCAGGAGAACTGCGGCATTTACACCAGATAAGAAAAATTACATATTTACGGCAAGTAACTGGTCTTTTTTTATCCAGTCAATTTTTACACTCTGTCCTCTGACACCGTATCCAAATTTCAGGATATCCTTACAAAAGTTTTATCCAAAATGTTTATTTTTTTTATTTTTTTTTTCAATATTCCTCTGAGAATATTCTCAAAAACCTGCACTGAGCTGTGGTGCCTTGACATGTCCCTAAATTATATCTATTTTTGTTTCTTTTTTTACTGGATTTTTTTTTTTTTTTCTATAGAAGCGTTTATATGTAGATCTCTAATATAAATTCTGGATTTTCTGACATAATGGGTGACTAAGTTTTACCGTGATTGTGTGACGTAACCTATTTCCTATATATATATATATATATATATATATATATATATATATATTATTATTTTTTTTATTTTTTTTTTTATTTTCTCTTATTATTTATCGATTGTAGAGGAAAAGTTTTTTATTTTTTTTTTATTTTTTTTTATATATCTTCACTCCATTCCAAGTAGGGAGTAGTTTTTTTGTGTGTTTTTTTTTTTTTTTTGTATGCTATTTACAAGGTTTGCTACAATTATATCACAGAGAAGGATATTTTATATGAATATGCTTTTATATATTTGCAGAAAATATTCTTGGTGTCTGATGCTGAGTGCTGCGTTTTATGTTGTGTGTTTTTTTTTTTTTTTTTTTTGTAGGTAGATTTAGAACGTTGCATATTCGTAAAAACCTTTGCTTCGTAGTCCCAAAAAAAGCAATCGGGTTGGGTCAAATTACAACTCCCTATCCTCCGTTTACTCCGCAACTCCTGTCCACAGAGCTACGGGATGAAAAATGTAAAAGGGCAGGTCAATTTAATTTTTTTATTTTAATTTTTTGCCGTTTTATTCTCCATTCACAACTAAAGTGTCAACAAAACTCATCCTCCCTCAACAGAGAAAATCATAAGTGGAAAGTGCGCAATCTGCAGTAAAATCCGCAGCATTTCAGCAGCGAAATTCGGAGCTGATCTTGCTGCAGTTTTTCACATACATTTGTTCACACGCTGCGTTTTTTTGTTTTTTTTTACGCAGAAAATACGCTGCAGATTCCAGAACCAGCAAAGTATAAGATTTCCAAAAATCTGCAGGATACCAGTCCTTTCGGCGTTTTTTTACCCATTCATGGCAAAAAAAATGCATCTAAAATGGGTGTAAAAATGGGGCAAAAACGAGCGTAAATTAAGCAGCGTTTTTCCTTTCCAAAGCTCTGCAGAAAAAATCTGCTGCAGATACTCGCCCTGGTGCACATACACACTGCACAGTATTTGGTGCGGATTTTCTGCAGGGATTTGCTTGCAGAAAATCCTGAGATTTGTATGTGGATCTTGCGATTTGTAGCGTCAGTTCCTTCTGCTGATGCACTTTTTTTTTCTGCTGCATCGGCCCAGTTAATGGTACAGCAAACAACGCCGGCCCTTCAGATCACTTGGCAACGATGCCGAGGGGAGCCGGCCGGCCAATGGGATACGGCCGAGATACACGATGGAGACTAATGACTTGTGAAAGTCGGCGCTTTCTGGCTCGGATGTGGACGGTCAGCGACCCGTGCTGCACCTTTCCTGCATCACATGATGCCATGACACAAGCAGAGTAGCTCATCGGTTTCTGTGGTCAGGAGATGCTGGGAGTTGTAGTCCCACCCTGCCCTGTACATACACATTAGGAGCGGCTGGTGGAGGGGTATGGGGTCACCGGTGGAGATCTGCTCTGCCTGTGGCCACTTGTATCGGCGTTTTTGTGTCATGTTATTTATGAACTGTATATTCTGTGATTGTATATTGGCTTCTGCTCTAAAATGTTTGTGTTTTGCAGTATATTTTATCCTAAACATTAAACAAATCCTTTATATTTCTATCAAACCCGCGGATCCCGTCTCCTCTGTGACTGTACGCTAGCTGGCGCAAGACCACGGACTTCTGTGCACCCGTGGTCGGGCGCCAAATAGCCTCCTCTACCGTGCCCAAGGGTGCAGAGAGGGGAGGGAAGGACTGTAGGAAGTAACCATGACCAAAGTCCCCGCTCCACCATGACTCCATCATCAACAAAACTGTACCCAGGACATTGGAGATCTGTGCATCTATGGTCAGGTGCCAAGTAACCTCCTCTACCGTGTTCAAGGATGCAGATTCGGGAGGGAAGGACTGTAGGGAGTAACCATGATCAAAGTCCCTGCTCCACCATGACCCCATCATCAACAAAACTGTGCCCAGGACATTGGAGGAGATCTGTGCATCTATGGTCAGGTGCCAAGTAATCCCCTACTGTGTCCAAGGATGCAGATTCGTGAGGGAAGGACTGCAGGGAGAAACAATGACCAGAACTGCCACTTCATCATGACCCCATCATCAACAAAACTGTGCCCAGGACATTGGAGGGGATCTGTGCATCTATGGTCAGGTGCCAAGTAACCTCCTCTACCGTGCCCAAGGGTGCAGAGAGGGGAGGGAAGGACTGTAGGAAGTCGCCATGACCAACCCCCCACGATCCACCATGACCCCATCATCAACAAAACTGTGCCCAGGACATTGGAGGAGATCTGTGCATCTATGGTCAGGTGCCAAGTAACCTCCTCTACCGTGTCCAAGGATGCAGATTCGGGAGGGAAGGACTGCAGGGAGGAACAATGACCATAACTGCCACTTCATCATGACCCCATCATCAACAAAACTGCCCAGGACATTGGTGGGGATCTGTGCATCTATGGTCAGGCGCCAAGTAACCCCCTCTACCGTGCCCAAGGGTGCAGAGAGGGGAGGGAAGGACTGTAGGAAGTAACCATGACCAAAGTCCCCGCTCCACCATGACTCTATCAACAAAACTGTGCCCAGGACATTGGAGGAGATCTGTGCATCTATGGTCAGGTGCCAAGTAACCTCCTCTACCGCGCCCAATGGTGCAGACCGGGGAGGGAAGAACTGTAGGAAGTCACCATGACCAACTCCCACGATCCACCATGACCCCATCATCAACAAAACTGTGCCCAGGACATTGGTGGACACCTGTGCATCTATGGTCAGGCACCAAGTAACCTCCTCTACCGCGCCCAATGGTGCAGACCGGGGAGGGAAGGACTGTAGGAAGTCACATGACCAACTCCCACGATCCACCATGACCCCATCATCAACAAAACTGTGCCCAGGACATTGGAGGAGATCTGTGCATCTATGGTCAGGCGCCAAGTAACCTCCTCTACGGTGTTAAAGGATGCAGATTCGGGAGGGAAGGACTGAAGGGAGTAACAATAACCAAAGTCCCCTCTCCACCATGACCCCATCAAAAGAAATTGTGTCCAGGACATTGGAGGAGATCTGTTCATCTATGGTTGAGTGCCAAGTAACCTCCTCTACCACGTCCAACGGTGCAGACCGGGGAGGGAAGGACTGTAGGCTGTCACCATGACCAAACCTTCTCCCCGATCCACCATCATCAACAAAACTGTACACAGGACATTGGAGGAGATCTGTGCCTCTATGGTCGAGCGCCAAGTAACCTGGTCTACCACGTGCAAAGGTGCAGAACAGGGAGGGAAGGACTGTAGGGAGTAACAAAGATCAAAACCACTCCGCTCCACCATGACCACATCATCAACAAAACGTTCCACAGGACATAGGAGGAAATCTGTTCATCTATGGTCGGGCACCAAGTCACGTCCTCTACCACGTCCAACGGTGCAGACCGGCGATGCAACGACTGTAGGGAGGAACAAAGACCAAAGTCACTGCTCCACCATGACCCCATCATCAACAAAACCCAGAGCATTGAAGATTTCTTCATCCATGGTCGGGTGTCAAGTAAGCTCCTCTACCATGTCCAAGGGTACAAACTGAGGATGGAAGGACTGTAGAGAGTAATATGACCAAAGTCCCCACTCCACCTTGATCCCATCATCAACAAAACTATGCCCAGGACATTGGAGATCTGTCCATGTATGGTCTGGCATCAAGTAATCTCCTCTACCACAACCATGTACAAAATGAGGATGGAAGAATTGTAGAGTAGCAATGATCAAATCCCCTGTCCCACCAAAACCCCGATCCACCAGAGCCACATCACCAAAACTGTACACAGGGCACTGGAGGAGGTTTGTGCACCTATGGTCCAGGGTACAAACTGGGAAAGGTAGGACTGTAGGGAGATACTTCGCTCCACCACAACCTCATCACCAGGGCATTGGAATAGATCTGTTCTTCTATGGTCTGGCGTCAAGTAATCACCTCTACTAGGTCTAAGGGTGCAGACCAGGGATGGAAGGACTGTAGGGAGTAACCATCATCAAACCCCCTAAGGCATGACATTATCACCAAAACTGTACCCAAGGTATTGCAGGAGATATATGCATCTATGGACATCTATGCAAGTATGTGTGTATGTCCGGGATTGGCATCTGCACCGTCGCAGCTACAGCCACAAAATTTGGCACAGTCACACGTCTGGACCCCGAGTGTCCTAGGCTATGTTATGAGGTGAAATTTTAACCCCACGCGTTCCAATTCACCAAACTATTTTGCCCCTATCTACATAATGGGGAAAAAGTGTGTGTATCAAGCCCCGCCCCTCATTATGATGTCATAATGGTTGTCATGGCGACGCTGATGTCATCATAGGTTGCATGCCCCGCCGCTCATTATGATGTTGTAATGGTTGACTATGGGATGGAGGATGTGTGATGGGTATATGGGCACGGGACTATGGGATGGCGGATTTGTATGATGGGTATATGGGCACGGGACTATAAGATGAAGGATGTGTGATGGGTATATGGGCACTCGACTATGGGATGGCGAATATGTATGATGGGTATATGGGCATGGGACTATGGGATGGAGGATGTGTGATGGGTATATGGGCACGGGACTATGGGATGGCGGATTTGTATGATGGGTATATGGGCACGGGACTATGAGATGAAGGATGTGTGATGGGTATATGGGCACTCGACTATGGGATGGCGAATATGTATGATGGGTATATGGGCACGGGACTATGGGATGGAGGATGTGTGATGGGTATATGGGCACAGGACTATGAGATGAAGGATGTGTGATAGGTATATGGGCATGGGACTATGGGATGGAGGATATATGATGGGTATATGGGCATGGGACTATGGGATGGAGGATGTGTGATGGGTGTATGGGCACAGGACTATGAGATGAAGGATGTGTGATAGGTATATGGGCATGGGACTATGGGATGGAGGATATATGATGGGTATATGGGCATGGGACTATGGGATGGAGGATGTGTGATGGGTATATGGGCACGGGACTATGGGATGGAGGATATGTATGATGGGTATATGGGCATGGGACTATGAGATGAAGGATGTGTGATAGGTATATGGGCACTCGACTATGGGATGGCGAATATGTATGATGGGTATATGGGCATGGGACTATGAGATGAAGGATGTGTGATAGGTATATGGGCACTCGACTATGGGATGGCGAATATGTATGATGGGTATATGGGCATGGGACTATGGGATGGAGGATGTGTGATGGGTATATGGGCACGGGCCTATGGGATGGAGGATATGTATGATGGGTATATGGGCACGGGCCTATGGGATCGTGGATATGTGGCACTCCCAGGAGTATGGTCGCCACAGTGGCTCTGCCTTCCTCCAGGGGAGGGTGATGCCAGGCTTGGAGGCAATGATGGGTCTCTCTCGCAGTCAATCCATGCATGCAACACAGTTCCACTCCAGGCCAGCAGGGGGAACTCTGAACCAGGATTAAGGGGAGGAGTGCTCTATGAGGGCCAAGAGGAAGGAGTAGTTAATCTGCGGAGGGTGAAGTGTGCAGACGTGTAGAGAGAAGCTGGAGGTTGAGCTACAAAATGAGAGCTCCCTCGCAGTGAGAGCACAAGAACTGGAGCCTGGTCTCCATGGCTGTACGGATACTAACGGTCCTACAGCAGATACCAGAGGAGTAGGAGGCTGTAAATGCTCTACTCCTGTCTAAGACTTGAGGCATAACAGCAGCTTGGATAGAGAGCCAGGACTCAAGAGAGGAGTCCCCGAGAGAGGCTACAGCTGTCTGCCGTGCAAGTAAGGTTCTTGGGAACATCCGACAGGAGGAACTTCAGAGTAACTTAGTACTTGGAGTACTTCATTCAAATAGGCGCTAGGAAGGAGACAGCACAGCCCGTCTGCTGAGAGAGAATCCCTGAATTGCTTCCAGGCTAGCCTGCTCCGTTTCCATCTGTAATCAGGACCCTGGACTGCAGTTATCAAGTAAAGGTACAGAAATTGCACCCCGCTGTGTCTTGTCTGCTTCCTACCTTTCCGGCACTGCTACATCCCTGTACCAACCACATCTACACTGCCCTGGGACTATAGCTTCACCTGTGGGGAGCTTTTACATCCTTGCTGCACCCTACCATCAGTCCCAGCGGATCTGTCTGCAGCGTCGGCTTAACACCTCCCTTGCCGAAGACCACAGGTGGCGTCACGAACTATTCCATTTCATTAACTACAACCCCCATTACTTGGGCGCCCAGGGCCACGGACCGGGTCACCGCTGCTGTGACACATTCCCCTGACACCGACCCGGTACCGAGTACCCCACAGCCCTGGGAGGGCGACCCAGATATGTATGATGGGTTTATGGGCACAAGACTATGGGATGGAGGATAATTATAATTTGCTATAACTAACCACAGTTAGTTACTATGCCCGGGCAGCGCCGGGCTCTTCAGCTAGTAATAATAATAATAAATGTTATTTCTATAGCGCCGACATATTCCGCAGCACTTTACATTTCAGAGGGGATTTGTACAGACGATAGACATTACAGCATAACAATAATCACATAGATCATAACAGATACCAAGAGGAATGAGGGCCCTGCTCGCAAGCTTACAGTCTGAGGAAAGAGGGAGACACGAAAGGTGGGTGGTAACAGTTGCCCTGATTGTATGGACCAGCCATAATGTTAAGTGTGTAACAGTACAGACGCAGAGGGCTAATGGATGCATAAAGCATGTGGGAACATGATGCGGGAAATCTGGTTATGGTAAAACTTTTGGCTGTGCCACACAGGGATTGATTAGGTTAATGTGTTGAGGCGATAGGCCAGTCTGAATAAATGCGTTTTCAGGGCACACTTAAAATTGTGGGGATTGGGGACTAATCGTATTGACCTGGGAAGTGCATTCCAAAGAATTGGCGCAGCAAGTGTAAAGCCTTGGAGACGGGAGTGGGAGGTTCTGATTATTGAGGATGCTAACCTCAGGTCATCAGCAGAATGGAGGGCACGGGTAGGATGGTAGACTGAAACAAGGGAGGAGATGTAGGGTGGTGCTGAGCCATGGAGGGCTTTGTGGGTGAGGGTAATAAGTTTATACTGAATGGGTAACCAGTGTAATGACTGGCACAAGGTAGAGGCATCGGTGTAACGATTGGTGAGGAATATGATCCTGGCTGCAGCATTCACTACAGATTGGAGGGGGGAGAGTTTGGTAAGAGGGAGACCGATTAGAAGAGAGTTACAATAGTTGAGACGAAAATGAATAAGAGAAACAGTAAGAGTTTTTGCAGAGTCAAAAGTAAGAAAAGGTTGAATTCTAGATATGTTTTTCAGGTACAGATGACAAGAGCGAGCCAGTGATCGAATGTAGGGGGCAAAGGAAAGCTCGGAGTCGAGTATGACCCCAAGACAGCGGGCATGTTGCCCGCTGTCTTGGGGTCATACTTGACTCCGAGCTTTCCTTTGACCCCACACATTCGATCACTGGGGGAGTAATAGTGGAACCACACACAGAAATGGCAATGTCGGGTATAGGTACATTAGTAGAGGGAGGAAACACAAGGAGTTCAGTCTTTGACAGGTTCAGTTTCAGATATAGTGAGGACATGATGTTAGACACAGCGTTTAGACAATCGCTGGTGTTTTCTAGAAAGGCTGGCGTGATGTCACCTCTACCAGGTGCAAGGGTGCAGAATGCAAATGGTAAGACTGTAGGGAGGAATGATGACCAACCCCACTCCAACATGACCCCTCATCACCAAAACTGTGCCCAGGGCATTAGAGAAGATTTGTGCATCTATGGCCTGGTGTCAAGTAACCTCCTCTACTGAGTCCAGGAATGCAAATTGAGAATGGAAGGTCTATATAGGGAATAACTATAGCCAAAAATGCCAGCTCAACCAAAACCTCCATCACCACCAAAACTACCCACTTCATTTGAGGAGATCTGTTCATCTATGATCTGGCATCAAGTAACCACCTCTACTATGTCCAAGGGTGCAGACAGGGATTGAAAGGACTGTAGGATGTAATAATTACCAAAAACCCCTGCCCCACCATGACTCTATCACCAAAACTGTACATATTGGAGGAGATCTCTGCATCTATGGTGTGGCACCAAGTAACCTCCTCTACCATGTCCAAGGATGCAAACCGGGGATGGAAGGACTGTAGCGTGTAACCAAGATCAAACCCATCATGACTCCAATCCACCAGAATCTCATCATCTCCAAAATTGTACCCAGGGCATTGGTGGAGATCTGTGCATCCATGGACTGGTGTCAACAAAACTTCTCTACCAAGTTCAACTGGCATTCCAGGGATGGAGGGCAGTGAGCATGACCAGCTCCAGCAACCTGATCCTAACTGGCCCCAATCCCTCAGAGCCCATCATCAACAAACTACTCAGGGCATTGGAGAAGATTTGCACATGTATGGTCGGGTACCAAGTCACCTCCTATAAGACTTCCAAAGGTGTAGGCTGGGAATGGAAGGACTATGAATGGAGTAACCATGACCAAACCCCCTGGCTCCATCAGAACCTCCATCATCACCAAAAGTGTATCCAGGGCATTGGAGGAGATCTGTGCATCTGTGATCTGGCGTCAAGTAACTTCCTCTACCCAGTCTAAGAGTACAGATCAGGGATGGAAGAATGGTAGAGAGAAATCATGACCTTTTACGATGGTTTCCCAGTATTTAAAATTATCCTTCCTGATGAAGGTCCAACCCCAATCAATACCAAGAATGTGGTGCATGTTCAGGACGAATCACTCCGTGTTATGTGCATGAGCGGTAGAAACTGAGAGCGGCTTGTCCCACTCATATCTCTATCCTTAAGCTCTCTCTCTCAGGGAGTGTTGGAAGACCCCCGTACACATCACGTGAATGGCTTGTTATGCCGAAATTAGCAAGTTTGACCAACTTTCACCTTATGTCTGATGATCGGAGAATGATGAAAATGGAATCCTTGACTACGACCTCTCACCACTGCCCACGTCTCATCAATGTGCTGATAAGGATCGGAAGAGAGACGGAGGAGACAATGTTTTCCTAACTGGGAGGCTGGAGCAGGGAAAAATAGACGAAATACACTACATTACCAATAGGTGGTATTGGTCATGGCACTCCGAGATGGGCAAAGTAGTAATTAGCAGGGGAGCAGCAACCTGCAGACTGCCTTATGATAGAGTGCAATGTACGGGCTGTCTGCAGTGTGCTCCCTCTAGTGGTGGCTGCAGGCAATACAATTTTATCACGTGCCTCTGTCAGTGCAGGGGGTTTGGAGCTGTGCATCGGAAAAACAAGCCCCGACTGCTAGGAAGGCATTGGATCTAGCAACGGCCTGACGGAGATTCGCATTAACCCTTCCTGATTATTGATTCCGAACAATTTTTTGTCCTTGCAAAAAAAAAAAAAAAAAAAATTAATTAATCAACCAAATTGTCATCCCCTCCCCACCGGGATTCTAACGAATGGCCTTCATTCCGCATATTAATGAGTGCGGGTAATGACATCCATAAGTCATGTTCACAGTGCGCCAGATGCCGGCTCCGTATACCTCCATCTCCTGTGACTATAGGTTTGGCCGCAAACTTAATACCTATTAAACCTAATTAATTTCAGTAATTGGGGTCAGGAAATAATGATCCATAATTCGCACAGCTGTCGCGAAGAAAAACACGACGCGCCATGTTGTCCCAGGTTACCGGCCTGAAACCGCCATCTACCTGCATCGCGTGCCCAGAATCTTACAAAAAAGTCTTAAACGGGATGTAAACTTTTTTTTAATTGCACCAATTAAGGTTTTTGTGTACGCAGCTCCTATGTGGATCTATCTGTCTCCATGATTCTGTGGAATATTCCGTGCCGTCCATTGCAGTCGCTGTGTCTGCAGCTCGGCACATTTGGGTGCCGCTTATTCCGAGCTGCTGCCAATTGGCCACAGATAAAAAGCCGCGGATTTGGATGAAGTACAAGCAACATACTTGATACCGGTAATTATGAACCTTCCATGGTCCCGTCCGCACACTCGGAAGATAACACGTGTGACCACGAAAAATAAAATCTTTTTTTTTATGTTATAAGTATTTTTATTATATAAATTTTGGCAATTTTTCTTCTCTATTTTAGATTTTTTACAGTTTTCAGCAGTCTCGTTATCATCAGAGGCAGGATTGCAATGACAAGTAACACTTCTATACACAAATGTTCCACCAATCTACATAGGTGATATCACAGTTCACCTCCTCCCCCTAAATTCACAATGACCTTTGCACATGCTTATTAGATGCCTGTTGATCGCTGCTAATGTGCCTATGTTATTTCTTGAAATAACAGGAAGTTAAACTCTAAAAAAACACCCTAGTGGCCAGGGTGAGTGTTGCAAGATTTCTCTTTTTTTTTGTAATATCAAAAATAAAATTCTAAAAATTAAAAATTACTTTTAACGTCATTTTCTGATGACACTTTCCCTTTAAGTCAGTGCTTGCAGAACTTGCAGAGAAGTCACAAAACCATCAGTAAGTAAGAAAAAAAGATAAAATACCCCTTACACAGAAAAGAGGAGGAGCATCAATAATTATGGGGGGAGGGGATGAATCAGATTTAAACCGGGCAAGGTATCAGTTATCCGTTGACGTCACAGTTGGATAAGGCCGATAGATGGAGAGATTTTCAGCAGGGCCATAGACGATAGATGGACCACAGATGCACATACTTGTACTCGAGATTGTGGGGTCACAGCGGTGGTACCCTTGGCAGTCAGCAAATTATTGCCGAGGGCAGAGAGACTGCTCAAAACCATGCAAGTGAGTTGAGAGGCCACTGGTCACTTTTGACACCAATCATATAGAGAAACGTAATAGTACAGGACCGGTGAAAATTCCACAGTCCCCTTTATGGAAGGCACTGGGTGAGGGAGATCATGCCTTTGTGAGCTTCCCCATGATGCCTTGCAGCTAACACATCACATGGTATAGCATAGTCAATCAGCAGAGATTAGAGCCTGTATAAAAGCACAGGTAGGGAATGAAGCAGCCATTTCAGGGTGAGTCTGGATAGTGAGAGGACGTCACAGCTCACAGAGATAGGGAGAGAAAGCCAAAAACAAAGAACATGCATTAAAGAGAGTGTGTGACAGCTCAGCAGTAAAGAAGATTAGCGTGTGCGTCCTGATCGCGGGTTCACGTCCGCAGCCGAGAGGATGACACCAGGATCGAATTATATCTTATTAAATGAGCTGATCTCGTGTCTGTGACGGAACCATGTCGAGGACAATTTGCTCTGTTCCTCGACACCGGCTGTATCAGCGAGCACAGAATCATCATCTGCCATAGTCACCACCTCACCATACCCCGAGAAATCCCCCCCCCCCCGTCCCCTCCATCTCATCCTAGAGCCATATGGGAAACCAGTGTCACTCACCATCTGCTTGTGGTTTGGGAAGAAGGACTGCTCGATCAGGGGGAACTTCTCCGCGCCCAGTCTCTGGAAGATCTTTATGAGCTGTGAAAACTGGAAACACAAAGAGAGAGTGAGAACTGAGCAAAACCTGCAGAGGCCCCAAGTTATAACATAGGAAGCCGAAGGGTTATTGCTGTATACACTGCGGGTCATAGACATATAGGTCAGCAGCAATACCCAGGATATACCAGCATGCTCCATATCACAAGATGCCTGACCAATACCAGTGCAATAAACATATATATAACTATATACAGGAGATACCCAGGTTATACCAGCTGTACATATACATAATTATATACAGGAGATGCCCAGGTTATACCAGCTGTACATATATAATTATATACAGGAGATCCCCAGGTTATACCAGCTGTACATATATAATTATATACAGGAGATACTCAGGTTATACCAGCTGTAGATATATAATTATATACAGGAGATCCCCAGGTTATACCGGCTGTACATATATAATTATATACAGGAGATGCCCAGGTTATACCAGCTGTACATATATAATTATATACAGGAGATTCCCAGGTTATACCAGCTGTACATATATAGTTATATACAGGAGATGCCCAGGTTATACCGGCTGTACATATATAATTATATACAGGAGATGCCCAGGTTATACCAGCTGTACATGTATCATTTTATATAGGAGATGCCCAGGTTATACCAGCTGTACATATATAATTATATACAGGAGATGCCCAGGTTATACCAGCTGTACATGTATCATTTTATATAGGAGATGCCCAGGTTATACCAGCATGCACCGCGTTATTAAGAGGCTTTATCCCACAACCTGTACATTTGTGTCTCTCTCCGGGGTTTCGCACTCGGTCCGTCTGCTCTCTGCACTGACAGCGCTGGGAATCGGCACATGATAGAGCCCAGATCTGCGCCTTATAGTGACCAGATTTCCTCCTGTTTTCATGCTGATCGTATCTATCATTTCCCAATGCAGAATATTTTGGGGGATCGTAGAGGCACAATGAGGGCAAAAAAAACTGAGCTGGGAACCAAAAATCCTCGGACGATTCTTTAAATTCGATGACAAATAACGTTCCCCTGATAATTGCACCGCCTCTCTAAGTTTGTACAAAACTGTGGACATAAGTCAGATTTCTCATGGGTTTACTGTAATGCGTAGGAGTTAAAGGGAAATTCCATTTACAACCAGTTCTTCATTTCCCTGCACATTGCTGGCTGAGAAATGAGTCAAGGTAGAATCAGTCAGTGAGTTGAAGGGGGCTTGTAACTACTTTTTTGTCTGTTTTGGAGCTCCTCTGTGCTGATTTATAACAATGGGCTACTTTAAAATTGAGCTTAACCATCTGTGAAGAGCCTAGAAAAAAACAGGTTAAAAAAAGGAGCTCACTGTTGGATACTCAGTAAACTCATTCAGGAGCCAGCAATGTGCAGGAAGTCAAAGAGACAGTAAAAGCCAAAAGGTACAAAATTTGTAATGCAAAAATAATTTTCAGTACAAAATACACACATTAATTTAAAAATAAAAAATAAGTGTTCCCTGTGCCATTGGCTGCAACACAACCCCCAAAGCATGATTGATCCACCACCATGCTTAATGGTTGGCGGGATGTTCTTTTCCTGAATTCTGTGCCCTTTTTTCTCCACACATACCTTTCATCATTGTGGCCGAAGTTCTATTTTAACCTCATTGGTCCACTGGACTTGCTTCCAAAATACTTCAAGCATGTTTAGATGTTCTTTTGCATATTCCTAATGCAGAACTTTATGGTGAGGATGCAGGAGAGGTTTTCTTCTGATGACTCTTCCATGAAGGCCATATTTGGGCAGCTGTCTCTGAACAGTAGAACAATGTACCACAACTGCATCTTCCTGAAGGAGTTTTGCAGTCAAGGGGGGATTGTGATTGGCCTCTCTAGAAATCCTACCAGCAGCTCTCACTGAACTATTGCTTGGTCTTCCAGACCTTATCTTGACCTCCACTGTTCCTGATAGCTGACATTTCTTAACTACATTTCGAACTGAGGAAAGGGGAACTTGGAACCGCTTTGCTCTCTTATAGCCTTCTCCTGCTTTGTGTCCTTCACCATTTTCATTTTCAGAGTGCTCACAAGCTGTTTAGAAGAACCCAGTAATTTTGACTAGGGGTGTCCAAACTTTTACATGCCGCTGTAACACAGGGTGATATTCCGACATGTTGTGCCCACGACAAACTGAGTTCTGCTATGTCTGAATTAAGGGAAGACCGGACCCCCATGTTTTCTGCCAGTTTCATCTTACTAATAAGACAGGGCACAAACATGGCTCATTATTCTTGGCAAGAATCAGAGCGAGGCGGGAGCGAGACAGGAGGAAGGAAAACAAGCGCTTGTTTTGACTGCGAAACTGGATTTGTTATTTTTTATCAGCATCCTGCATCAGGGATCAGTCCTGAGCCTCCTTGAGAGGTCCGTACCCCCCAATCATCAGCTCTTATATCTCATACAGAATAGTGAGTGCAGCTCTGGGGTATAATACAGGATGTAACTCAGGATCAGTAATGTAATGTATGTACACAGTGACTGCACCAGCAGAATAGTGAGTGCAGCTCTGGAGTATAATACAGGATGCAACTCAGGATCAGTAATGTAATGTATGTACACAGTGACTGCACCAGCGGAATAGTGAGTGCAGCTCTGGAGTATAATACAGGATGCAACTCAGGATCAGTAATGTAATGTATGTACACAGTGACTGCACCAGCAGAATAGTGAGTGCAGCTCTGGGGTATAATACAGGATGTAACTCAGGATCAGTAATGTAATGTATGTACACAGTGACTGCACCAGCAGAATAGTGAGTGCAGCTCTGGGGTATAATACAGGATGTAACTCAGGATCAGTAATGTAATGTATGCACACAGTGACTGCACCAGCAGAATAGTGAGTGCAGCTCTGGGGTATAATACAGGATGTAACTCAGGATCAGTAATGTAATGTATGTACACAGTGACTGTACCAGCAGAATAGTGAGTGCAGCTCTGGGGTATAATACAGGATGTAACTCAGGATCAGTAATGTAATGTATGTACACAGTGACTGTACCAGCAGAATAGTGAGTGCAGCTCTGGAGTATAATACAGGATATAACTTAGGATCAGTAATGTAAGGTATGTACACAGTGACTGCACCAGCAGAATAGTGAGTGCAGCTCTGGGGTATAATACAGGATGTAACTCAGGATCAGTAATGTAATGTATGTACACAGTGACTATAACAGCAGAATAGTGAGTGCAGCTCTGGGGTATAATACAGGATGTAACTCAGGATCAGTAATGTAATGTATGTACACAGTGACTATAACAGCAGAATAGTGAGTGCAGCTCTGGGGTATAATACAGGATGTAACTCAGGATCAGTAATGTAATGTATGCACACAGTGACTGCACCAGCAGAAGAGTGAGTGCAGCTCTGGAGTATAATACAGGATGTAACTCAGGATCAGTAATGTAATGTATGTACACAGTGACTGCACCAGCAGAATAGTGAGTGGAGCTCTGGAGTATAATACAGGATGTAACTCAGGATCAGTAATGTAATGTATGTACACAGTGACTGCACCAGCAGAATAGTGAGCACAGCTCTGGGGTATAATACAGGATGTAATTCAGGATTAGTAATACACTGTACGGTACTGTCCACACTCACCACCCAGGGCTTGCTGCAGAAGTTGTAGATGGAGTAGAGAGAGTTGACGCTGGGGACCCCTCCGTACTGTAACCCCATCACCAGGCTCCGGAAATCCTCTCCTGCCGTCATGCTGTACGCATGCTGCCGGATAAGAACAAAGTCCGGCTTGAAGGATCTGGAAGGTAGAAAGAGAATTTGGGTCAGGGCAGAATGTGGATATGGAGGAACCTACAACCTGTATGTGCCCCAATGATTGGCTGCAGAGTTCCCCTTTAACACAGGTGCGCCGTCCATCACACCCGTTCCTGTCCCACCTCCTGTGTAAACAGCTCCTCTGCCTCCTCGGGACGTTGGCCTTGGACATAACCTGAGTCTACTTTGGGTGTCTTACAACGTCTGGAGCAGAAATATGAGATTTTCCTAATTTTGGTCGATCTGACCACTGGATCGACAACATCTAAGGTCAAGCTGCTGCCAGTCTTCAGGGGGTTATAAGAAACCCTCCATTCTGGGAGCCTCTGCAGCAGGTGGAGGATGCGGGCCGGAAGTGGTGCACTGCGGAATCCGACACTTCCTGGAGGAAATACCAAGGCTGAGCTGATATAAAGTCGGGTCTTATAGCTCCAGGAACGCTCCACAGCCTCCTGACAACCTGACAACCCGTATGAAGACGCATCAAGCAGATCCCCTGTAAACAGGATTTCCATTCTCGCAGATTCTCAAAAGTGAGGATTGGAAACCATAGTAAAGTAGTAAACTGCAGCTACTTTCTTCCTTGCTGATGGTTTCCATGTTGCCACATGGTATTTTTTCATGCTGTGATGAACGTATATTTCATGGTCCAAGACTGTATAGCTGAACCCGTTTCTTAAGGGGGTCCCCTTTAATAAATTAGGACTCCCTGGTGATCATTTGATCACCTCGGGTCCAAAAAGAAGTCCATCAGAGAGCAGGAGCAAGAAAAACTACAACTCCCAGCATGCCCTACCTAACTGTGTTGCTACGTTGTATGCAGTGCAAATGTTCACCCCATCCTGAAAACAAAGGTGTCACCTTCTTGGCAGAAAAGTGAGTAGAGCTGCAGTGTAAAGCATGGTGGCAGGAAACATCAGAAACTTGAGCTCTGCTGGAAGGTGGCGATTTTTTTTGTGTCGCTATAGCGCCCTCTAGCTGAATATATTTGGGTAAATGGTGTTATTAGAGCACAGCGGAGGTAGATTGGCGTTTTCGTGTCTCCTCCCGCCCCCCGGTGTCACTTTTCCCTTTTTTGGTCTCCTGTGTGTTCTGTTTATTTTGTGACATTTTTAGCTCCAGATCAACCGAAACCTACGGGTTATGTCTGAATAAATTCCGCAGCGAGTCGCAGGCAGGTGCCTACAGGCCCGAGCGATGGAGGGGCTTAGGTTGTGGGTTGTACCATGTTGCGCACCTCCAAAACACCGCTACGCTACAACATTCGCTTGGACAAGACCCTCAATCCCGGAATAGCAGATTTACTCACTGTACGGTACAATTTAGGCACTGCATATTGCGGTAGTATACTTTGGGCACTGTATTTCGGTAGTGGTATCACAAAGGTACGGTATGGCGGTATTATAAAGGTAATTGGTAGTGTTATTATGTGGACACTATTTGGCAAAGACATCTTGGCGTTGATCGCTGGTACGCGGACAGTTATCGTTATTGATTGGGCACAGTATGGCGGTATTTTACAGCAGCTGCCTGATGGAACGTTATAGTAGTATTATATAGGCAACATATGGTGGCATTGTGTAGACAATACGGCAGTAATTTGGGAGCACACTATGACGGCATGTGGACACTGTGCTGCAGTATTATGTGGGCATAGGGTGGTATTATGAGGACACCGAATGACAGTAATTGTTGGTATGTGGACTCTGTATTATATGGGCCCGGTATGGTGCTATTTTATAGGAACTGCATGTTAGCACTGTATAGCGGTAGTATATAGGCAATGTATGGTGGTTTTATATTCGGAGTGCATTATTTAGACACGACCATAGAGATCAATGGGCACAGTATGACAGTATGTGGACACTTGGGCAGAAGTGGGCATAGAATAGTGGTATTATATGAGAACTGCCTGATGGTATTGTATGTACACTGCGTGCACAGTATGACGGTATGTGGGCTCTGCATTATGTGGCCGCAGTATTTTTGTACCGTATGGGAAATGTATGGTGGGATGTGATTATTCATCTGTAGTCGCCTATTAGGACACTTGTGTTTAGATTTTTATTACTGTCCTTATTATTGAACTATTAGTAGCACCATCTCTCTGTGTGTGATCGAACTTACAGCTGAGTTATGGTGACCAATTATCTGGGTTCTGTCTGGCAATGTGAAGTGGACACTACACGGTGGTATTATTTGTTTCTTGTGTCAGTATTATGTGGACACTATTTGTTGGTATTACTTAGGTTCTGTCTGAGAGTGTTATGCGTTGCTATATAGCAGTATTATTTTGGTTCTATTTGGCAGTGTTATGTGGACACTATATAGTCATATTATTTATGGTCTGTATAGCAGTATTGTTTGGACTCTTGATGGTACCATCACGCAGCACATCATGTACTGTATATAACGAGGGTATTATTGTGCAATGTATGGTCATGAGGATGAGAAACATTACATCAGGTCAGACACTGATTCTCCTGACGTCACACATTACAGATGAGGAACTGCAGAACTTTAGTGAGAAGGTTTAGTAAATGACGATGTAACGGATCCTGTGGGAGACATTCACCGCTGACCAGTAACGTGTCACGCCGAGGTCATCAATCTGTGGGACAATCAGTGACACCCGGGCCGTCCAGCTGACAGCTGCACTAACTCACCGCTGACATACTGTAATTATACTGTAATCACAGGCAGTCTGAGGGCCGTCACTGAGCGGGCGAAAACAGTCCTGGCACGCAGGGAATGCAGCGCATTCAGCACTATTATACGGGCACTATGATACACGAAGCATTATGTGGGCACTGTGTATATTCCTATTATATCGGCACTATTACACGGGCACTATTATATCGGCACTATTATACGGGCACTATTATATCGGCACTATTATACGGGCACTATTATATCGGCACTATTATACGGGCACTATTATATCGGCACTATTATACGGGCACTATTATATCGGCACTATTATACGGGCACTATTATATCGGCACTATTACACGGGCACTATTATATCGGCACTATTACACGGGCACTATTATATCGGCACTATTATACGGGCACTATTATATCGGCACTATTATACGGGCACTATTATATCGGCACTATTATACGGGCACTATTATATCAACACTATTATACAGGCACTATTATATCGGCACTATTACACGGGCACTATTATATCGGCACTATTATATTGGCACTATTATACGGGCACTATTATATCGGCACTATTATACGGGCACTATTATATCGACACTATTATACGGGCACTATTATATCGACACTATTATACGGGCACTATTATATCGGCACTATTATACGGGCACTATTATATCGGCACTATTATACAGGCACTGTGTATATTCCTATTATATGGGCACTATTATACAGGCACTGTGTATACTCCTATTATATCGGCACTATTATATGGGCACTGTGTATATTCCAATTATATGAGCACTATTATACAGGCACTGTGTATATTCCTATTATATCGGCACTATTTATGGGCACTGTGTATATTCCTATTATATGGGCACTATTATATGGGCACTGTGTATATTCCTATTATATCAGCACTATTTATGGGCACTGTGTATATTCCTATTATATGGGCACTATTATATGGGCACTGTGTATATTCCTATTATATCAGCACTATTTATGGGCACTGTGTATATTCCTATTATATTGGCACTATTTATGGGCACTGTGTATATTCCTATTATATCGGCACTATTTATGGGCACTGTGTATATTCCTATTATATGGGCACTATTATACAGGCACTGTGTATATTCCTATTATATCGGCACTATTATATGGGCACTGTGTATATTCCTATTATATGGGCACTATTATACAGGCACTGTGTATATTCCTATTATATCGGCACTATTTACGGGCACTGTGTATATTCCTATTATATCGGCACTATTATATGGGCACTGTGTATATTCCTATTATATCGGCACTATTATACAGGCACTGTGTATATTCCTATTATATCGGCACTATTATACAGGCACTGTGAATATTCCTATTATATCGGCACTATTATATGGGCACTGTGTATATTCCTATTATATCGGCACTATTATACGGGCACTATTATATCGGCACTATTATATGGGCACTGTGTATATTCCTATTATATCGGCACTATTATATGGGCACTGTGTATATTCCTATTATATCGGCACTATTATATGGGCACTGTGTATATTCCTATTATATCGGCACTATTATATGGGCACTGTGTATATTCCTATTATATCGCACTATTATATGGGCACTGTGTATATTCCTATTATATCGGCACTATTATATGGGCACTGTGTATATTCCTATTATATCGGCACTATTATATGGGCACTGTGTATATTCCTATTATATCGGCACTATTATACAGGCACTGTGTATATTCCTATTATATCAGCACTATTATATCGGCACTATTATACAGGCACTGTGAATATTCCTATTATATCGGCACTATTATATGGGCACTGTGTATATTCCTATTATATCGGCACTATTATACGGGCACTATTATATCGGCACTATTATATCGGCACTATTATACAGGCACTGTGTATATTCCTATTATATCGGCACTATTTATGGGCACTGTGTATATTCCTATTATATCGGCACTATTATATGGGCACTGTGTATATTCCTATTATATCGGCACTATTATATGGGCACTGTGTATATTCCTATTATATTGGCACTATTTATGGGCACTGTGTATATTCCTATTATATGGGCACTATTATACAGGCACTGTGTATATTCCTATTATATCGGCACTATTTACGGGCACTGTGTATATTCCTATTATATCGGCACTATTTATGGGCACTGTGTATATTCCTATTATATCGGCACTATTATACGGGCACTATGTATATTCCTATTATATCGGCACTATTATACAGGCACTGTGTATATTCCTATTATATCGGCACTATTATACGGGCACTGTGTATATTCCTATTATATTGGCACTATTTATGGGCACTGTGTATATTCCTATTATATTGGCACTATTTATGGGCACTGTGTATATTCCTATTATATTGGCACTATTATACAGGCACTGTGTATATTCCTATTATATCGGCACTATTATACAGGCACTGTGTATATTCCTATTATATCGGCACTATTATACAGGCACTGTGTATATTCCTATTATATCGGCACTATTATACGGGAACTGTGTATATTCCTATTATATCGGCACTATTTATGGGCACTGTGTATATTCCTATTATATCGGCACTATTATATGGGCACTGTGTATATTCCTATTATATTGGCACTATTTATGGGCACTGTGTATATTCCTATTATATTGGCACTATTATACAGACACTGTGTATATTCCTATTATATCGGCACTATTATATGGGCACTGTGTATATTCCTATTATATTGGCACTATTTATGGGCACTGTGTATATTCCTATTATATTGGCACTATTATACAGGCACTGTGTATATTCCTATTATATCGGCACTATTATATGGGCACTGTGTATATTCCTATTATATCGGCACTATTATATGGGCACTGTGTATATTCCTATTATATCGGCACTATTATATGGGCACTGTGTATATTCCTATTATATCGGCACTATTATATGGGCACTGTGTATATTCCTATTATATCGGCACTATTATACAGGCACTGTGTATATTCCTATTATATCGGCACTATTATATGGGCACTGTGTATATTCCTATTATATTGGCACTATTATACAGGCACTGTGTATATTCCTATTATATCGGCACTATTATATGGGCACTGTGTATATTCCTATTATATCGGCACTATTATATGGGCACTGTGTATATTCCTATTATATCGGCACTATTATATGGGCACTGTGTATATTCCTATTATATCGGCACTATTATACAGGCACTGTGTATATTCCTATTATATCGGCACTATTATATGGGCACTGTGTATATTCCTATTATATCGGCACTATTATACAGGCACTGTGTATATTCCTATTATATCGGCACTATTATATGGGCACTGTGTATATTCCTATTATATCGGCACTATTATACAGGCACTGTGTATATTCCTATTATATCGGCACTATTATATGGGCACTGTGTATATTCCTATTATATTGGCACTATTATATGGGCACTGTGTATATTCCTATTATATCGGCACTATTATATGGGCACTGTGTATATTCCTATTATATTGGCACTATTATACAGGCACTGTGTATATTCCTATTATATCGGCACTATTATATGGGCACTGTGTATATTCCTATTATATTGGCACTATTTTTGGGCACTGTGTATATTCCTATTATATTGGCACTATTATACAGGCACTGTGTATATTCCTATTATATCGGCACTATTATACAGGCACTGTGTATATTCCTATTATATCGGCACTATTATATGGGCACTGTGTATATTCCTATTATATCGGCACTATTATACAGGCACTGTGTATATTCCTATTATATCGGCACTATCATACGGGAACTGTGTATATTCCTATTATATGGGCACTATTATACAGGCACTGTGTATATTCCTATTATATCGGCACTATTATATGGGCACTGTGTATATTCCTATTATATCGGCACTATTATATGGGCACTGTGTATATTCCTATTATATCGGCACTATTATACAGGCACTGTGTATATTCCTATTATATCGGCACTATTATATGGGCACTGTGTATATTCCTATTATATCGGCACTATTATACAGGCACTGTGTATATTCCTATTATATCGGCACTATTATATGGGCACTGTGTATATTCCTATTATATCGCACTATTATATGGGCACTGTGTATATTCCTATTATATCGGCACTATTATATGGGCACTGTGAATATTCCTATTATATCGGCACTATTATATGGGCACTGTGTATATTCCTATTATATCGGCACTATTATATGGGCACTGTGTATATTCCTATTATATCGGCACTATTATATGGGCACTGTGTATATTCCTATTATATCGGCACTATTATATGGGCACTGTGTATATTCCTATTATATCGGCACTATTATACAGGCACTGTGTATATTCCTATTATATCGGCACTATCATACGGGAACTGTGTATATTCCTATTATATGGGCACTGTTATACAGGCACTGTGTATATTCCTATTATATCGGCACTATTATATGGGCACTGTGTATATTCCTATTATATCGGCACTATTATATGGGCACTGTGTATATTCCTATTATATCGGCACTATTATACAGGCACTGTGTATATTCCTATTATATCGGCACTATTATATGGGCACTGTGTATATTCCTATTATATCGGCACTATTATACAGGCACTGTGTATATTCCTATTATATCGGCACTATTATATGGGCACTGTGTATATTCCTATTATATCGCACTATTATATGGGCACTGTGTATATTCCTATTATATCGGCACTATTATATGGGCACTGTGAATATTCCTATTATATCGGCACTATTATATGGGCACTGTGTATATTCCTATTATATCGGCACTATTATATCGGCACTATTATATGGGCACTGTGTATATTCCTATTATATCGGCACTATTTATGGGCACTGTGTATATTCCTATTATATTGGCACTATTATATGGGCATTGTGTATATTCCTATTATATCGGCACTATTATATCGGCACTATTATATGGGCACTGTGTATATTCCTATTATATCGGCACTATTATATGGGCACTGTGCATATTCCTATTATATTGGCACTATTATATGGGCATTGTGTATATTCCTATTATATCGGCACTATTATATCGGCACTATTATATGGGCACTGTGTATATTCCTATTATATCGGCACTATTATATGGGCACTGTGCATATTCCTATTATATCGGCACTATTATATCGGCACTATTATATGGGCACTGTGCATATTCCTATTATATCGGCACTATTATATGGGCATTGTGTATATTCCTATTATATCGGCACTATTATATCGGCACTATTATATGGGCACTGTGTATATTCCTATTATATCGGCACTATTTACGGGCACTGTGTATATTCCTATTATATCGGCACTATTATACAGGCACTGTGTATATTCCTATTACATTGGCACTATTATACAGGCACTGTGTATATTCCTATTATATGGCCTCTATTATACAGGCACTGTGTATACTCCTATTATATCGGCACTATTATACGGGCACTGTGTATATTCCTATTATATCGGCACTATTTATGGGCACTGTGTATATTCCTATTATATTAGCACTATTATACGGGCACTGTGTATATTCCTATTATATCGGCACTATTTACGGGCACTGTGTATATTCCTATTATATGGGCACTATTATACGGGCACTGTGTATATTCCTATTATATCGGCACTATTTATGGGCACTGTGTATATTCCTATTATATGGGCACTATTATACAGGCACTGTGTATATTCCTATTATATCGGCACTATTTATGGGCACTGTGTATATTCCTATTATATGGGCACTATTATACAGGCACTGTGTATATTCCTATTATATCGGCACTATTATACGGGCACTGTGTATATTACTGTTATCTGGGCAATATTATACTGGCACTATTATTTAGGTACTATTATATGGCCACTGCGAATATTACTGCTATATGGCTGGTAATATCATTAGTAGGCACTATTATAGCGGCACGATTGCTCTTCTGTTTATTGCTGTCACTATTATAGGCTCTGATGTGACCTGCTGTAGCGGCCTTGCTGGCACTATTATGCGGTCACTACAGCTGGTATTATTGGCAGTGTCATCTGGCACTCTATGGCACTATTATACGGAGACTGTTTGACAGTAATATCTGAACACCATGCTCGGCACAGTATGGTCCTACTACCTAGAGACTGTATAATGTGTGGCACTATTATTTGGAGACTGTATGGCACTTTTATGTGGGTCATATATGACCACTCCATTTTCAAACTCTAGGGTCCCGAGTCTGCGACCTGGATGTAATGACGAGTTGGCGGAGACGGGAAGGCGAGAAATTCCAGATGCTCCATAAGAAAGGGGTCGAGTCAATCGCAATGGGAACTTCCCCCAAAGAAAAATGATAAAAAGGACCATATGGTGTCCAAGTGGTGGGACCACGAGGGACCTACCTGGTGGATGAAACACACAAGGGGGACTCAGCTGGAAAAACACCATGGGGAGGACGCGGTGCTGGCAGGCGTGCGGAGACAGGCTTATGCGGGAATGCTCGGGGCTACAAGTCCTATATTAGGAGACATTCCTTCTTCTGCTTTTCCAGGACAATAGAATGACAGGGGGGGGGTCTCTGTCTGGGACCAGCTAAAAAATATTTGCCTTTTAACCCATCATGTAATGGTTTATACATTAGATTTCAGCCTATTCTGTATAGGGATGTCCTAACTTTTCCCTGATGTCACTTGGAAGAAAGATGGGGCTGCTGGATTTCGATATGCCCTATCTTTTTGTTTTCAGCCTCCAGAGTTCTGCAGATAGACAGAGCCAAGTGTTCTTACGTCTGGTGGGTTGGGAGGAATATCTGAAGGCCGAATGAGCTCCTACAGAGATCATTTTTGGGGTGGGGTTTTTCTTTTAGTTCATGTTTGTTCGTTTTTTTTTTATCGGGACAGGGAAGAACTTTGACCATTCCAGAGCACCTCCTACCTGACTACCTTGGTGCCGTTCCTCATGACTTGCATATCCACCATACAGCCGCCATTTACATAAGATGCCAGGTTCAGCTCGGAAAATTCGGCCTAAAGAAAGAAAGGAAGAAAAACTTTATCCATTTTGAATTTTATAGATTTTTTGAAACTTAGATGAGATGCCAAACCGCCGATGCTCCATAATGGTGGCGACACATGGCGTCACCCAGGCTCCCCGGACACAGAATCAACCGCAGCACTTTGTGATGAGGACTTTAATTTAAGGATTTTTTTGAACTTTTCAATAAACTTCCCTTTAAAGAGAAAAATATGAGTCCTCTGGGACAGAGAGTAATAAGTTGTGTCCTGTTACAGCGGCTCGGCTTCCACAGGAAAGGAACGTGTTTAACCTGGTAGGAGGCTTTCCTGTCAGCCACTAAATATAGAAATGGCAGACTTTTCTTTCCCGGGTACCAGCAGTTTCTCTAAAAAATCATCTACAATTACAGACAGCGCCGGACGACTTCACATGTCAACACCGACACTACAAACTACACAACATGATCAAAGCTGAAGGCTGCTACCCAGGAGACTGGACAAAAACAGCTATAATACTGCCCCTATGTACAAGAATATAACTACTATAATACTGCCCCTATGTACAAGAATATAACTACTATAATACTGCCCCTATGTACAAGGAAATAACTACTATAATACTGCTCCTATGTACAAGAATGTAACTACTATAATACTGCCCCTATGTAGAAGAATATAACTACTATAATACTGCCCCTATGTACAAGAATATAACTACTATAATACTGTCCCTATGTACAAGAATATAACTACTATAATACTGCCCCTATGTACAAGAATATAACTGCTATAATACTGCCCCTATGTACAAGAATATGACTACTATAATACTGCCCCTATGTACAAGAATATAACTACTATAATACTGCCCCTATGTACAAGAATATGACTACTATAATACTGCCCCTATGTACAAGAATATAACTACTATAATACTGCCCCTATGTACAAGAATATAACTACTATAATACTGTCCCTATGTACAAGAATATAACTACTATAATACTGCCCCTATGTACAAGAATATGACTACTATAATACTGCCCCTATGTACAAGAATATAACTACTATAATACTGCCCCTATGTACAAGAATATGACTACTATAATACTGTCCCTATGTACAAGAATATAACTACTATAATACTGCCCCTATGTACAAGAATATAACTACTATAATACTGCTCCTATGTACAAGAATATGACTACTATAATACTGCCCCTATGTACAAGAATATAACTACTATAATACTGCTCCTATGTACAAGAATATAACTACTATAATACTGCCCCTATGTACAAGAATATGACTACTATAATACTGCCCCTATGTACAAGAATATAACTACTATAATACTGCCCCTATGTACAAGAATATGACTACTATAATACTGTCCCTATGTACAAGAATATAACTACTATAATACTGCCCCTATGTACAAGAATATAACTACTATAATACTGCCCCTATGTACAAGAATATAACTACTATAATACTGCTCCTATGTACAAGAATATAACTACTATAATACTGCTCCCTATGTACAAGAATATAACTACTATAATACTGCCCCTATGTACAAGAATATAACTACTATAATACTGCCCCTATGTACAAGAATATAACTACTATAATACTGTCCCTATGTACAAGAATATAACTACTATAATACTGCCCCTATGTACAAGAATATGACTACTATAATACTGCCCCTATGTACAAGAATATAACTACTATAATACTGCCCCTATGTACAAGAATATGACTACTATAATACTGTCCCTATGTACAAGAATATAACTACTATAATACTGCCCCTATGTACAAGAATATAACTACTATAATACTGCTCCTATGTAGAAGAATATAACTACTATAATACTGCTCCCTATGTACAAGAATATAACTACTATAATACTGCCCCTATGTACAAGAATATAACTACTATAATACTGCCCCTATGTACAAGAATATAACTACTATAATACTGCTCCTATGTACAAGAATATAACTACTATAATACTGCCCCCTATGTACAAGAATATAACTACTATAATACTGCTCCTATGTACAAGAATATAACTACTATAATACTGCCCCCTATGTACAAGAATATAACTACTATAATACTGCTCCTATGTACAAGAATATGACTACTATAATACTGCCCCCTATGTACAAGAATATAATTACTATAATACTGCTCCTATGTACAAGAATATAACTACTATAATACTGCTCCTATGTACAAGAATATAACTACTATAATAGTGCTCCTATGTACAAGAATATAACTACTATAATACTGCCCCTATGTACAAGAATATAACTACTATAATACTGCCCCTATGTACAAGAATATAACTGCTATAATACTGACCCCTATGTACAAGAATATAACTACTATAATACTGCTCCTATGTACAAGAATATAACTACTATAATACTGCCCCCTATGTACAAGAATATAACTACTATAATACTGATCCTATGTACAAGAATATAACTACTATAATACTGCCCCCTATGTACAAGAATATAACTACTATAATACTGCTCCTATGTACAAGAATATAACTACTATAATACTGCCCCTATGTACAAGAATATAACTACTATAATACTGCTCCTATGTACAAGAATATAACTACTATAATACTGCTCCTATGTACAAGAATATAACTACTATAATACTGCCCCCTATGTACAAGAATATAACTACTATAATACTGCCCCCTATGTACAAGAATATAACTACTATAATACTGCTCCTATGTACAAGAATATAACTACTATTGTACTGTCCCCTGTGTACAAGAATATAACTACTATAATACTGCCCCCTATGTACAAGAATAAAACTACTATAATACTGCTCCTATGTACAGGAATATAACTACTATAATACTGCCCCCTATGTACAAGAATATAACTACTATAATACTGCCCCCTATGTACAAGAATAAAACTACTGTAATACTGCCCCCTATGTACAAGAATATAACTACTATAATACTGCCCCCTATGTACAAGAATATAACTACTGTAATACTGCTATGTACAAGAATATAACTACTATAATACTGCTCCTATGTACAAGAATATAACAACTATAATACTGCCCCTATGTAGAAGAATATAACTACTATAATACTGCCCCTATGTAGAAGAATATAACTACTATAATACTGCCCCTATGTACAAGAATATAACTACTATAATCCTGCCCCTATGTACAAGAATATAACTACTATAATACTGCTCCTATGTACAAGAATATAACTACTATAATACTGCTCCTATGTACAAGAATATAACTACTATAATACTGCCCCCTATGTACAAGAATATAACTACTATAATACTGCCCCTATGTACAAGAATATAACTACTATAATACTGTCCCTATGTACAAGAATATAACTACTATAATACTGCCCCTATGTACAAGAATATGACTACTATAATACTGCCCCTATGTACAAGAATATAACTACTATAATACTGCCCCTATGTACAAGAATATGACTACTATAATACTGTCCCTATGTACAAGAATATAACTACTATAATACTGCCCCTATGTACAAGAATATAACTACTATAATACTGCCCCTATGTACAAGAATATAACTACTATAATACTGCTCCTATGTACAAGAATATAACTACTATAATACTGCTCCCTATGTACAAGAATATAACTACTATAATACTGCCCCTATGTACAAGAATATAACTACTATAATACTGCCCCTATGTACAAGAATATAACTACTATAATACTGTCCCTATGTACAAGAATATAACTACTATAATACTGCCCCTATGTACAAGAATATGACTACTATAATACTGCCCCTATGTACAAGAATATAACTACTATAATACTGCCCCTATGTACAAGAATATGACTACTATAATACTGTCCCTATGTACAAGAATATAACTACTATAATACTGCCCCTATGTACAAGAATATAACTACTATAATACTGCTCCTATGTAGAAGAATATAACTACTATAATACTGCTCCCTATGTACAAGAATATAACTACTATAATACTGCCCCTATGTACAAGAATATAACTACTATAATACTGCCCCTATGTACAAGAATATAACTACTATAATACTGCTCCTATGTACAAGAATATAACTACTATAATACTGCCCCCTATGTACAAGAATATAACTACTATAATACTGCTCCTATGTACAAGAATATAACTACTATAATACTGCCCCCTATGTACAAGAATATAACTACTATAATACTGCTCCTATGTACAAGAATATGACTACTATAATACTGCCCCCTATGTACAAGAATATAATTACTATAATACTGCTCCTATGTACAAGAATATAACTACTATAATACTGCTCCTATGTACAAGAATATAACTACTATAATAGTGCTCCTATGTACAAGAATATAACTACTATAATACTGCCCCTATGTACAAGAATATAACTACTATAATACTGCCCCTATGTACAAGAATATAACTGCTATAATACTGACCCCTATGTACAAGAATATAACTACTATAATACTGCTCCTATGTACAAGAATATAACTACTATAATACTGCCCCCTATGTACAAGAATATAACTACTATAATACTGATCCTATGTACAAGAATATAACTACTATAATACTGCCCCCTATGTACAAGAATATAACTACTATAATACTGCTCCTATGTACAAGAATATAACTACTATAATACTGCCCCTATGTACAAGAATATAACTACTATAATACTGCTCCTATGTACAAGAATATAACTACTATAATACTGCTCCTATGTACAAGAATATAACTACTATAATACTGCCCCCTATGTACAAGAATATAACTACTATAATACTGCCCCCTATGTACAAGAATATAACTACTATAATACTGCTCCTATGTACAAGAATATAACTACTATTGTACTGTCCCCTGTGTACAAGAATATAACTACTATAATACTGCCCCCTATGTACAAGAATAAAACTACTATAATACTGCTCCTATGTACAGGAATATAACTACTATAATACTGCCCCCTATGTACAAGAATATAACTACTATAATACTGCCCCCTATGTACAAGAATAAAACTACTGTAATACTGCCCCCTATGTACAAGAATA
Organism: Dendrobates tinctorius; assembly: GCF_039654945.1. Classification (NCBI taxonomy): domain Eukaryota; kingdom Metazoa; phylum Chordata; class Amphibia; order Anura; family Dendrobatidae; genus Dendrobates; species Dendrobates tinctorius. The sequence continues at coordinate 3,695,963 of NW_027361688.1, forward strand.
TAACTACTATAATACTGCCCCCTATGTACAAGAATATAACTACTGTAATACTGCTATGTACAAGAATATAACTACTATAATACTGCTCCTATGTACAAGAATATAACAACTATAATACTGCCCCTATGTAGAAGAATATAACTACTATAATACTGCCCCCTATGTACAAGAATATAACTACTGTAATACTGCTATGTACAAGAATATAACTACTATAATACTGCTCCTATGTACAAGAATATAACAACTATAATACTGCCCCTATGTACAAGAATATAACTACTATAATCCTGCCCCTATGTACAAGAATATAACTACTATAATACTGCTCCTATGTACAAGAATATAACTACTATAATACTGCTCCTATGTACAAGAATATAACTACTTTAATACTGCCCCTATGTACAAGAATATAACTACTATAATACTGCCCCTATGTGCAAGAATATAACTACTATAATACTGCCCCCTATGTACAAGAATATAACTACTATAATACTGCCCCCTATGTACAAGAATATAACTACTATAATACTGCTCCTATGTACAGGAATATAACTACTATAATACTGCCCCTATGTACAAGAATATAACTACTATAATACTGCCCCTATGTACAAGAATATAACTACTATAATACTGCTCCTATGTACAGGAATATAACTACTATAATACTGCCCCTATGTACAAGAATATAACTACTATAATACTGCCCTCTATGTACAAGGATATAACTACTATAATACTGCTCCTATGTACAGGAATATAGCTACTATAATACTGCCCCTATGTACAAGAATATAACTACTATAATACTGCTCCTATGTACAGGAATATAGCTACTATAATACTGCTCCTATGTACAGGAATATAGCTACTATAATACTGCCCCTATGTACAAGAATATAACTACTATAATACTGCTCCTATGTACAAGAATATAACTACTATAATACTGTCCCCTGTGTACAAGAATAAAACTACTATAATACTGCTCCTATGTACAGGAATATAACTACTATAATACTGCCCCCTATGTACAAGAATATAACTACTATAATACTGCCCCATATGTACAAGAATAAAACTACTGTAATACTGCCCCCTATGTACAAGAATATAACTACTATAATACTGCCCCCTATGTACAAGAATATAACTACTGTAATACTAGTACAAGTACTAGTACCAGTATTATAGTAGTTATATTCTTGTACATAGGAGCAGTATTATAGTAGTTATATTCTTGTACATAGGGGCAGTATTATAGTAGTTATATTCTTGTACATAGGGACAGTATTATAGTAGTCATATTCTTGTACATAGGGGCAGTATTATAGTAGTTATATTCTTGTACATAGGGGCAGTATTATAGTAGTCATATTCTTGTACATAGGGGCAGTATTATAGTAGCTATATTCCTGTACATAGGAGCAGTATTATAGTAGCTATATTCCTGTACATAGGAGCAGTATTATAGTAGTTATATTCTTGTACATACATACATACTGCCCCTATGTGCAAGAATATAACTACTATAATACTGCCCCCTATGTACAAGAATATAACTACTATAATACTGCTCCTATGTACAGGAATATAGCTACTATAATACTGCCCCTATGTACAAGAATATAACTACTATAATACTGCCCCTATGTACAAGAATATAACTACTATAATACTGCTCCTATGTACAGGAATATAGCTACTATAATACTGCTCCTATGTACAGGAATATAGCTACTATAATACTGCCCCTATGTACAAGAATATAACTACTATAATACTGCTCCTATGTACAAGAATATAACTACTATAATACTGTCCCCTGTGTACAAGAATAAAACTACTATAATACTGCTCCTATGTACAGGAATATAACTACTATAATACTGCCCCCTATGTACAAGAATATAACTACTATAATACTGCCCCATATGTACAAGAATAAAACTACTGTAATACTGCCCCCTATGTACAAGAATATAACTACTATAATACTGCCCCCTATGTACAAGAATATAACTACTGTAATACTGCTCCTATGTACAAGAATATAACTACTATAATACTGCTCCTATGTACAAGAATATAACAACTATTATACTGCCCCTATGTACAAGAATATAACTACTATAATACTGCTCCTATGTACAAGAATATAACTACTATAACACTGCCCCTATGTACAAGAATATAACTACTATAATACTGCTCCTATGTACAAGAATATAACTACTATAATACTGCTCCTATGTACAAGAATATAACTACTATAATACTGCCCCTATGTACAAGAATATAACTATAATACTGCCCCTATGTGCAAGAATATAACTACTATAATACTGCCCCCTATGTACAAGAATATAACTACTATAATACTGCTCCTATGTACAGGAATATAACTACTATAATACTGCCCCTATGTACAAGAATATAACTACTATAATACTGCCCCTATGTACAAGAATATAACTACTATAATACTGCTCCTATGTACAGGAATATAACTACTATAATACTGCCCCTATGTACAAGAATATAACTACTATAATACTGCCCTCTATGTACAAGGATATAACTACTATAATACTGCTCCTATGTACAGGAATATAGCTACTATAATACTGCCCCTATGTACAAGAATATAACTACTATAATACTGCTCCTATGTACAGGAATATAGCTACTATAATACTGCTCCTATGTACAGGAATATAGCTACTATAATACTGCCCCTATGTACAAGAATATAACTACTATAATACTGCTCCTATGTACAGGAATATAACTACTATAATACTGCCCCTATGTACAAGAATATAACTACTATAATACTGCCCTCTATGTACAAGGATATAACTACTATAATACTGCTCCTATGTACAGGAATATAGCTACTATAATACTGCCCCCTATGTACAAGAATATAACTACTATAATACTGCCCCTATGTACAAGAATATAACTACTATAATACTGCCCCCTATGTACAAGAATATAACTACTATAATACTGCCCCTATGTACAAGAATATAACTAATGTAATACCGCCCGTATGTAGCAGATTATCATGTGTGTGATGCAGGGGTGGCTAGTGACAATTATCAGGATCCATCTTCTTGCTCCTGGGACGTAAATGTCTCTCATTCGCACACTTTGTGTCATTGGAGGTCGCTGCCGTGTCACAACCACAAGATGCATCTGAATTCTGGAAATAATACAAGAAAAGAAAAATGTACAGAAAACCGCGGGTCCTTGAAGGCCAAGTGTGACTCTTTCCAGGATCTCCTTGGAGCAGGATGACTTTTATTGGTCGGGTCCTCATCTGTTTCTCCTTTTTATCTGTCTGTAAAGCATATGATTTGGATAAAGAGCAAAATGTGGTCACAATGTGACGATATCCCTAGCATGGGATCCTGGCTAATACGCAGAATTTACTTTCCAGAAACATTTCGGTGGAGCTTTATCTCAATAACCCTCATTCATTTCTTATTAGATCTAAGCAGACGTCAGAAATTCATTTTCTTGAAAAAAATGACATAAAGTTACAAGAAACTCTTCTGCCTGAAGCAACCACTAGAGGGAGCTCACCGCATAAAGTTTTATCGTACAGTCAGCTCCCTCTAGTAGCGGCTGCAGGCAGATACAAACCATTGCTCTGCTCTATAGTGCACCTTCGCCCTCAGTCTCCGATCTCTTCAGCATTGTTTCCTAATGATCAGCGGTATCCTGCTAAATAATTGCACCTGGTTTACGATCGCAGCTTACAAGAGGCCTGTCCCAAGAACAATGGAACAGATATTTTGTCCAGATTAGTGAAAGGCGCACAAATTTTTGAAGAAGCTGAGTGAAACGCGCGTCGGGGCAGAGGGACGTCCGGAGATTCCCACCAACCCACCAAATTATACATCAATATGTTGCTTCTTTTGCAAATGGCAACTTATATGTTTTATTATCCTTATTAGGATTGGTGAACCTGGGACCCAGTTTCCAAGAGAGAACCTTCAACGTAATGTTCCTTGAGGACATCCACACCAAGTCACCAACACACAGGTACGGACCCACCAAACGTCTCTGATCAGCCACACTCTAATATTTGGACCCCATGTTCCTCAAATTATTAAGAACCCCTTGCCACACAGACCTAAATGATGATGAAAATCATTTTTCTTCAGGTAATCCAGAAGAGCGATTCCTATTAAATGAGCTGAACTGAGGATGAAACCCGTATTCCTCGAAGAACGGGGACTTATCAGTAGACTCGTGACAACGATTATTTACCGCAAATTCGGCTAGAGGTAAGTAGGTAACCCAATCCTGATTTTCAGACACAAAATACCTAAGATACATCTCCAGATTCTGGTAACCTGTTCAGTTTGCCCATTAGACTGCTGGTAAAATGCAGAAGAGGACAACAGGTGGATCCCCAAACGGGTGCTCAACGCCCTCCCAAATAAACTGCACCCACCCCGATCAAGCACAATATCGGTCGGAATCCCATGTAATTTTACAATCTCCGATGAAAATTTGCGCCAACGTCTTGGTGTTAGGTAAAGCGGGTAGCGCATCTTACTGAATCTATCCACTGTAATATCCACACGTTATGACGAATTCAAGGTATTAAACTTTAGATATGTTTTATTCTTCGTCCTCCAGCACACAGCATAACAGTTGCATTCCCATGCTACACAGAAGTGAAAGTGAAACTTCCCTTCTCATCCCTCTTGTCTCCACTCCCCAAGTCCCATAAGTCTGGCTTGCTTAAAGAGACAGATCTAATTATTATAAATTACATCATCCCCTTTTTTTTTTTTTACTATAAATAACCCATATTACTGATAAATGCAACAACATGAAAACGTCCAAAGAAATCATATGTCCGTTTTGTCTTATTTGTTCAATTCAAAAAACCAGAGAAACAAACAAAAAAAAAACAAAACAAAACTGTAGTTACACTTCTTCAATAAGCCTCGATGGAGCTCTTCTCTCTCGTGTAGGATAACGTCTGGGCTCATTGAGAGGGTTCATTATTGATGGACCAGCTACCTCTTGTTGGTCCTCTCCACCATCGGATACCAAATCTTCCACCAGAGAGAGTTCATTGTCATCATTCTGCGGTATGACTTTAAAATATGAAGAATTTCGCGTTATGGAGTGTCCATCTCGTTCAGCTGTGATCATGCTGCCTTTCCTTTTGGTAACATAATATTTTGCAGGACCATATACAGGTGAGGTCTTGTTGGTTGGTCTTTGACGTACCACCACGACATCCCCTCTTCCGATGGCACTTGACTGTGTCCTTCGCCTTCTGTCTGCATAACGTTTCATGGCTTGTTTGTTGGAGAAATCTGTGGATCTCACTGAGGAGTCACTCGGTCGGGGATGGCTGGTCACATCAGGGAGACGTATACGCAGGGTTCTGCTGAACATTAAACGAGCTGGAGCAGCATTAGTAGTGGAGTGTGGCGTATTGCGGTAATTACGCATGAATTTGTATAATGACTGTTTCAGTGGGATGTGCTCCAGGCTCGCTGCCTTGATACGTTTCCCCAGAGTACGCATAAAACGTTCCACAATTCCATTGGCTTGCGGCCAGCAAGGTGTGATTTTCCTGTGATTGAATCCCAAGTATTCAGAAAATTGTATAAACACATGTCCATTGAATGGAGGTCCATTGTCTGTTTTGACCACTCTTGGAATACCATATGCCGAGAAAATGTCGTCCAGCTCTGGTATGACATTATTAGCAGATGTTGAAGAGATAAATGAAATGACAGGGTATCGAGAATATTCATCAATTGTTACGAGAATGTATTGGCCATTTGGCATTGGTCCATATATATCGACTGCCACTTCCTCCCAGACAGCAGTGGGTAACGGAGACATTTGTAATGGCTCTAAGTTTGATGATGGAGTGATTAATTGACAAGTAGAACAGCGTCTAATCTTTTCTTCCACCAAGTGATCCATGTTTGGGAACCACACTTTTTCTCTGAGTAATTTCTTTGTGCCAACAATCCCTAAATGACCTTCATGTGCTATCTGTATCACTAAGTTACGCAAAGTCTTAGGTACAACTAGTTTGGTACCTCGAAGAATGAGGTGTTCTTCAGTGACTGATAATTCCTCACGTACGTTTGAGAATAGTTTTAACTCTTTCAGATCAATCTCAGAATCAGGAAATTTTTCCTTTTGAATTTCATGCCACCTTCGATTTTGGATGATTTGTATTAGGGCACAGAGTGTCTTGTCTTTTGTTGTTTCATTTATAAATTGATCAAGAGAAAGTGCTTTTGGCACGGCATGATCTGTAACAAAATGTAGGTATTCTTCAATGGAGGAATGCACAGGTATATCATCATTAGTAGGATGTCTTGAAAGATAATCAGCCGGATTGCTGTATTTTCCAGGTTTGTGAACAATTTTATAGTTGTAGTCCTGTAGACGTAGGCCCCATCGTTCAATCCGTGCAGGCATTTTAGCTCTGGGATTTCCAAAAATTGTAAGAAGTGCTTGATGATCTGTGACAATGGTGAAGGGAGCTCCATAGAGAAATAAGTGAAAGTGTTCACATCCCCAGACAACTGCCAAGCTTTCTTTTTCAGGTTGAGAATATTTTCTTTCAGTGTTTGTTAAGCTCTTACTTGCATAAGAAATGATGTGAGGATTTTGATTGTTATCCTTGTACTGCGCTAGAATAGCACCCAGTCCCAGGGGACTGGCGTCCACAATCAGTTCAGTTCGAAGAGCTGGATCAAAATAAGCCATAGTGGTTGTCGAGCAGAGTTCATTTTTAATTGTTTCAAAAGAGGCCTGACAGTCTTGAGACCATTGAAAAATACAACTTTCTTTTGTAATTTCCCGTAGTGGATTGCTGATTGTTGAAAAATTCGGAATATACCTAGCACAGTAACTTGCCATTCCAAGGAAAGAACGCACTTCACTGGCATCCTGTGGAATTGAGGCTATTCTGATAGCTTCCACTTTCTTGGGGTCTGGTTGTACTCCTTTTGCCGAGAAGATGTGACCATAGAATTCTAATGAACCCTTGTCAAACTCGCACTTCTCTTTGTTTAAAGTGAGTCCAGCAGAAAGCAGACATTCGAAGATAGCATATAGAGCATGATTATGCTCAGCTTGAGTTTTACCAAAAACCAATATGTCATCACTGTAATTAATGGCATTTGGGATGTGTTTAATGACACTCCTTATTGCATCCTGAAAAATTTCTGCTGCTGAGCAGACTCCAAAAGTCAATCTTTTGTATCTTCTGAGGCCCACATGGGTGGAAAATGTGGTCAAATATCGGGATTCTGGACTCAGTTCTAATTGATGATATCCCTTATTGAGGTCGAGCTTTGAGAAGACGGTGGCTCCATTTAATAAATGAATAATGTCATCAATCGTAGGTGAGATATGTCTTTCCCTCTGGATAGCGGTGTTGGGCAGGCGCATGTCAACACACAGTCTCACTTGATCAGGAGTCTTTGGTTTTGGAACTACCACAAGTGGAGAGACCCACGGAGTGGGACCAGTAACAGTTTCAATAACGTCCTCATCCATGAGCAATTGGAGTTCCTTTTCTACCTTCTGTCTCAGGTGAAATGGAATACGCCTGTGAGGCTGGGCTACTGGCGAACATTGTCATCCACATGAAGGTGTACTTGAGAGTCCTTTAGTTTTCCCAAACCACTAAATAGGGAGGGAAAGCTGTTCACCATAGTTTGTACATCCATATCCGCAGGGTCAGTTATGGTATGAATAACCTGGATGAGCCCTAGCTCCAAGGCAGTGTGATAGCTGAGAAGACAGCCTCCCGATCCTTGTAATGTGTGGAAAGTGGTTTTCTGCCTGTTTTCTTTATATCTAATTTCAGCATCAAATTGTCCCATTATAGCTAGAGGTGTTTTAGATCCATAAGGAAAGATTTTAGTATGCACTTGTTGTAAGACTGGCCTTGCTTTCAATTGTTCATATGTAGTGCCATCTATGATATCCACTGAAGCTCCTGTATCTATTGTAAAGGTAATGTCAGTGTTGCAGATTGAGAGTGTAACACAGGGAGACTGTACTGAACCAGTGACAGAGGTAGTGAACACATAGTTCTCAGTCGCAGACATTTCTTCTGTGTCCTGATTTATCACTTTTACATCTGCAGATTTTTTCATAGGCAGCGGAGGCTTGTAGTGCGCTGATTTGCAAACAGCTGCAAAATGATTCCCTTTTCCACATTTACTGCAGGTTTGTCCCATAGCTGGACATTTGTTCTGGTGGTGAGGGAAATCCTGTCCACATCTATAACATTTCTTCTGTTTCTGGGCTTGTTTGTCTGGTAAATTTTTCTGTTTGAGATTATGCACATGTAATTTATCCCCATTCTCCATTACGGTAGCCTGATGATCTGCTATTTCTATAGCACGGGCCATTTTGAGCAAATCATGTAGAGAGATATCCTGCTGCAGAGCCTTACGCCTTAGGTTATTAGATGAGCAGGTGACAATTATTTGAGTTAGGATTTCATCATCTACATCTGTAAAGGCACATCCATGTGCTAACTCTTTCAGCCGTGTGACATAAGTGTCTATGGACTCTTCTGGAAGCTGCTTGGCAATCCTGAATTTATATCTTTCATATCTGATGTTCTGTTTGGGGTTGAAGTAGCCAGTGAGAGCTTTAGTGCAGTTGCTGTATGTGTCTGTTTCTGCTGCAGGTAACGTACTGTATATGTCATAGACTCCTCTGCCTGCACAATGCAGGAGCAAAGCTCTCTTTCTTTTCTCCTCCTTTATGTCCATGGCTTCTAGGAAATTCTCAAATCTGTTTAGCCATTTTCTCCAGTTATGGGAGAGATTAGTGACATCAGTCATATCAAACTGTGGGAATGTGTGCAAGTAGTCAGCCATGATAGAGTCTCTCAGTGGTGCTGGCGTGTGAAGCGGTAAAATAGAGTCCGTACTCACAGCAGTAGGTGATTATATCCCATCCTCGTCGCCAGTTGTAATATCCACACGTTATGACGAATTCAAGGTATTAAACTTTAGATATGTTTTATTCTTCGTCCTCCAGCACACAGCATAACAGTTGCATTCCCCATGCTACACAGAAGTGAAACCGAAACTTCCCTTCTCATCCCTCTTGTCTCCACCCTCCAAGTCCCATAAGTCTGGCTTGCTTAAAGAGACAGATCTAATTATTATACATTACATCCACCACCACCAAAATTACCGTATTCCCTGCCGACACAGATAGATCAGTGATAAAATTGACGGATAACTGAGTCCAAGGTCTACTGGGAATTTCCAATGGTTGGAGAGACCCTGACAGAAGAGTATGAGAGGTCATAGAACGTGCACAGACACTGCAGACGGCTACATACTCCCGGACATCCTAATGTAACTCTGGCTACCAAAAACGCCAAGAAAGATCTGTGGTGGCTTTATTACCAGGATGTCAGGCCAAGACCGAATCATGATATTCACGAAGAACTCCCAGATGGAGGTTCCAAGGCACAAACAGTTTACGTAACGGACAGGTAGCAGGGCGTCCCCCTGAGCGTCAACAAACTCTTTTTCAAGATCGGAGCATACAGACTCAATGCCCACCCCTTATTGTAGTATAGGAACCGGTTCACAGTTATCTCCACCCCCAGGAAAACAAAGAGATAAGACACCCCCCTTAACCCCATAACCCCCAAAGGTGGTTTGCACGTTCATGACCGGGCCAATTTTTACAATTCTGACCACTGTCCCTTATGAGGTAATAACTCTGGAACGCTTCCATGGATCCCGGTGATTCTGACACTGTTTTCTCGTAACATATTGTACTTCATGTTAATGGTAAAATTTCATTCCTATAACTTGCGTTTATTTGTGAACAAAACAGAAATTTGGGGAAAATGTCGCAATTTTCCAACTTTGAATTTTTATGCCCTTAAATCACAGAGATACGGCACACAAAAAACCTAATAAGTAACATTTCCCCCATGTTTACTTTACATCAGCACAATTTTGGAACCAAAATTTTTTTTTGTTAGGAAGTTATAAGGGTTAAAAGTTGACCAGCGATTTCTCATTTTCGCAACACCATTTTATTTTTAGGACCACATCACATTTGAAGTCACTTTGAGGGGTCTATATGATAGAAAATACCCAAAAGTGACACCATTCTAAAAACTGCACCCCTCAAGGTGCTCAAAACCACATTCAAGGAGTTTATTAACCCTTCAGGTGCGTCACAGGAATTTTTTGAATATTTAAAAAAATGAACATTTAACTTTTTTTCACAAAAAAAATACTTCAGGTTCAATTTTTTTTTATTTTACCAAGGGTAACAGAAGAAATTGGACTGCAAAAGTTATTGTGCAATTTGTCCTGAGTACGCTGATACCTGATATGTGGGGGGGAACCACTGTTTTGGCGCATGGCAGAGCTCAGAAGGGAAGGAGCGCCGTTTGACTTATTCACTGCAGAATTGGCTGGAATTCAGATCAGATGCCATGTTGCGTTTGGAGAGCCCCTGATGTGCCCAAACCGTGGAAACCCCCCAATTCTAACGCCAACCCTAACCCCAACACACCCCTAACCCTAATGGGAAAATGGAAATGAATACTTTGCACCAAAAAAAAGTAAGAGGATGGCAGTCACCGTGGGGGTAAACCACTATTTGGGCGCATGGCAGAGCTTGGAAGGGAAGCAGCACCATTTGACGTGTTTGGCTGGAATTGAGATTGGACACCATGTCGCGTTTGGAAAGCCCCTGATGTACCAAAACAGTGGAAACCCCCCACAAATGACACCATTTTGGAAACTAGACCCCCCAAGGAACTTATCTAGATGTGTGGTGAGCACTTTGACCCCTCCAGTGCTTCACAGAAGTTTATAACGCCCGGGCGTTTAAATAAAAAATCACATTTTTTCCACAAACATGATCTTTTAGTCACCAATTTTTTTATTTTCCCAAGGGTACCAGAAGAAATTGGACCCCAAAAGTTGTTGTCCAATTTGTCCTGAGTACGCTGACACCCCATGTGTGGGAGAAAACTACTGTATGGGCACACGTCGGGGATCGGAAGGGAAGTAGTGACGTTTTGGAATGCAGACTTTGATGGAATGGTATGCGGGTGTCAGGTTGCTTTTGGAGAGCTCCTGATGTACCTAAACAGTGGAAACCCCCCACAAATGACCCCATTTTGGAAAGTAGACCCCCTAAGGAACTTATCTAGATGTGTGGTGAGCACTTTGAACCCCCAAGTGCTTCACAGAAGTTTATAATGCCCGGGCGTGAAAATAAAAAAATTGTATTTTTTCCACAAACATGATCTTTTAGTCACCAATTTTTTTATTTTCCCAAGGGTAACAGGAGAAATTGGACCCCAAAAGTTGTTTTGCAATTTGTCCTGAGTAGGCTGATACCCCATATGTGGGGGTAAAACACTGTTTGGGCGCATGGCAGAGCTTGGAAGAGAAGGAGCACCATTTGATTTTTTTCAACGCAGAATTGGCTGGAATTGAGATCAGACGCCATGTTGCATTTGGAGAGCCCCTGATGTGCCCACAGTGGAAACCCCCCAATTCTAACTCCAACCCTAACCCCAACACACCCCTAACCCTAATCTCAGCCCTAACCCAAGCCCTAACCCTAGCCCTAACCCTAACCCTAGCCCTAACCCTAGCCCTAACCCTAGCCCTAACCCTAGCCCTAACCCTAGCCCTAACCCTAACCCCAACACACCCCTAACCCTAATCTCAGCCCTAACCCTAATGGGAAAATGGAAATAAATACATTTTCTTTTAATTTTATTATTATTCCCTAACTAAGGGGGTGATAACGGGGGGTTTGATTTACTATTTATGGCGGTTTTTATGTTTGGCAGCTGTCGCACGCTAAAAGACACCTTTTATTGTAAAAATAGTTTTTGCATCACCACATATTGAGAGCTATAATTTTTCCGTATTTTGACCCACCGAGTCATGTGAGGTCTTATTTTTTGCGGGACGAATTGACGTTTTTATTGGTATCATTTTCGGGCATGTGACATCTTTTGATCGCTTTTTATTCCGATTTTTGGGACGCAGAAGGAACAAAAACCAGCGTTTCATGAATTTCTTTTGGGGGGTGCGTTTACACCGTTCCGCCTGTGGTAAAATTGATAAAGCGGTTTTATTCTTCGGGTCAGTACGGTTACAGCGATACCTCATTTAGGTCTTTTTTTATGTTTTGTCGGTTTTATGCAATGAAAACAATTTTATATAAAAAAATAATTATTTTTGCATCGCTTTATTCTGTGAGCTGTACCTTTTTTATTTTTTCGCTGATGATGCTGTATGGCGGCTCGTTTTTTGTGGGACAAGATGATGTCTTCAGCGGTACCATGGATATTTATATGCGTCTTTTTGATTGCGCGTTATTGCACTTTTTGTTCGGCGGTATGATAATAAATCATTATTTTTTGCTTTGTTTTTTATTTTTTTATGGGGTTCGCTAAAGGGGTTAACTAATGGGACAGATTTATAGGGCGGGTCGTTACGGACGCGGCGAAACCAAATATGTGTAATTTTATTGTTTTTTTTTTATTTCCAAAAAATGAATTTATTAGGGAATTTTTTTTTTTTTAATTTATTTAGCGATTTTTAAAAAAAATTTTTTACACTTTTTTTAACTTTATTACATTGTCCCAGGGGGCCCATCACTGTCATGTGACAGATCGCTGATCTGTCACATCACAGATCACTGTGACAGATCAGCGATCTGTCACAGGCACTGCACAAGGCTTCCTCGTGCCTGCGCTTTGCAGGCAGTGAGGAAGTCAGCTCCCTGCAGGCCCCCGAAGGTCCCCGTCGCCATCTTGGATTCGGGGACCTGCAGGGATGGAGCCCCCCGCAGCAGTGCTACACATTGCGCTGCTGTGGGGGGCTCAGGGAAGCACGGAGGGAGCCCCCTCCCTGCCGATGCTTCCCTTTATCCCCCGGTACACAGCGATCGTGTTTGATCGCGGTGTGCAAGGGGTTAACGTGTCGGGGGCGGTCCGTGACCACCCCTGACACATTGTGCAGGGTGTCAGCTGTGATAATCAGCCGACACCCGGCCGCGATCAGCGGCGCTCACCACGTGGGCGCCGCTGATCGCTATGACGTACTATCCCGTCCCTGGGAATTAAGTTCCAGGGCACATGGACGGGATAGTACGTCACATGACAGAAAGGGGTTAATGTTCTTGTTCCCTGGCCTATATGTAACAAAAAGTTGAACAGTTAAACCTGGTGAAGGACAATGCCCATCTTGTGTGTTGAGTAGAGTTGAGCGATACCGTCCGATACTTCAAAGTATCGTATCGGATGGTATCGGCCGATCTTTAAAAAAAGTATCGGTATCGCCGATTCCGATACCGGAAGTCCCATTCAAGTCTATGGGACTTCCGGTATCGGAATAAGAAAAACCCTTTCCTGCCCTTGTACAGCCTCTCTGGGGTCTGTACGGGCCTTTCGGGGGGCTGTGCCGGCCTGCCAGGGGGTCTGTGCAGGCTCCGGTGGTCTGTGCCGGCCTGACGGTGGTCTGTGCAGGCTCCGGGGGGCTGTGCCGGCCTGCCGGGGGGCTGTGCCGGCCTGCCGGGGGGCTGTGCAGGCTCCGGGGGGCTGTGCCGGCCTGCCGGGGGGCTGTGCCGGCCTGCCGGGGGGCTGTGCCGGCCTGCCGGTGGTCTGTGCAGGCTCCGGGGGTCTGTGCAGGCATCGTCCGATGGGACTACAAGTCCCATCGGGCGATGCCTGCTACCATGACAGTGATTGACACATTAGCCAATGATGGGACAGTAGTAGTCCCATCATCCGGCTAATGTGTTAAATGTAAAAAAAAAAAAAAAAATTACATGCTACATACATACAACATGCATACTACATACATGCTACATTCATACTACATACTACATACATGCTACATTCATACTACATGCAACATACATACTACATATATACTACATACATGCTACATACATACTGCATGCTACATGCATGCTACATACATACTACATACATACTACATGCTACATACATACTACATATATACTACATACATACTACATGCATGCTACATGCATGCTACATACATACCACATACATAACACATATATACTACATGCATGCTACATACATACTACATGCTACATACATACCATATACATACTACATGCATGCTACATACATACTACATGCATGCTACATACATACTACATGCTACATACATACTACATATATACTACATGCATGCTACATACATACTACATGCTACATACATACTACATATATACTACATGCATGCTACATACATACTACATGCTACATACATACTACATATATACTACATGCATGCTACATACATACTGCATGCTACATGCATGCTACATACATACTACATACATACTACATGCTACATACATACCACATATATACTACATACATACAATACATTCATACAATACATACATAGACATACAGTACATATAACATAGAGTAACATACTTACCAATACTTGTCACATTGTTCCCCGAAGCCATTGTCTTTCCGGAATAAATATTAACATAACAAACCACAAAAATACTCACCCACGATCCGAAGCAGTCCACGAGTGTGTCCCACGACGATCTTGGGTAGAGAACTGCAGCATCAGCTGTTGCTGCCGTTCTCTACGGGCTGCAGGAATCCAATGACGGAAGGTAGGTATCCTTCCGCACTGTATTCCTCCGCCACATAAAAAAAAAAAAAAGTCCCTAGTCTCACTTTATGCCATTGCTGTGTGGGAAATTCCCACGCAGCAATGGCATAAAGTGAGACTAGGGACTTTTTTTTTTTTAAGTGGCGGAGGAATACAGTGCGGAAGGATACCTACCTTCCGTCATTGGATTCCTGCAGCCCGTAGAGAACGGCAGCATCATCTGATGCTGCAGTTCTCTACCCAAGATCGTCGTGGGACACACTCGTGGACTGCTTCGGATCGTGGGTGAGTATTTTTGTGGTTTGTTATGTTAATATTTATTCCGGAAAGACAATGGCTTCGGGGAACAATGTGACAAGTATTGGTAAGTATGTTACTCTATGTTATATGTACTGTATGTCTATGTATGTATTGTATGAATGTATTGTATGTATGTAGTATATATGTGGTATGTATGTAGCATGTAGTATGTATGTAGTATGTATGTAGCATGCATGTAGCATGTAGTATGTATGTAGCATGCATGTAGTATATATGTAGTATGTATGTAGCATGCATGTAGTATATATGTAGCATGTATGTAGTATGTATGTGGTATGTATGTAGCATGTAGTATGTATGTAGCATGCATGTAGTATATATGTAGTATGTATGTAGCATGTAGTATGTATGTAGTATGTATGTGGTATGTATGTAGCATGTAGTATGTATGTAGCATGCATGTAGTATATATGTAGTATGTAGTATGTATGTAGTATGTATGTGGTATGTATGTAGCATGTAGTATGTATGTAGCATGCATGTAGTATATATGTAGTATGTAGTATGTATGTAGTATGTATGTGGTATGTATGTAGCATGTAGTATGTATGTAGCATGCATGTAGCATGCATGTAGTATGTATGTAGCATGCATGTAGTATGTATGTAGCATGCATGTAGTATGTATGTAGTATGTATGTAGTATGTATGTAGCATGCAGTATGTATGTAGCATGTATGTAGTATGTATGTAGTATATATGTAGTATGTATGTAGCATGTAGTATGTATGTAGCATGCATGTAGTATATATGTAGCATGTATGTAGCATGCATGTAGTATGTATGTAGTATGTATGTAGTATGTATGTAGCATGCAGTATGTATGTAGCATGTATGTAGTATGTATGTAGTATATATGTAGTATGTATGTAGCATGCATGTAGTATGTATGTAGCATGTAGTATGTATGTAGCATGCATGTAGTATGTATGTAGCATGTATGTAGTATGTATGTAGTATATATGTAGTATGTATGTAGCATGTAGTATGTATGTAGCATGCATGTAGTATGTATGTAGTATTTTTTTTTTTTTTTTTTTTTTTTTTTTAACATTTAACACATTAGCCGGATGATGGGACTACTACTGTCCCATCATTGGCTAATGTGTCAATCACTGTCATGGTAGCAGGCATCGCCCGATGGGACTTGTAGTCCCATCAGACGATGCTTGCACAGACCCCCGGACATCAGCACAGCCCCCCGGCAGGCCGGCACAGCCCCCCGGCAGGCCGGTACAGACCCCCACAGGGTGCACAGACCACCGGCAGGCCGGCACAGCCCCCCGGCAGGCCGGCACAGCCCCCCGGCAGGCCGGCAGAGACCCCCGGAAGGCCCGAAATGACGGCGCATCATGATGCGCACACACCGCGCATCATGATGACGTCAGGCCGTCAATCAACTGAACTTCCGATTCCGATGCCGAATTCCGATATTGAAAAAATATCGGAAGTCGGTATCGGAATTCCGATACAGCAAGTATCGGCCGATACCCGATACTTGCGGTATCGGAATGCTCAACACTAGTGTTGAGGTGTCAGATGTTTTGCAGACTCTAAATATACAAGATTATTATGATTACTGATTATTACAAGATTATGATTATTACTCCCTCGACTTGGTCTTCTCTCGGCTTTGTGCAGTGGATGATTTTGCAAACTCCCCTCTCCCGCGCTCTGACCACAATCTTCTTTCATTTTCTGTAAAGAACTGCCAGGCTGCTCAGGTCACCCCCACTGTCCAGACTTATAGAAACATACAGGCCATTAACACCCAGAAACTTATGAAGAACTTGCAGTCTTCATTGGCCCCTATCTCCTCCCTCTCCTGTCCTGATCCTGCATTGAAGCATTACAATGAAACAATTCAAACTGCCCTGGATGAATTTGCACCCCCTATAAATAGAACACCACAACGCAGACGGCGACAACCCTGGCACACGGTGCAAACACGTTTCCTGCAGCGGTGCTCCAGGTGCGCCGAACGTCTGTGGAGAAAATCCAACCTACCCAAAGATTTCATCCATTATAAGTTTATGCTTCGAACATACAACACTGCCCTTCACCTCTCCAAACAAACCTATTTCAACACCCTCATCACCTCACTGTCCAATAATCCGAAACATCTCTTTGACACTTTTCATTCTCTACTCAATCCAAGAGTACAGGCCAACCACGGAGCTCCGAGCTGACGATCTGGCCAATTACTTCAAAGAAAAAATTGACCAGATTCGAGAGGAATTTATCTCCCAATCACCTCATACCATGCACTGTCCTCCCTCCCCCACTGCATCTAGCTCACTCTCTGATTTTGAACCAGTCACAGAAGAAGAAGTAACCAGGCTCCTTGCATCTTCTCGCCCAATTACTTGCACCAGTGACCCATTTCCGTCACATCTCCTCCAGTCCCTTTCCCCTGCTGTCACCCCTCACCTAACTAAAATATTTAACCTCTCTCTCTCTTCTGGTATTTTTCCCTCCTCATTTAAGCATGCCATCATACATCCACTACTTAAAAAAACCATCCCTCGACCAAAACTGTGCCGCTAACTATAGACCTGTCTCTAATCTTCCCTTCATCTCTAAACTCCTGGAACGCCTGGTCCACTCCCGTCTTATCCGCTATCTCTTTGATAACTCTGTTCTCGACCCGTTCCAATCCGGTTTCCGCTCTTTACACTCCACTGAAACTGCCCTCACTAAAGTCTCTAATGATCTACTAACAGCTAAATCAAATGGTCATTACTCCATGCTAATTCTCTTGGATCTCTCTGCAGCATTCGACACTGTGGATCATCAGCTCCTCCTCACTATGCTCCGTTCCATTGGCCTCAAGGACACCGTTCTCTCCTGGTTCTCCTCCTATCTCTCCGACCGCTCCTTTACTGTATCTTTTGCCGGTTCCTCCTCCTCTCACCTTCCCCTTACTGTTGGGGTCCCCCAAGGATCGGTTCTAGGCCCCCTCCTCTTCTCCTTGTACACTGCCCCTATTGGTCAAACAATCAGTAGATTTGGTTTCCAGTACCATCTCTATGCTGATGACACCCAATTATACGCTTCTTCTCCTGACATCACGCCAGCCTTTCTAGAAAACACCGGCGATTGTCTAAACGCTGTGTCTAATATCATGTCCTCACTATATCTGAACCTGTCAAAGACTGAACTCCTGGTGTTTCCTCCCTCTACTAATGTACCTATACCCGACATTGCCATTTCCGTGTGTGGTTCCACTATTACTCCCCAGCAACAGGCCCGCTGTCTTGGGGTCATACTTGATTCCGAGCTTTCCTTTGCCCCCCACATTCAATCACTGGCTCGCTCTTGTCATCTGCACCTCAAAAACATTTCTAGAATTCGACCTTTTCTTACTTTTGACTCTGCAAAAACTCTTACTGTTTCTCTTATTCATTCTCGTCTCGACTATTGTAACTCTCTTCTAATCGGTCTCCCTCTTACCAAACTCTCCCCTCTCCAATCTGTCTTGAATGCTGCAGCCAGGATCATATTCCTCACCAATCGTTACACCGATGCCTCTACCTTGTGCCAGTCATTACACTGGTTACCCATCCACTCCAGAATTCAGTATAAACTTATTACCCTCACTCACAAAGCCCTCCATGGCTCAACACCACCCTACATCTGCTCCCTTGTTTCAGTATACCACCCAACCCGCGCCCTCCGTTCTGCTGATGACCTGAGGTTAGTATCCTCAATAGTCAGAACCTCCCACTCCCGTCTCCAAGACTTTACACGTGCCGCGCCAATTCTTTGGAATGCACTTCCCAGGTCAAAACGATTAGTCCCCAATCCCCACAATTTTAAGCATGCCCTGAAAACGCATTTATTCAGACTGGCCTATCGCCTCAACACATTAACCTAATGTATCCCTGTGTGGCACAGCCAAAAGTTTTACCATAACCAGATTTCCCGCATCATGTTCCCACATGCTTTATGCATCCATTAGCCCTCTGTGTCTGTACTGTTACACACTTAACATTATGGCTGGTCCATACAATCAGGGCAACTGTTACCACCCACCTTTCGTGTCTAACTCTTTCCTCATAGACTGTAAGCTTGCGAGCAGGGCCCTCACTCCTCTTGGTATTTGTTATAATCTACTGTATGTGATTATTGTTATGCTGTAATGTCTATTGTCTGTACAAATCTCCTCTGAAATGTAAAGTGCTGCGGAATATGTCGGCGCTATAAAAATAAAATTTATTATTATTATTATGATCCGTGATTACCAAGACCGGATGAACTGCCCCCTCCAAAAAATGACGCCACTCTTCAAAGGCCCAATTGATTGCCAAGAGCTCCCTGTTCAGAATGTCATAATTTCTCTCCACAGATGGCAGTTTTTTTTAGAAAAGTATGTACATGGACGCCATTTACCAGAAGAGGCACTCTAAGACAATACAGCCCCCAACCCCACTTCGGACACGTCAAGCTCAATGATAAAAGGCTGAGTGATGTCAGGCGTTATGAGAATCTGCGCAGATGCAAAACGCTCTTCAAGGTATCGAATGCCTCCCCTGTCTCAAGGGTGCGAAGTCGAAGGAGATCATGGGTATGGGTCTGCACGGTGTATGTGGGTGAGGTCCTGGATGAACCTAGCGTTGATCAAGTAAAACCTCGCCCCACTGTCCAGAAAGGCAGAAACAACCTCCTCATTTTTGCCCAGATGGATTTCATCAGGTAGAAAAAATTGTGTTGCACCCATGGAGAAGACACAGCCGGGTTGATCACCCGAAATTCGGCTGTTTACAGTGAGGTAGGGAAGGACACTTGCCCACGAAATGGCCCTTTCTCCCACAGTAAAAACACACTCCCCGTTCACGCTGAACTACAGTTCGATTACCCAAACTAGTTGCCCCACCAAGCTGCATGGGTTCCTCAGATGATTCAAACCAGATTTCCCTTGGCCCCAGACCTCATGGACATTGGGGTGTCTCTTTATGTCTCTGGCAAAGATGGCGATCCACCCAAATAGACAAAGACATAGCCGCCTCAAGGGAAACTGGAGTCTCATACTGTGCTAAGGCATCTTTCACCCTTACCGATAGCCCTTCACAGAACTGGTCACAAAGTGCGGAGTCATTACACTTGTCCACGTGTCCGTGGACCACATCTGAAACTCAGAGCAATACTCCTTCACCGGCCGGTCTCCCTACTGAAGTTGACGTAGTGTGGACTCAGCCAGGGAGATACAGTCGAGTCGTTGTATATAAGACTCAGTGCCAGAAAACATTCCTCCACCATCTGAGGCGACTGGGAGTCGAACGGGAGAGAGAATGCCCATGCTTGAGGGTCACCCTGAAGGAGCGAGATTATTATACCCACCTGATGCTCCTTGGTTCCTGAAGAACAAGGACGTACCCTGAACTATAGCTTACAGGCCTCCCTGAAAACAACAAACTTGGCACTCCACCCAAAGAACCTGTCAGGCTAAGCGATCTTGGGCTCCAGTAAGGGTTGCCTGGGAGTCATGGTCCTCAAACCTGATGTGTTAGGGTTCTACAAACCGACAGTGCGTAGATCTGCCATCTCTAGGCTGAGCTGCTGCAGTTGCCGTGTCAGAGCAGTGATAGGAGCCATAATGGATCAAAAAACGGTTTAGGTCAGAGCTAATGTCACAACTCTGTTGTCGGGTGTCCTGGAACCAGTGGCTCCTTCCCTGTCCCTAATGCCAAGGGGTGCCCTAGCTCGCCCTGTTCCCCGGATTACTTCTGATGGTGAGGATGCCGAGGCCATGTACCTTAGCTGCTGAATCCGCCCTCAGTCTGTACCCTTCCCCCCACTCAGGGAAGAGGGAAGTAGTAAGGCACTGTAATACACCAACCAGACTAACAAGATAATACGAACAGGGGTTACAAAAAATAACAAACATACAAATATACTCACATAAACATCAGAGTTATGCATCGGTTAGTGGAGGATGTGGTTAGGTCAAAGTAGGAGAAGGAAGGGAATTATCACACACTCAAAACCAAGCAACAGTAACAGATAAACCCATCAAACGCCTTGTGCAATAACAACCACCAGCTATGCAGCATAAGCACTCTGACAACAAGTGCTAGACAGGACCCAGAATATAAAGGAGATGGGAGTGGCTAAGAGTGCACAGCTGAGAGCCTTAATGCTGCAAAGCTTCCAGGAGCTCTCAACAGAACAGATTAACCCCTGCACTGCTAAAAGAAACCTGCACCATTTAATATGAAGGTAAAGTGCTTCTACACAGTGCAGGAGTAGGAGAAATCTGACGCTGCGTTTTTATGGCTCCTCGCTGTAAACCCGTGACACTAACATTTTAAGATACTCTACATGACTCCGGGCAGGGGGTCTGCTGAAAATAGGAAATTAAAGTGACTTATCTGATAGACTGCAGACACTAATTCCATACCCAGTTTGAAGAAGAATGTGGGAGGTGACAGATTTATGACCCTTGACTCTTTATGTCACAGAAATGCAAACAGACTGCTTTGAGTTCCTATGTTCCCCTTTCCAAATTATGAACACTTTTTTTTTTACGAACACCCATGGTCCTACAGCTATGACAGGCATATTTCTGGCATGAAAATCTGAAAGATGGATGACAATATATAGACCATGTTTCCTATCTATGGAAAACTAAAATAATAATAGGAAATATGACATTAACATCTTCCGCCTGGGACCTCCAGGTGTGAAGATATCCTGAAATTTTGAGATCTCTAAATTTATGGCATCCTAGCCACATCCCATGACGAGCCTTCATATGAGGTCACCCAGGGGAGGTACATGGACATGATTTTTATTCTACAAAAGATTTTGAGTTTTTGTCATTGTCAGTCCTGGAAGACACAGTTCACTGCGGTTCTTAAACGTTTGCCTAAAAAAGCAGTGCTTCCCTCTACTAAAATTTGAGCCATTTCCATGACAAAGGTTACCCTCAATGAGGCCGTATTATGTCAGTGTTTCCCACACCCTGCTATGTTTATTCTCTTGCTGCAGTTGGCTCAACTGTTACATGATGATATCCTCCTGACGTCCAGTCCTCTGATGAGCGAAGAACCCACTGCAGAATTATTAGTATAGAATCTCACGGTGGTTCGCGGGTCCAGCGGCTGTGGGATGGGGGCGTCAGGCAGAGGCTATAATGACTTATACAGTGCCTACAAGTAGTATTCAACCCCCTGCAGATTTAGCAGGTTTACACATTCGGAATTAACTTTGCATTGTGACATTTGGACTGTAGATCAGCCTGGAAGTGTGAAATGCACTGCAGCAAAAAAGAATGTTATTTCTTTTATTATTTTTTTTTTAAATTGTGAAAAGTTTATTCAGAGGGTCATTTATTATTCAACCCCTCAAACCACCAGAATTCTGTTTGATTCCCCTAAAGTATTAAGAAGTATTTCAGGCACAAACAACAATGAGCTTCACATGTTTGGATTAATTATCTCTTTTTCCAGCCTTTTCTGACTAATTAAGACCCTCCCCAAACTTGTGAACAGCACTCATACTTGGTCAACATGGGAAAGACAAGGGAGCATTCCAAGGCCATCAGAGACAAGATCGTGGAGGGTCACAAGGCTGGCAAGGGGTACAAAACCCTTTCCAAGGAGTTGGGCCTACCTGTCTCCACTGTTGGAAGCATCATCCTAAAGTGGAAGGCTTATGGAACTACTGTTAGCCTTCCACGGCCTGGACAGCCTTTGAAAGTTTCCTCCCGTGCCGAGGCCAGGCTTGTCCGAAGAGTCAAGGCTAACCCAAGGACAACAAAGAAGGAGCTCCGGGAAGATCTCATGGCAGTGGGGACATTGGTTTCAGTCAATACCATAAGTAACGTACTCCACCGCAATGGTCTCCGTTCCAGACGAGCCCGTAAGGTACCTTTACTTTCAAAGCGTCATGTCAAGGCTCGTCTACAGTTTGCTCATGATCACTTGGAGGACTCTGAGACAGACTGGTTCAAGGTTCTCTGGTCTGATGAGACCAAGATCGAGATCTTTGGTGCCAACCACACACGTGACGTTTGGAGACTGGATGGCACTGCATACGACCCCAAGAATACCATCCCTACAGTCAAGCATGGTGGTGGCAGCATCATGCTGTGGGGCTGTTTCTCAGCCAAGGGGCCTGGCCATCTTGTCCGCATCCATGGGAAGATGGATAGCACGGCCTACCTGGAGATTTTGGCCAACAACCTCCGCACCTCCATCATGGATCTTAAGATGGGTCGTCATTTCATCTTCCAACAAGAAAACGACCCAAAGCACACAGCCAAGAAAACCAAGGCCTGGTTCAAGAGGGAAAAAATCAAGGTGTTGCAGTGGCCTAGTCAGTCTCCTGACCTTAACCCAATTGAAAACTTGTAGAAGGAGCTCAAGATTAAAGTCCACATGAGACACCCAAAGAACCTAGATAACTTGGAGAAGATCTGCATGGAGGAGTGGGCCAAGATACCTCCAGAGACCTGTGCCGGCCGGATCAGGTCTTATAAAAGACGATTATTAGCTGTAATTGCAAACAAGGGTTATTCCACAAAATATTAAACCTAGGGGTTGAATAATAATTGATCCACACTTTTATGTTTAAAATTTATTAAAATTTAACTGAGCAACATAACTTGTTGGTTTGTAAGATTTATGCATCTGTTAATAAATCCTGCTTTTGTTTGAAGTTTGCAGACTCTAACTTATTTGCATCTTATCAAACCTGCTAAATCTGCAGGGGGTTGAATACTACTTGTAGGCACTGTATCCTCGGACTGTGTATGAAATGTGTTTACACTACTAATTATATCTCGTATTCAGCTCCCACGGTCCACAGTGCACCATCCTGTCAAAACCCGCCACACACATAGTCGGAGGATGCCGCCATTATGGTCCCAAAATAGAGAAGTTACTTTCTGTATACAATAGATAAATACAGAACAATCACCGTACAAGAAAACAACTACTATACTACTGCCCCTATGTACAAGAATATAACTACTATCATACTGCCCCCTATGTACAAGAATATAACTACTATCATACTGCCCCCTATGTACAAGAATATAACTACTATCATACTGCCCCCTATGTACAAGAATATAACTACTATAATACTGCCCCTATGTACAAGAATATAACTACTATAATACTGCTCCTATGTACAAGAATATAACTACTATAATACTGCCCCTATGTACAAAATATAACTACTATAATACTGCCCCCTATATACAAGAATATAACTACTATAATACTGCCCCTATGTACAAAATATAACTACTATAATACTGCCCCCTATATACAAGAATATAACTACTATAATACTGCTCCTATGTACAAGAATATAACTACTATAATACTGCCCCCTATGTACAAGAATATAACTACTATAATACTGCCCCTATGTACAGAATATAACTACTATAATACTGCCCCTATGTACAGAATATAAGTACTATAATACTGCTCCTATGTACAGAATATAACTACTATAATACTGCTCCTATGTACAGAATATAACTACTATAATACTGCCCCCTATGTACAGAATATAAGTACTATAATACTGCTCCTATGTACAGAATATAACTACTATAATACTGCTCCTATGTACAGAATATAAGTACTATAATACTGCTCCTATGTACAGAATATAACTACTATAATACTGCTCCTATGTACAGAATATAAGTACTATAATACTGCCCCCTATGTACAAGAATATAACTACTATAATACTGCCCTCTATGTACAAGAATATAACTACTATAATACTGCCCCCTATGTACAAGAATATAACTACTATAATACTGCCCCTATGTACAGAATATAACTACTATAATACTGCCCCTATGTACAGAATATAAGTACTATAATACTGCTCCTATGTACAGAATATAACTACTATAATACTGCTCCTATGTACAGAATATAACTACTATAATACTGCCCCCTATGTACAGAATATAAGTACTATAATACTGCTCCTATGTACAGAATATAACTACTATAATACTGCTCCTATGTACAGAATATAACTACTATAATACTGCCCCCTATGTACAGAATATAAGTACTATAATACTGCTCCTATGTACAGAATATAACTACTATAATACTGCCCCTATGTACAGAATATAACTACTATAATACTGCCCCTCTGTACAAGAATATAACTACTATAATACTGCCCCCTATGTACAAGAATATAACTACTATAATACTGCTCCTATGTACAGAATATAACTACTATAATACTGCCCCCTATGTACAGAATATAAGTACTATAATACTGCTCCTATGTACAGAATATAACTACTATAATACTGCCCCTATGTACAGAATATAACTACTATAATACTGCCCCTCTGTACAAGAATATAACTACTATAATACTGCCCCCTATGTACAAGAATATAACTACTATCATACTGCCCCCTATGTACAAGAATATAACTACTATCATACTGCCCCCTATGTACAAGAATATAACTACTATAATACTGCCCCTATGTACAAGAATATAACTACTATAATACTGCTCCTATGTACAAGAATATAACTACTATAATACTGCCCCTATGTACAAAATATAACTACTATAATACTGCCCCCTATATACAAGAATATAACTACTATAATACTGCCCCTATGTACAAAATATAACTACTATAATACTGCCCCCTATATACAAGAATATAACTACTATAATACTGCTCCTATGTACAAGAATATAACTACTATAATACTGCCCCCTATGTACAAGAATATAACTACTATAATACTGCCCCTATGTACAGAATATAACTACTATAATACTGCCCCTATGTACAGAATATAAGTACTATAATACTGCTCCTATGTACAGAATATAACTACTATAATACTGCTCCTATGTACAGAATATAACTACTATAATACTGCCCCCTATGTACAGAATATAAGTACTATAATACTGCTCCTATGTACAGAATATAACTACTATAATACTGCTCCTATGTACAGAATATAAGTACTATAATACTGCTCCTATGTACAGAATATAACTACTATAATACTGCTCCTATGTACAGAATATAAGTACTATAATACTGCCCCCTATGTACAAGAATATAACTACTATAATACTGCCCTCTATGTACAAGAATATAACTACTATAATACTGCCCCCTATGTACAAGAATATAACTACTATAATACTGCCCCTATGTACAGAATATAACTACTATAATACTGCCCCTATGTACAGAATATAAGTACTATAATACTGCTCCTATGTACAGAATATAACTACTATAATACTGCTCCTATGTACAGAATATAACTACTATAATACTGCCCCCTATGTACAGAATATAAGTACTATAATACTGCTCCTATGTACAGAATATAACTACTATAATACTGCTCCTATGTACAGAATATAACTACTATAATACTGCCCCCTATGTACAGAATATAAGTACTATAATACTGCTCCTATGTACAGAATATAACTACTATAATACTGCCCCTATGTACAGAATATAACTACTATAATACTGCCCCTCTGTACAAGAATATAACTACTATAATACTGCCCCCTATGTACAAGAATATAACTACTATAATACTGCTCCTATGTACATAATATAACTACTATAATACTGCCCCTATGTACAGAATATAAGTACTATAATACTGCTCCTATGTACAGAATATAACTACTATAATACTGCTCCTATGTACAGAATATAAGTACTATAATACTGCTCCTAATGAAGAGACGTCTTTCTCTCTGGATGGAGCTCCTGTATTTTGGTGACACATCTCTTTTTTACGCTCCGCACTGTCACACCCTTCTCTGGGCACATCAGTGTATATCCGTTTTGTGCGGAGTGCCCCTTTACCCCCGGTATATGTACAGTCTGGGGTCTGTGCTCGGATTTGTGTTTAGTTTTTCATCTCCTGGAAATTCCAAGTCTCAGGTTCTAAAATAGATCAAGCGCTGCGGATCTTATCTTCTGCGGCCTCCGTGTTCCTTCCTTCGGTTTTGCTTCTCTCTGAAGAGTTTATTATTTGATTTTCTGGCATTTTACATCTGCCAAGTTTCCGAGACCAAATTAGAAAAGAAATGGAAGAAAATCTAGACAGGCCTATGTGGAAACAGTCAGGAGAGGGGCAGAAGGGATGAGATCTGGGCCCTGACCATCCGCTGATCTTGCTGCTTGAGCAATGCACCACAATGCAAATAAGTGGAGACTGTCAACAAGTAGCCTTGGTTATATTCAGCCACTGCTGACTGACATATCTTCAGGAAAAAGCTGACTTTTTCCAAATGGAAACCATCAGCAAGCAGCTTAAAAATGAATGGATTAATCAGAATTAATCAACATCTTGTGCTGATGATCAAGAATCTCTCATTGCTGGCTATTACCATGGAGAAACTGTCAGCAAGTAGAGGACACTCATCCACGTCTATTGTATTGCTGCTGTTACGTGGAGGCAGTCAGTAAGTATTCTGTCTGCTGCTGACTCTATTTCTGGTAAAAGCTAGCTGTTGACAAGTGGAAACCATCAGCAAGCAACCTGAACATTTACTGAATTGGTTCTTATATGTAACAACGGTCCCATGGGTAGAAATAGTCAGAATGGATCATAGCCATTGCTGACATATCCATTGGTTGAGGAAACTAACAATAAGGAGCTGACGGTAGCAAACAGCTAGCTACTGCCAAGTGGAAACCGTCAACAAGTAGGTAAGCCAATGCTGATTGATTCGTAACTCTTACAGCTGCGGAGTAGACGGGGTCAATAGTTCGTAGGGACGCTGAAGATCCCTAGATCCAACCAGCTTCAGAGCGGCTCTAAAGCCATTACCCAGGTAACCAGCCACTCTGAGACTGCAGAGGTGGTCGGTTACCTAGGTGATGAGCAACCCACAAAACAACTGAAAATCCCCCAGTTTTTGAGAGGAGGGATCTGCAAAGTTCTTTGTTGTTACAGGCACTTATATATTTTAACTATTTAGTAAGAACTTAAAATAATCCCTTTAAAGGCGTATTCCCATCTCCACTTTCCTGTCCCAATATGTAGTAGGTGTAATAATAATATTAGCAAAAACCTCTAATTAGAAATGTAGTATAGTTGTTTTGATTAGCTATTTTGATTACCTCATGTGCAGGGCATTGCAGTAGCTTAGGTATCTATGGTTACGAGCAGGCTCGGACTGGCCCACCGGAGAACGGAGGGCCCAGGCACTGACGCCTGCTGGCATACTGGCCAGCTGGTGCCTAGGGCCCCCACTGCTCGAGGGGCTCCCAAGCCAGTGACTATGGGACCCCTGAGTCAAGGGGGCCCGCCCTGTGCCAGCTCCTCTCCCCTATGGGCGTGGAGAAGAGTGAATACCATTCCTCTTTAATAGTGGGCAGCCCATCCACATCACCGCATCACTCTCTCACACACCACACCACATACACACGCAGCAGACACACAGCACTACTCACCTCCCCGCAGCCACAGCATATCCCGGCATCCTGCTTTCTGGGCGTTTCCTGTCTGAGACAGCCCAGCTGGATGACGTCATCATCCAGCGTGCTGTCTCAGAGAGAAAGCTGCCGGAAAGAAAGAGGTTGCGGAGAGGTGAGTAGTGCTGTGTGTCTGCTGCGTGTGTATGTGTGTGTGAGTGTGAGAGAGTGATGAGGTGCTGTGTGAGTGTGACTGAGTGAACCATGATATTGGTGGGGGAGGCAATGATGGAGGTGATGGGCAATGATGGTAGTGGGGGAGGCAATGATGGAGGTGATGGGCAATGATATTGGTGGGGGAGGCAATAATGGAGGTGATGTGCAATGATGGTGGTGGGGGAGGCAATAATGGAGTGACTGGCAATGATTGCTGTGGGGGAGACAATGATGGAGGTGGGGGAGGCAATGATGGAGGTGGGGGAGGCAATGATGGAGGTGATGGAAAATGATATTGGTGGGGGGAGGCAATAATGGAGGTGATGTGCAATGATGGTGGTGGGGGGAGGCAATAATGGAGTGACTGGCAATGATTGCGGTGGGGGGAGGCAATGATGGAGGTGATGGACAATGATGGAGGTGGGGGAGTGTAATGTAAGATATGATTTTGCAGAACTTTCTAGAATCTCCCATTGCTACACACTGAGGAGACGAGCCTGTCATGTAGCTGCAACCCCCCTCCTTCCCCCTCTCCTTATCAGCTCTGTGCTTGCTGGTAACCTGAAACCGTCCATTTCCTCTCGCAGCCTTCACCCCCTGCAAGGGAAAGCATTTCTTTGTTCTGAAAAATGCGGCTTGCCTACAGGTATAGGAAATATTAAAAGAAGCTCCAGCGCGCACTTCGCTTGTGACAGAGATATGAAACTCACATTTATGCGAAGGGCACGAAGCCAGCTTTCTAAACCCCTAAGTTTCATGATTCTTGGACTTCCAGAAATTGAGATATGGATTGCTCCCAAATGGAGTGTCCTATCTAGTGCATTCTTGATGTTTTCTTGTTGGGTTTGTTACACTGGGAAACATGATACCCTTGGTGAGTTCATACGAGCTTCCCCCATTAAGATATGGTTATCATAACTTTTTTAGTTAAGTTATAACTGAGATAGAAGGGGGGTTGGACCTCACCAGACCGCCCATTTCATGAGGTCACAGACCCTAGGCTATAGGTGTTCCCTACAAAATTCCAGTCGGTTCAGCTGGAGTCCTCCTGCCAGGGAGACGTGCCGATGAGTGGGGACGTTTGGTTAAGCGCCCCTCCCCCAGCCATATGGTCTGCCTAATACCAACTACGCACATGTGAGTGTTACTTTCTGTTCTTTCATCCACTTTGTTTTATATTTGTATTTGTACATATGTAATGTCTCAATTTATTACAACTTTTGTATTTGTAATCACTGCTCGACTTTGGGGAATAAATCGTAAAATTATCAGTTTGACTCCATGCTCTAAGAAACGAACTATGCGCCTTTTTTAGATAATCGCTACTAATTTGGGGGTTTGCCGCGGACCCTCTTAATTAACTTTTTGATTAAGTAAAGCGTGGCTGGTGGCAGCGTGGTGTGCGCGGCTGGCTAGGCTAGCTGGCAGTACAGATGGGTCTTACATGCTGAATGAGGGACTGCGGCCACAGCATTGATAATTCCCTTACTGCAGTAGTCTAATTGCCCGTGCACAACAAGCAGCCCGTCCGGCGACTAATTACCCTAGGTGCAGTTCCCTGACTGACCAGAGGGTAAGGGGAGGTGACGGAGAGCTGCGAGTTCCAAAGTGGAACTGAGAAAGTGGGATATACATAAATCCCTGCAATTCTTGGAAGGTTGTTAGCAGTGGTGGGGCAACCAAAATACTCCCCTGCGATAAATTGATAGCGCAAGATTAGCTTGCTGTATTTTTGTCACATGGTGCCAGTGGTGGGATAACTAATATAAGCCCCCACTGTGCCTGTGATAGCCGTGTGCCGGCAGTGCGTCATGTCCCTCCGTCCGCTGACAAACCCGTGTCGGTGGTGGGATCGTGATCTTATTGGTGGCACAGGGTCCGCTGTCCGGCGCAATTTGGTGGCAGCGGTCCGCCGTTCCTCACAGGGAGGCAATAATGGAGGTGATGGACAATGATGGTGGTGGGGAGAGGCAATGATGGAGATGATGCACAATAATGCACAATGATGGTGGTGGGGGGAGGCAATGATGGAGGTGATGAAATGGACAATGATGGTGGGGAGAAGGCAATGAGTGAGGTGGTGGAATGGGCAGTGATGGGGTAGGGGGAGAATGATAGGGGTGGTGGGGGAATAGGCAGTGATGGAGGTGGTGATGAGGACAATGATGGTGGTGGAGAGGGGCTGCATTATACTTTATGAGGGGGCTACATTATATTCTGTGGGGGGACTGCATTATTCTCAGGGGACTACATTATATTCTGGGGGGCTACATCATACTATATGAAGGGGCTGCATTATATTCTGTGGTGGGGCTGCATTATTCTCTCAGGGGACTACATTATATTCTGGGGGCTACATATTACTATATGAGGGGGCTACAGTATACTCTATGGGGGCTGCATTATATTCTGTGGTGGTGCTGCATTATTCTCTCAGGGGACTACGTTATATTCTGGGGGGCTACATCATACTATATGAGGGGGCAGCATTATGACCTATTAGGGGGCTACAGTATACTCTATGGGGGGGTTGCAATATACGATATGAGGGGGGCTGCATTATACCCTATTTGGCTGCTACATTATATTCTATGGTGAGGACTGCATTGTACCTTATGAGGGGGTTGCATTATATTTTGTGGGGTGCTGCATTTTACCCTATGAGGGGGGCTGCATTATATTCTATGAGGGGGCTACATTATATTCTATGAGGGGGCTACCCCTCTATGATTCTATGATTCTACGCCAACCCCTGCTACATAATTAAGACGTGTACTACCTTATATTATACCCTGATATTAGCGTGTTTTACGACACAATTGGTGGTCTTGTATTTATTTCTATGTAGCTACATAGTGGGCCCCAAGAATCATTTTCTCTGGTGGGCCCAAGGTGCTGCAGTCCGACGCTGGTTAAGAGTTACTACAACTAACAGCTAATTAACTGTCACTGTATGAATGTCGTAACCATAGAAACCTAATCTACTGCAATGGAATAAGCAACGAAGCTAATCAGAAGAACTATACTACATTTCTAATTGGAGGTATTGCCAATATTATTATTATTACACCTTCTACATATTGGGATAGGATCTTGGTGATGGGAATATCCCTTTAAGTTGGAATTTCTCTTGAAGGTGGTACTATTAGTTGAGGAGTAACTACCATCCAAAGGGGAGCAACCCTTTAAGGTAAAACTATAAGGTGGAACTACCCTTTTATTTGAAACTAGAGCTGCCCTTAAAGTGGAACTGCCATTTAAGGGAGAACTGCCCTTTAAGGTAAGGCTATGATTTAAGGTGGATCTCATCTTTAAGGTGGAACAACCCTTTAATATTTAAGGTGGGACTACCATTTATTGTGGAACAAGCCTTTTAAAAAGTAAAATGATCATTTAAGGTGGACCAGAACTACTCTTAAGGTGGACCTAACCTTTATGGTATTACTGCCATTAAAGGTGGAAATACTCTTTAAGCAATAGCTAAAACTGCTGTAAAAGTGGAACTCCCCTTAAAGGTAAAACTAAATTTTTAGGTAGGACTGCCATTTAAGGTGACGTGTGTCTCCCTGGTGTGTGCACAGCGCTGTATTGCCAGTGTGCATTGTGGGTACAGTCAGTGCTCTTGACTGTCTCCTGCTGACTGTTTCCCTGGGTCTCCGGGTAAGACGCCCCCTGGGCTCTCCCCACGTCTCCGTCTTTCTTCCATCCACATGAGGAATCCATGAATGGAGGGTCTGTTCTGGTACCAGACGTGGAGAATATTAATGGGGCGGCGGGGGTAGGGGGCGATGTGGCTGCAGAGGGACAGAAGGATGGGACGGTGGAATCGTGGCGACTATTGAGAGCGGAGGATGGGGGTCAGAGTCGCGGGGTTTTATGAAAACCTTCCCCTTTAAGTCTTGCGCCCACCGATGTGTGGCCCCGAGCACGACGCTGGCAAGGCCGAGGTCTGCAGCTGGCAGGGGCGAGAGCGGCTCCTCATTGTGCCTTCACCCTCAGAGCTCAGGATTTTTGGCGCCGCGGCACAAAAGGTCAGAGAGCAATTTTTTTTTCTGTTTTTCGCAGCTTCGGGAGGCAGAAGTTGGCACCGCGGCCACGACTGTGGGTACAGAGGACCGTCACACCGCGGGTAATACGCTACCGTCTGATTTACATTTTTCAGTAAAACTTAAAGGGGTAGCACATGATTAATAACATATGGCTGACTTCTTCCAAAAATAGCGCCTTCCATATCTACAGGCTGTGTGTGGTAATGCAGCTCTACACCATTCACTTCAATAGAGATGCAATAGCAGACACATCCTGCTGACAGCGGGGGGCGCTGTTTATTGGAACAAGACAGCCATATTTTCTAATCCTGGTGGCAAGAAATCACACAAGTACAGCCCTAAAAATGCTGAAATAGCACTAAAGCACCCACTAAATCGCCAATCAGACTCTCATTGCTTTCCATGACATCATCGTATCAGCTGCCACCACTAGGGGGAGCTCACCGTAAAAAGAATACTTTACCACTGAGTTCTATACTAAAATTATACATCTCTATATGCAGGGAGCTCCCCCTAGTGGTGGCTGCAGACAGGATCTTATAACGTGTCTCTGTATACAGGGAGCTCCCCCTAGTGGTGGCTGCAGACAGAATCTTATCATGTATCTCTGTATACAGGGAGCTCCCCCTAGTGGTGGCTGCAGACAGAATATTATCATGTATCTCTATATGCAGGGAGCTCCCCCTAGTGGTGGCTGCAGACAGGATCTTATAACGTGTCTCTGTATACAGGGAGCTCCCCCTAGTGGTGGCTGCAGACAGAATCTTATCATGTATGTCTGTATACAGGGAGCTCCCCCTAGTGGTGGCTGCAGACGGGATCTTATCATGTATGTCTGTATACAGGGAGTTCCCCCTAGTGGTGGCTGCAAATGGGATCTTATCATGTGTCTCTGTATACAGGGAGCTCCCCCTAGTGGTGGCTGCAGACAGGATCATATCATGTATCTCTGTATACAGGGAGCTCCCCCTAGTGGTGATTGCAGACAGGATCATATCATGTATCTCTGTATACAGGGAGCTCCCCCTAGTGATGGCTGCAGACAGGATCTTATCCTGTATCTCTGTATACAGGGAGCTCCCCCTAGTGGTGACTGCAGACAGGATCTTATCATGTACCTCTGTATACAGGGAGCTCCCCCTAGTGGTGACTGCAGACAGGATCTTATCATGTATATGTATACAGGGAGCTCCCCCTAGTGGTGGCTGCAGACAGAATCTTATCATGTATCTGTATACAGGGAGATCCCCCTAGTGGTGACTGCAGACAGGATCTTATCATGTATCTCTGTATACAGGGACTCCCCCTAGTGGTTACTGCAGACAGGATCTTATCATGTATCTCTGTATACAGGGAGCTCCCCCTAGTGGTGGCTGCAGACAGGATCTTATCATGTATCTCTGTACACAGGGAGCTCCCCCTAGTGGTGGCTGCAGACAGGATCTTATCATGTATCTCTGTATACAGGGAGATCCCCCTAGTGCTGACTGCAGACAGGATCTTATCATGTATCTCTGTACACAGGGAGCTCCCCCTAGTGGTGAGTTCAGACAGGATCTTATTATGTATCTCTGTATACAGGGAACTCCCCCTAGTGGTGGCTGTAGACAGAATCTTATCATTAATATATGTGTATACATGGAGCTCCCCCTAGTGGTGACTGCAGACAGGATCTTATTATGTATCTCTGTATACAGGGAGCTCCCCTAGTGGTGGCTGCAGACAGGATCTTATCATGTGTCTTTGTATACAGGGAGCTCCCCCTAGTGGTGACTGCAGACAGGATCTTATCATGTATCTCTGTATACAGGGAGCTCCCCCTAGTGGTGGCTGCAGACAGGATCTTATCATGTATCTCTGTATACAGGGAGCTCCCCCTAGTGGTGGCTGCAGACAGGCTCTTATCGTGTATCTCTGTATACAGGGAGCTCCCCCTAGTGGTGACTGCAGACAGGATCTTATCATGTGTCTTTGTATACAGGGAGCTCCCCCTAGTGGTGACTGCAGACAGGATCTTATCATGTATCTCTGTATACAGGGAGCTCCCCCTAGTGGTGGGTGCAGACAGGATCTTATGTGTCTCTGTATACAGGGAGCTCCCCCTAGTGGTGGCTGCAGACAGGATCTTATCATGTATGTCTGTATACAGGGAGCTCCCCATAGTGGTGACTGCAGACAGGATCTTATCATGTATCTCTGTATACAGGGAGCTCCCCGTAGTGGTGGCTGCAGACAGGATCTTATCATGTATCTCTGTATACAGGGAGCTCCCCCTAGTGGTGAGTTCAGACAGGATCTTATTATGTACCTCTGTATACAGGGAGCTCCCCCTAGTGGTGGCTGCAGACAGAATATTATCATGTATATCTGTATACATGCAGCTCCCCCTAGTGGTAGCTGAGATAGCAAGAATTAAATGTTTATTAGAGTTGTAGCATATATAACGGAGCTTTTGATCCAATTTTCTCTCTGGTTTTGAGGATTTATAGTTACTGTAAACACATTAACTTACTCATCTTATAAATCATTAATGAAAATTCTTAGTGCGACCTACCTGCTCCACCCGAATCTCATAATCTTTGTTCACTTTCTTCCCTCTGAAGTACTTGGCCCTGAAAAAGAAGGAAACAAATCATCAGTTGTCAAAAAAGAAAGGGGAATTATATGGAGCCTTGCAAGCGTAAAGTAGTTTATTACTAGTCATATTCAATTTATTTACACAGGGGCAGTATTATAGTAGGTATACTCTTGTACATAGGGGGCAGTATTATAGTAGTTACATTCTTGTACATGGGGGCAGTATTATAGTAGTTACTGTATATTCCTGTACATAGAGAGCAGTATTATAGTAGTTATATACTTGTACATAGGAGCAGTATTATAGTAGATATATTCTTGTACATAGGGAGCAGTATTATAGTAGTTATACTCTTGCACATAGGGGGCAGTATTATAGTAGTTATATTCTTGTACATGGGGGCAGTATTATAGTAGTTATACTCTTGTACATAGGAGCAGTATTATAGTAGTTATATTCTTGTACATAGGGAGCAGTATTATAGCAGTTATATTCTTGTACATAGGAGCAGTATTATAGTAGTTATACTCTTGTACATAGGAGCAGTATTATAGTAGTTATATTCTTGTACATAGGGAGCAGTATTATAGCAGTTATATTCTTGTACATAGGTGCAGTATTATAGTAGTTATATTCTTGTACATAGGGGCAGTATTATAGTAGTTATATTCTTGTACATAGGGGACAGTATTATAGTAGTTATATTCTTGTACATGGGGGCAGTATTATAGTAGTTATATTCTTGTACATAGGGGCAGTATTATAGTAGTTATATTCTTGTACATAGGGGCAGTAGTATAGTAGTTATATTCTTGTACATAGGGAGCAGTAGTATAGTAGTTATATTCTTGTACATAGGGGCAGTATTATAGTAGTTATAGTCTTGTACATTGGGCAGTATTATAGTAGTTATATTCTTGTACATAGGGGCAGTAGTATAGTAGTTATATTCTTGTACATAAGAGCAGTATTTTAGTAGTTATATTCTTGTACATAGGGGACAGTATTATAGTAGTTATATTCTTGTACATGGGGGCATTATTATAGTAGTTATATTCCTGTACATAGGGGCAGTATTATAGTAGTTATATTCTTGTACATAGGAGCAGTATTATACTAGTTAGATTCTTGTACATAGGGAGCAGTATTATAGTAGTTATATTCTTGTACATAGGGGACAGTATTATAGTAGTTTTATTCTTGTACATAGGGGCAGTATTATAGTAGTTATATTCTTGTACATAGGGGACAGTATTATAGTAGTTAAATTCTTGTACATGGGGGCAGTATTATAGTAGTTATATTCTTGTACATAGGAGCAGTATTATAGTAGTTATATTCTTGTACATAGGGAGCAGTATCATAGCAGTTATATTCTTGTACATAGGGGCAGTAGTATAGCATTTATATTCTTGTACATAGGGAGCAGTATTATAGCAGATATATTCTTGTACATAGGGGCAGTATTATAGTAGTTATATTCTTGTACATGGGGAAGTATTATAGTAGTTATATTCTTGTACATAGGGGCAGTAGTATAGTAGTTATATTCTTGTACATAGGGGGCAGTATTATAGTAGTTATATTCTTGTACATAGGAGCAGTATTATAGTAGTTATATTCTTGTACATAGGGGGCAGTATTATAGTAGTTATATTCTTGTACATAGGGGGCAGTATTATAGTAGTTATATTCTTGTACATAGGGGCAGTAGTATAGTAGTTATATTCTTGTACATAGGAGCAGTATTATAGTAGTTATATTCTTGTACATAGGGGGCAGTATTATAGTAGTTATATTCTTGTACATAGGGGGCAGTATTATAGTAGTTATATGTTATATTCTTGTACATAGGAGCAGTATTATAGTAGTTACAGTATATTCTTGTACATAGGGGGCAGAATTATAGTAGTTATATTCTTGTACATAGGGAGCAGTATTACAGTAGTTATATTCTTGTACATAGGAGGCAGTATTATAGTAGTTATATTCTTGTACATAGGGAGCAGTATCATAGCAGTTATATTCTTGTACATAGGGGCAGTAGTATAGCATTTATATTCTTGTACATAGGGAGCAGTATTATAGCAGATATATTCTTGTACATAGGGGCAGTATTATAGTAGTTATATTCTTGTACATGGGGGCAGTATTATAGTAGTTATATTCTTGTACATAGGGGCAGTAGTATAGTAGTTATATTCTTGTACATAGGGAGCAGTATTATAGTAGTTATATTCTTGCACATAAGAGCAGTATTATAGTAGTTATATTCTTGTACATAGGAGCAGTATTATAGTAGTTATATTCTTGTACATAGGGGGCAGTATTATAGTAGTTATATTCTTGTACATAGGGGGCAGTATTATAGTAGTTATATTCTTGTACATAGGGGCAGTAGTATAGTAGTTATATTCTTGTACATAGGAGCAGTATTATAGTAGTTATATTCTTGTACATAGGGGGCAGTATTATAGTAGTTATATGTTATATTCTTGTACATAGGAGCAGTATTATAGTAGTTACAGTATATTCTTGTACATAGGGGGCAGAATTATAGTAGTTATATTCTTGTACATAGGGAGCAGTATTACAGTAGTTATATTCTTGTACATAGGAGGCAGTATTATAGTAGTTATATTCTTGTACATAGGGGCAGTATTATAGTAGTTATATTCTTGTACATAGGGGGCAGTATTATAGTAGTTATATTCTTGTACATAGGGGGCAGTATTTTAGTAATTATATTCCTGTACATAGGGCAGTATTATATCAGTTATATTCTTGTACATAGGAGCAGTATTATAGTAGTTATAGTCTTGTACATAGGAGCAGTATTATAGTAGTTATATTCTTGTACATAGGGGGCAGTATTATAGTAGTTATATTCTTGTACATAGGGGAAGTATTATAGTAGTTATATTCCTGTACATAGGGCAGTATTATATCAGTTATATTCTTGTACATAGGGGCAGTATTATAGTAGTTATAGTCTTTTACATAGAGGCAGTATCATAGTAGTTATAGTCTTGTACATAGGGGGCAGTATTATAGTAGTTATATTCTTGTACATAGGGGCAGTATTATAGTAGTTATATTCTTGTACATAGGGGGCAGTATTATAGTAGTTATATTCTTGTACATAAGGGGCAGTATTATAGTAGTTATATTCTTGTACATAGGGCAGTATTATAGTAGTTATATTCTTGTACATAGGAGCTGTATTATAGTAGTTATAGTCTTGTACATAGAGGCAGTATCATAGTAGTTATAGTCTTGTACATAGGGGGCAGTATTATTCTGTAACTGAAGTGAGTAATCGGGTGAACACAAATGAAGGACAATAACAATACCCATAGACTGAAGTCACATGAACACTTGCTGGAAAAAGCGACTCATACATCAGACTTTGAAATGTTTTACAAAATATAATATTCACATATTCCTGGCAAAAACTATGAGCGCTGCCGAGTTGTGGACTTTGATTTTTGTCAGAGATTGATCTTGGAACCGCTTTGGGCATTGAAACTCGCCAGTGACTTAAATGCAACATGTTTGATATCATGGTGGCTCAGTGGTTAGAACTTTACGGTGGCTCAGTGATTAGCACTGCAGCCTTATCAGTGCTGGGGTCCTGGGTTCAAA
The DNA here is from genome assembly GCF_039654945.1 of Dendrobates tinctorius. NCBI lineage: Eukaryota > Metazoa > Chordata > Amphibia > Anura > Dendrobatidae > Dendrobates > Dendrobates tinctorius. The sequence continues at coordinate 3,734,908 of NW_027361688.1, forward strand.
TCCCACCAGGGATAGCACCTGTAAGGAGTTTGTATTCTCTCCCTGTGTTTGTGTGGGTTTCCTCTCACACTTCAAAGCCTGATAGTGAATGCCAATGGGGACATTAGTGTGAAAATGAATGGTGTTATATATGTGAGTGAAATTAATACTAAATGGGGGGGGGGGAATTAGTTCTAATAGAAAGAACATGTAAAATGAGTAATAATATGTCGCCACATAGTGGCCAGATAATAATCGGTGTTTTTTCACTTTTCAACATCAGGAAAATTTTAAAAAAAGTGTCTGAGATTCAGTGCAGCTGAGGGTTTGCTTCAGTCGTATTCAGTGTCGCTAAATATGTCATTTCTTATCCTCTAGTCACATCCAGAGCTGCTTTCAGATAACGGATCTCCTTTGGGGGGGATCTACACGTCCTTTATAATGCGCTGATTTGATAAATCCCCCATGAATGACATTCCAATCTGCTCCCCCAGGATGGATCGGGGGACTTCTCCCATGGGAATAAGTTGGATTCTTTTCTTTTGTGCCCTGATTTATTTTTGGCGGCGTCTTCTTTTTTCGCCTGGACCCCGCTGTGTATGTAGATCATGTCCCCTCGCGTCCCCCCCAGTATGTAGGATTAATCCGGAGACACCGCACGTCCTGGACGTCGCTGAGAATTGCCCCCCCCATTGCGAGTGTCCCAGTCACCGACCTCGGAGGATCTGGGGAGACAAGACACTACTGTATGGGGGTATTGTGTGCACATAATGGCGGCACTCTGCCTGGGAGATGCCAGGCAAAGGTGGAAAAATGTCCCAGCGGCATCATCGGGCATCGCTGGCATGGGAACTCATTCCCTTTAAGGGCGATTCAGAGGAATCTCACTCTTTACCACATGTTAATTGTTCTTTAAATAAGCAGAGCTGCAGTGTAAAGCATGGGGATACACAGAGCTTCTCCTGGTGACTTTCAGACTACCGTAGACTCCCATAGACTGTGCAGTTTAGGTTCTGTTCACACCACCTTTGTCGTATATGTTCGTCGAACCTCTAGACCACCGATGGGGATGTAATGTATGCAAATTTATGCTAAATATGCTTTTCGGAGGAGTAATTGTTTGTATTGTACGAAAACACATGCGGTGAGGCATTTTCACACACTTGTTCCTTTTTACTACACGCCTCATTCCGAGCAGCGGTCAGTACAGCAGCGACATCTAGTGGAGGAATCTGAAATTACCGCTTACCTTACAGAGCTCAGCACCACTAGGTTGAGCTCTGCAGTGTCCCCCGCACGGGTGCTGCGTTATAAATATCCGCTTGATCTTCTGCTAAAATTACCTCTAATCGGATTCAATAGGTTTAAATTAATAAATGCTGCAGATTTCATGCTTAGTGCCACCATGACGGCCAAATAATGGCGATATAATACTGCCACATAGTAATAAAAGATGTAACCGTCACCACACAATATTACCATTCACTGCCTACATAATACTACCATATACTAAGCATATAACACTGCAACTTATTTGTGCCATACAGTATTATATAATAATGCCTACTAGTGAACATATAAAAGCGCAACATAATATAATTACCATACACTGCCTACACAACGAATAATATTACAAAGTCTATACAGCAGTTACCACTTAATTGTGCCATGTAGTATGACATAATAATGCCATAATATAAAAGCGCCATACAGTGCTAACATGACACTGCCATATACTACGTATGTAACACAGTAGTCCCCACTAAATTGTATCATAAAGTAATAATAATAGTCATAATAACTTCTAACAGCTAATAAAACTACCATATAGTGCCAATTTAATAGTACCATATTGTCTAAATAATACACTAGGTTTATACCTGTTATATACTGTATTTCCCATTTAATAGTGTGGTATGATACGACATACATATATAAAACTGATATATTGTGCCAATCTAATAGTACTGTCATACACCAAGCTTATAACATGTAATATACTGTATTTCCCATTTCATAGTGTGGTATAGTACTGCAGATATACATAAAAATGCCGTATAGAGCCAACCAATATTACTATATACTACCTGCATAATACTGTCAGAGTAAGCATACAATATGGCGTATTGAGGCGGGCTTCCAGGGCCGCTGAGTGGAGATGGAAAAGATCCCACTCCAATGAGGACTTCATGGCATTCAAACAGTCCCTCACTACTTTCAAGGCCACACTCGCCACAGCTAAACAAACCTACTTCTCCTCTCATATCCTTCCTGTCTCACAACCCTAAACAGTTATTCAACACCTTCAATTCTCTCCTCCGCCCCCCAGCACCTCCTCCCTCTCCACTCATCTCAGCTGAAGACTTTGCCTCATTTTTCAAGGAGACGATTGATAACATCAGAGACAGTTTTGGTCAACAACCCCCAGTGCCCTTCCCCCAGACTTCCCAGCCCTCCTCCTCCAAAACCAACGTCTCCACCATTACAGAAGATCGACTCTCCACTCTACTCTCAAGATCACATCTCACTGCCTGTGCACTTGACCCGATCCCATCCCACTTCATCCCAAACCTCACCACAGTCTTCATCCCAACCCTAACCCATCTCTTCAACCTATCACTAACAACTGGTGTTTTCCCCTCAAGCTTTAAACATGCCTCAATCACATCCATCCTTAAAAAGCCCTCTCTTGACCCATCCTCTGTGTCTAGCAATCTGTCACGCCGTGCTTATCTGGGGGCAGGACCTCGGTCCCGACGTCATCTCTTCCGGAGCTGCGGCCACTCCGGGGGTGCCGTCGGGTGCGCACGCGCAGCTCTCATCCCCGGGTCTCCTCCTACATGTCACGTTTGCGCTTGCGCGCTCCTGTCAGTGCTGTATAGGGCTCGGTCCTCTCTATTGTAATGGAGGACCTGACCCGGAACCTGTAGTGGTCATGTGCTTTCTGGCTAGGTCCTGACCCGGAACCAGTAGTAGTCATGTGCTATATCAGACGACTTCCCCCTAGGGGAGGTGCCTGATTATTGTTGTGCTTCCTGGCTTGGTATGCCGTGTCCCTGCCTGGCTGTGCGCTGTATTCAGGTCCCCTGCCTTGCACACTGTTGTGCCTCTTGGCACACGCTCTGAATCTGCACTCTGCCTTGTACTTGGTTGTGCCTCCTGGCACACGCTCTGACCCTGTGTTCTGTCTCGTACTCGGTTGTGCCTCCTGGCACATGCTCTGACCCTGTGCTCTGTCTCATACTCGGTTGTGCCTCCTGGCACATGCTCTGACCCTGTCCTCTGTCTCGTACTCGGTTGTGCCTCCTGGCACAAGCTCTTACCCTGTACTCTGTCTCATCCTCAGTTGTGCCTCCTGGCACACACTCTGATTCCGTGCTCTGTCTTATACTCAGTTGTGCCTCCTGGCACACACTCTGATTCTGTGCTCTGTCTTATACTCAGTTGTGCCTCCTGGCACACACTCAGACCCTGTGCTTTGTCTCATACTCAGTTGTGCCTCCTGGCACATGCTCTGATCCTGTACTCAGTCTCTTACTCTGTTGTGCCTCCTGGCACACGTACCAATCCTGCGCTCTGTCTTATGCTCAGTTGTGCCCTCTGGCACACACCCTGCTCCTGTACTCTGTTACACCTCCTGGCACACCTGCTGCCTGGCTCAGTGCTCTGACGTGCTCCTTTCTGTATACCACGTGTTCCCTTGTCCACGCTTTACACGTTCCTGCAGACACACTCACCCACTCGTGTCTCCTGTGAGCCGGCCGCCTGGTGCCAGCAGTCGTGGTGCCTCACCCCCTGGGGCTTGCCCCTGACACTCCCTGTATAGGGGGTGGTCTTCACTAGGTCAGCTCGCCCTGGGAGGGTTGGTGTCACGACCCAGAGGGTCCACTCCAGGAGTCGTCACAGCATAATCAGGCCATGGTCCCCGCTGGTACCACCACCTCCATCCAAAAGGAACTGGTGTTCCTACAGGAGAGTCAGACCAGGATTATGGCCTTTTTGAAATCTATGGAGTCCCGTTTGTCGGCCATACAATCCGATTCTGCCCAGTCCTCGGCCCCGCACCCGATGCCGCGCCTCGGCAAGCCACCCCGATATAGTGGGGACCCTAAGTTTTGTCGAGGATTTCTGAACCAATGCCGGTTACATTTTGAGCTTTTGCCGCAGCACTATCCCACTGAGCGCGCCCAAATTGCCTTTATTGTTTCACACTTAGAGGGGGAGGCGTTAGCATGGGTGAACCCCCTCTGGGAGCGCAATGACCCACTCGTCTCTCAGCTTTCCACCTTTTTGGACACCTTCCGCAAGGTGTTCGACGAGCCGGGTCGGCTGGCCTCTATCACCGAGTCCCTCTTTAACCTCCATCAGGGTACGCTACCGGTGGGACAGTATGCCATCTGTTTTCGTACCTTGGCCTCCGAACTCGGTTGGAACAACGAGGCTCTCGTAGGGATCTTTTGGCGTGGCCTGTCCGGTCGGATCAAAGACGTACTGGCAGGTCGGGATACTCCCACCTCTTTAGAGGATCTGATCTCTCTGGCGACACGCATTGACCTGCGGTTTCAGGAACGTGCCCGTGAATTAGCCAGAGAGAGGAGCTCCTCTCACCTCCTCCGTTCCTGCTCCAAGAAGCCGGGAAACTTCTCCGCCTAGGGTTGATAGGAGAGGCCTCCCTAGGTGTACGTGATTCCTCTCCTCCCCTGCTCGTGTCCGTATTATTGAATCTCGGTGCCAAGCGTTATTCTGAGGAGGCTTTTCTGGATTCTGGCGCGGAGGGGAATTTTATCACACTCGAGGCGGTTAAAAAATACCGGATTCCTGTCAGATCCCTGGAGACTCCTCGGTCGATTGTTTCGGTCAATGGTACGTCCGTGCAGGAGACCGTTACCCAGGCCACCGAAGAGATCGAGCTGCAGATCGGAGCCCTGCGCCTGGAGAAGATCTCCTTCCTCGTCTTGTCTACCATGTCTTACACACTTCTTCTAGGCCTCCCTTGGCTACGGACTCATGAGCCAACCCTGGACTGGCGGTCGGGCGAGATACTCCGGTGGGGACCGTTCTGTCAGGAGAAGTGCCTGTTGCCCGTCCGTCCGATGAACTCTGCCGGTCCATCCCCGGCACCTACAGGTCTGCCGTCGGCTTACTGGTCCTTTGCAGATGTCTTCGACAAGAAGGAGGCCGAGACTCTGCCCCTCCATCGGCCATATGACTGTCCGATTGACCTCATTCCTGGTTCTACGCCACCCAGGGGTAGGATATACCCGCTATCCCCTGCTGAGACCCAAGCTATGTCTGAGTATATCCAGGAGAACCTTGCGAGAGGTTTTATCCGTAAGTCCTCCTCGCCCGCGGGAGCGGGATTTTTCTTTGTAAAAAGAAGGACGGCTCCCTCCGTCCTTGCATAGACTACCGAGGCCTGAACAATATCACGGTCAAGAACAAGTACCCATTGCCATTGATCCCGGAGCTCTTTGACCGACTTAGAGGAGCTCAAATTTTCACCAAACTGGATCTTCGTGGGGCCTACAACTTGATCCGCATTCGTTCCGGGGATGAGTGGAAGACCGCCTTTAACACCAGAGACGGTCACTACGAGTACTTGGTCATGCCCTTCGGCCTCTGCAATGCCCCAGCGGTGTTCCAGGAGTTCGTGAATGACGTCTTCCGGGATATGCTGTACTCCTGCGTGGTAGTCTATCTGGATGATATCCTTGTTTTTTCTCCAGACCTCTCCGCCCACAGAAAGAACGTGCGTCAAGTCCTCCAGCGCCTGAGGGAGAACCGCCTTTATGCCAAGCTCGAGAAATGTGCCTTCGAGCAAAGGTCCCTGCCATTCTTGGGGTACATTATCTCAGAATCAGGTCTCCGCATGGATCCGGCAAAGGTGTCCGCCGTCCTCGATTGGCCACAGCCCCATGGGGTGAAGGCAATCCAACGCTTCCTTGGTTTTGCGAACTACTACCGACAGTTCATTCCTCCTTTCTCCTCGTTGGTTCGCCCCATCTCGTCCCTTATCTGCAAGGGAGCTAACCCAAAGGCTTGGCCCTCTGAGGCTGAAGAGGCCTTCCAGTCGTTGAAACAAGCCTTCGCCGCTGCTCCGGCGCTTCACCGACCTGAGGTTAGTAGACCTTTCACTCTCGAGGTGGACGCATCCTCTACTGGGGCTGGCGCAGTCCTTCTGCAGAAATCCTCTTCTGGACGTTTTGTCACCTGTGGCTTTTTTTCTAAAGTATTTTCCTCCACTGAGCAGAACTACTCCATTGGCGACAAAGAGCTATTGGCCATTAAGTTGGCCTTGGAGGAGTGGAGGTACTTACTGGAAGGGGCCATACATCCATTCAAGATCTTCACGGACCATAAGAACCTGGCTTACATCCAGTCCGTACAGAGGCTCAATCCTCGGCAAGCCAGGTGGTCCCTATTCTTCGCCCGCTTTGACTTTGAGCTACATTTTCGGCCCGGCGATAAAAACGTTAGACCGTTGTAGACCGATTTTCAAAGATGGCCCACTTCATTCCTCTTCCCGGACTACCCTCTGCTCCTGACTTGGCGAAGATGTTCATTTCCCATATCTTCAGGATTCACGGCTTCCCCCAGCACATCGTGTCAGACAGAGGGGTCCAATTCACCTCCCGATTCTGGAGAGCTCTATGCGGACTCATGAAAGTGTCATTGGATTTCTCTTCCGCCTATCACCCCCAAACCAATGGGCAGGTGGAACGTACCAACCAGATCCTTACATCCTACCTCCGGCATTTTTTTAATGCTCATCAGAATGACTGGGTCGGTCTACTTCCTTGGACTGAGTTTGCCTACAATAATCACTCCAGTGAATTGTCTACCAAGTCTCCATTCTTCATCGTCTTTGGACAGCATCCCAATGTGCCTCTACCGGTATTTCCTGTCTCGGGGGTACCTGCTGCCGTTTCTCTGTCTGTGGAGTTCTCCAGGGTATGGCAGGAGACCAAAACCGCTCTCGAGAAAGCACGGGACAGAATGAAATTACACGCTGACAAGAGGCGCCTGGACGTTCCTCCATTTCTCCCTGGTGACAAGGTGTGGCTCTCTACCAAATACGTCCGCCTTAAGGTACCATCTTACAAACTGGGTCCCCGTTACATTGGTCCTTTTGAGGTCCTCAGGTGGATTAATGATGTTGCTTACAAATTGAAGCTGCCTCCTTCACTCCGTATTCCCAATTCCTTCCATGTGTCTCTCCTAAAACCTGTGGTTCTTAACCGATTTCATCCTTCTCCAGGCCACACACCCCAGCCTGTTGGCTTGGGGGATGAGTTTGAGGTGAATGACATTTTGGCCATGAAGAAGGTAAGAGGGATTCCTTCCAATCGACCATGTTCTTGGTCGATTGGAAGGGTTTTGGCCCCGAGGAGAGGTCATGGGAACCCAGGGAGAATATCCACGCACCCCAGATTTTGTCTAAGTTCCTCTCCAGTTTTAGAAAGAGGGGGCGTAAAGGGGGGGTACTGTCACGCCGCGCTCACCTGGGGGCGGGACCTCGGTCCCGACGTCATCTCTTCCGGAGCTGCGGCCATTCCGGGGGTGCCGTCGGGTGCGCACGCGCAGCTCTCGTCCCCAGGTCTCCTCCTACATGTCACGTTTGCGCTTGCGCGCTCCTGTCAGTGCTGTATAGGGCTCGGTCCTCTCTATGGTAATGGAGGACCTGACCCAGAACCTGTAGTGGTCATGTGTTTTCTGGCTAGGTCCTGACCCGGAACCAGTAGCAGTCATGTGCTATATCAGACGACCTCCCCCTAGGGGAGGTGCCTGATTATTGTTGTGCTTCCTGGCTTGGTCTGCCGTGTCCCTGCCTGGCTGTGCGCTGTATTCAGGTCCCCTGCCTTGCACTCTGTTGTGCCTCTTGGCACACGCTCTGAATCTGCACTCTGCCTTGTACTTGGTTGTGCCTCCTGGCACACGCTCTGACCCTGTGCTCTGTCTCGTACTCGGTTGTGCCTCCTGGCACATGCTCTGACCCTGTACTCTGTCTCTTACTTGGTTGTGCCTCCTGGCACACGCTCTTACTCTGTACTCTGTCCCATCCTCAGTTGTGCCTCCTGGCACACACTCTGATTCCGTGCTCTGTCTTATACTCAGTTGTGCCTCCTGGCACACAGTCTGATTCCGTGCTCTGTCTTATACTCAGTTATGCCTTCTGGCACACACTCAGACCCTGTGCTTTGTCTCATACTCAGTTGTGCCTCCTGGCACATGCTCTGATCCTGTACTCAGACTCTTAATCTGTTGTGCCTCCTGGCACACGTACCAATCCTGCGCTCTGTCTTATGCTCAGTTGTGCCCTCTGGCACACACCCTGCTCCTGTACTCTGTTACACCTCCTGGCACACCTGCTGCCTGGCTCAGTGCTCTGACGTGCTCCTTGCACGCATCCTGCTTCACTCACACCCGAACGAACGAAGTCTCTGTATACCACATGTTCCGGTGTCCACGCTTTACACGTTCCTGCAGACACACTCACCCACTCGTGTCTCCTGTGAGCCGGCCGCCTGGTGCCAGCAGTCGTGGTGCCTCTCCCCTGGGGCTTGCCCCTGACACTCCCTGTATAGGGGGTGGTCTTCACTAGGTCAGCTCGCCCTGGGAGGGTTGGTGTCACGACCCAGAGGGTCCACTCCAGGAGTCGTCACACTATCGCCCTATATCGCTTCTCCCCTATGCCTCAAAACTACTGGACAACATGTCCATCTTGAACTATCCTCCCACCTCTCTTCTTGCTCCCTCCTTGACCGATTACAATCAGGCTTCCGGCCACACCACTCCACTGAAACTGCCCTAACTAAGTCACCAATGACCTATTAACCCCCAAGGCCAAGTGACACTACTCTGTCCTCCTCCTCCTAGACCTGTCCTCTGCCTTTGACACAGTGGACCATTCCCTATTACTACAGACCCTCTCATCTCTTGGCATCACAGGCTTGGCCCTATCTTGGATTGCGTCATACCTAACAGACCGGACATTCAGCGTCTCGCACTCGCTCACCGCGCCCCCTATCCGCAAGGTTCAGTCCTAGGACCCTGCTCTTCTCCATTTACACCTTTGGCCTCGGACAGCTCATTGAATCTCAAGGCTTTCAGTATCATCTCTATGCTGATGACAGATCTACATCTCTGGACCAGATATCACCTCCCTACTAACCAGAATCCCTCAATGTCTGTCCACTATTTCATCCTTCTTCTCCGCTAGATTTCTAAAACTTAACATGGACAAAACAGGATTCATCATCTTTCCCCCATCTCACATGACCCCCCCCCAACAGACCTATCCATTAAAGTAAACAGCTGCCCACTCTCTCCAGTCCCACAAGCTCGCTGCCTCGGGGTTATCCTTGACACTGATCTCTCTTTCAAATCACATATCCAAACCCTTGCCGCTTCCTGCCGACTTCAACTCAAAAATATTTCATGGATCCGTACATTCCTCAAACAAGAATCTGCAAAAACCCTAGTCCATGCCCTCATCATCTCACGCCTTGACTACTGCAACCTCCTGCTCTGTGGCCTCCCCTCTAACACTCTCGCACCCCTCCAATCTATTCTTAACTCTGCTGCCCGACTAATCCACCTGTCCCCCCGCTATTCCCCGGCCTCTCCCCTCTGTCAATCCCTGCACTGGCTCCCCATTACCCAAAGACTCCAGTTCCAAACCCTAACCATGACATACAAAGCCATCCACAACCTGAGTCCTCCGTACATCTGTGACCTCGTCTCCCGATACTTACCTGCATGAAACCTCCGATCCTCACAAGATCTCCTTCTCTACTCCCCTCTTATCTCCTCTTCCCACAATCGCATACAAGATTTCTCCCGCGCTTCCCCCCTACTCTGGAACTCTCTACCCCAACATATCAGACTCTCACCTATCATGGAAACCTTCAAAAAGAACCTGAAGACCTACCTCTTCCGACAAGCCTATAACCTGCAGTGACCACCGATCCACCAAACCGCTGCACGACCAGCTCTACCCTCGCCTACTGTATCCTCACCCATCCCTTGTAGATTGTGAGCCCTCGCGGGCAGGGTCCTCTCTCCTCCTGGACCAGTCGCGACTTGTATTGTGTAAGATTACTGTACTTGTATGTATTATGTATACCTCCCCTCACATGTAAAGCGCCATGGAATAAATGGCGCTATAAAAATAAATAATAATAATATGATAGTTCACACTTAATATTGCCATATAGTACCATGTAATAATGCCTACACTTGAATGAATAAAAGTGCTGTATAGTGCCAACTTATATTATCATGTGCTGCCACGATAAAACAGTCATCCAAATGTGACATATGTATATAGCAGCACTATTTATTTAAATTATAGTAACACAAAGGGTCCACTTAATACTGCCATATAGTGCTGATATAATGATGATGTACGTTATAAGTGTGGAAGATTACTACTAAGACGTAGAGGTGAATTGTAAACTTACCAATCTGTATGAGCATCGTCAATGACCAGAAGGATTTTGGGTTTCAGGACCACAGGAGGGGCAGGGGGTCCGGTCTGCTCCACCAGTCCCGCAGCAGCCTGGGTCGTCTGTTTCACTGCATTGGTGATGGAGTTGAAGAGGCTGCTTCCAGATGTGGAGGTGGCTGAGACCTGCAGAGGAGGCTGCTGCTTCCGCTCCAATGCCGGAGACGCTGGAGAGCTGGTGGAGTTCTCCGGCCGCTGGAGGTCCATCATGTACCCATTGGGCAGATTAGCCACAAAGCTGCTGTCCGAGAGACGTCTGCGGAGGAAATTCATGGCTGCCGACAAGTGCAAATAGTTCTTCTGGGAGAATGTTTTTGTAGGATCTTTGCCAGTCCGACACAAACTTCAGTCTAAACAGAAAGAAAGCAATTATAAACAACTTATATAATACTGCACATTATCTACAAGAATATAACTATATATCAACAAAGAGCCATATCTCAACTATTAAGTGAAAATTAAGGACCAAAAGAGTTTTAGCATAAAAAATATAAATTTTATTGCATAATAATTAAAAACAACAGCAGAGCAACAATGCTAAAACAGGCAGTGGTAGACATAAATGGTAGATGATATCTAGAAAAGAATCCAAGTGGAAAGGGCATTACTCCTTCAAAGTACTCAATGATAAATCACATCCATGTAGTGTAAATATAATCTAGAGTGCCTTATTCATGAATCTGCCATATTTTATGTAGTAGAGGTAATAGAGAGTATATCTTTTGCCAAAGAATTTATTTTAATAAATTCACTAGAATGTTAATTCTCAGCTGAGAAAAAAATAGGACCAATATAGTGTAATGTACATAACGCCGTGAGCAGTAACCACCACACGGAGAATAGATTAAATAGGTTACAAAAAGCTGCACCAAACCTATGAGCTCACATAAAGTGGCAAAAGTTACAAATAAATACAAGTAATTGCCACAATGTGAGCCGGCATATTCACGAAGAGCAACATAAATAAATAGTTAGTTGCTCAGCAGAATAAACCACATATTAATGTGAATAAAACTGGGCGCAAATTGAAAAGAAAATGCAAATAATAACCTCAGCAAATATTGGCGCAGATAAGCCCATACAAATGACCAAACTAAGGCCAAAGCAAAGTATTCTCTACTAGGCAGAGAAAAAGACCAATTAATGCAAGTTGAACCGGATAACAATTAAGAAATAGAGTAACGTAACACTTACATGAAGTGACTATGTGCTGCCACTGCCTGCCGCCTCTACGCGCGTTGCGCCTTGGCTTCCTCAGGAATGCTGTTGTTTTTAATTATTATGCAATAAAATTTATATTTTTTATGCTAAAACTCTTTTGGTCCTTAATTTTCACTTAATAGTTGAGATATGGCTCTTTGTTGATATATACTGTTTTCTGAGTTATGCTATTACTTATTTCCCATTAACAGGGGATTTTTTTGGTACTTAAGAATATAACTACTATAATACTGCCCCTATGTACAAGAATATAACTACTATAATACTGCCACCTATGTACAAGAATATAACTACTATAATACTGCCCCCTATGTACAAGAATATAACAACTATAATACTGCCCCTATGTACAAGAATATAACTACTATAATACTGCTCCTATGTACAAGAATATAACTACTATAATACTGCCCCTATGTACAAGAATATAACTACTATAATACTGCCCCTATGTACAAGAATATAACTACTATAATACTGCTCCCTATGTACAAGAATATAACTACTATAATACTGCCCCTATGTACAAGAATATAACTACTATAATACTGTCCCAATGTACAAGAATATAACTACTATAATACTGTCCCAATGTACAAGAATATAACTACTATAATACTGCTCCCTATGTACAAGAATATAACTACTATAATACTGTCCCAATGTACAAGAATATAACTGCTATAATACTGCTCCTATATACAAGACTATAACTACTATAATACTGCCCCTATGTACAAGAATATAACTACTATAATACTGTCCCAATGTACAAGAATATAACTACTATAATACTGTCCCAATGTACAAGAATATAACTACTATAATACTGCTCCCTATGTACAAGAATATAACTACTATAATACTGTCCCAATGTACAAGAATATAACTGCTATAATACTGCTCCTATATACAAGACTATAACTACTATAATACTGCCCCTATGTACAAGAATATAACTACTATAATACTGCCCCTATGTACAAGAATATAACTACTATAATACTGCTCCTATATACAAGAATATAACTACTATAATACTGCTCCTATGTACAAGAATATAACTACAATAATACTGCCCCTATGTATAAGAATATATACAGATATCCATAAGACATGCCATGTCTGACAGATACTGTATCGTCACGTCCCTAAATGGTATTTTTTGGCATTAAGTCTCCTCTACGACTGTACTTATACCAAGAATACAGGAGAAGAATCTGAAGAAGAGATTGTTGTTTTCCCAAAAAATATTCGCTTGTCTCTTTGGCCCATAGGTGGCGCTGTCACAGCAGAAATCTACTTTTTTCCCGTCTTTACGAAATATTCCGGTTTTGAGAAAGGATTTAGAATGTGCCAGTTGGGATTTACAATTAAAGAGTAAAAAAACCCGAACTCTCCAAATACTGATTCTTTTTTTTTCCTTTGACCTAATTTTTTTTTTTTATAAAACTGGTTTCCATCCATCTGCTGGTTACACAGGAGACAGGAGGCGATGCATTCAGTGTGTAAATGTGATGTATGTAGGCTCAGCGGATCATCCCCTAAGAGATCAATTATCACAGGGGCCTCGGGCGGCGCTCCAGTCAAGGGCCCAGGCTCCATTTCATTTTCCAAACATGATGTGAATAGCTGGCAACATATTATGTAACTTGATAAAGAATGTGTCCCTGCCCTGATTCATTTCATTCATAGATTGTGTCTGTCTATGTTTCTGACACGGAGCTCAACATCCACTTCATAGACATAAAAGCATATGATAAAATCGTTTTACTCGCAGCCACCACTAGAGGGAGCTCCCTGCATACTGTGTTGGATGAGGTGGATCCTCAAAGCCCAAGGTCCTGGTGGCCACACAGACCACAGGCGTCATTACCGTCATTACCGCAGTCAGAAGAGGAATGCGGGAAACAGGTAGCATGGGTTCTGGAAGCCGCAGGTGGACATGAGACAGCCTTAAAGCCACAGGGAGGACATGTAGCAGATGTCCTGGGGCACCCAGAAGAGAAAAGGTAGCAAAGATACTGGAAGACGCAGGTGGACATGAGACGTCCTGGTAGTCACAGAAGGACATGTAGCAGAGGTCCTGGGAGACACAAAACTGGTATCAGTGGTACTGGAAGACCAGGAACAGGCAGCTGAGGTCCTGGAAGCCGAAAGTAGACAGGAGACATCCTGGAAGCCAGAGGCAAATACAAAGCAGAGATCCTGGAAGACCAAGAACAGGAAACAGAGGTCCTGGAACACCGGGAACAGTAAATAGAGGTCCTCGAAGGCTGGGAACAGGAAACAGAGGTCCGGGAACAGTAAATAGAGGTCCTCGAAGGCTGGGAACAGGAAACAGAGGTCCGGGAACACCGGGAACAGGAAGCAGAGGCCCTGGAACAGCGGGAACAGTAAATAGAGGTCCTGGAAGGCTGGGAACAGGAAGCAGAGGTCCTGGAACACCGGGAACAGGAAGCAGAGGTCCTGGAACACCGGGAACAGTAAATAGAGGTCCTCGAAGGCTGGGAACAGGAAACAGAGGTTCGGGAACACCGGGAACAGTAAATAGAGGTCCTCGAAGGCTGGGAACAGGAAACAAAGGTCCGGGAACACCGGGAACAGGAAGCAGAGGCCCTGGAACAGTGGGAACAGTAAATAGAGGTCCTGGAAGGCTGGGAACAGGAAACAGAGGTCCGGGAACACCGGGAACAGTAAATAGAGGTCCTCGAAGGCTGGGAACAGGAAACAGAGGTCCGGGAACACCGGGAACAGTAAATAGAGGTCCTCGAAGGCTGGGAACAGGAAACAGAGGTCCGGTAACACCGGGAACAGTAAATAGAGGTCCTTGAAGACTGGGAACAGGAAGCAGAGATCCTGGAAGACCGGGAACAGGAAGCAGAGGCCCTGGAACACCGGGAACTGGAAGCAGAGGTCCTGGAACACCGGGAACAGTAAATAGAGGTCCTGGAAGACTGGGAACAGGAAGCAGAGATCCTGGAAGACCGGGAACAGGAAGCAGAGGTCCTGGAACACCGGGAACTGGAAGCAGAGGTCCTGGAACACCGGGAACAGTAAATAGAGGTCCTGGAAGACTGGGAACAGGAAGCAGAGGTCCTGGAAGCTACAGGTGGACAGGAGACATCCTCGAAGCTGCAGATAGGCATGTAGCAGAGGTCTTGGAAGACTGGGAACAAGTAGCAGAGTTCCTGGAAGACTGGCAACAGGTAACAGACACAACTCTGGAGCAACTACAAAGTCTTAATACCAAGTCCTACGTATGTGTCTTGCTGGGCCTCATTTAGGCCTAGGCAGATTATCCCATAGGAGCATGCTGGGCTACTTTCAAAGCCCAATGTGGCGCACAAGCGAATTTAGTTGACCAGGGGAAGTGAAGCAGAGCACGTATCTGGGACAGGTGCTTAACAGCTTATATAGGAATCTGTATATGCAGTGAGCTCCCTCTAGTGGTGGCTGCTGGTAGAATTTATTTTTTGAACTGGGATATTGGCATTCCTCTTAGTTCATCCCTATAATACTCCCCTTTTACATGTGTCACAGGGTCCATGGCAGATTTTTTTAATTTTTTTTATACTGTCGGCCAATCTGATCCAGCGCTATGCCCTGTCCTCATCATAAAAGAATATGTGAACAGACCCTCCATTGTATCTTTATACGAGAAAGCTGAGTGCCAATCAACATGGCCGCCACCTACGCTCCACCTCCACTTCCTAAACATATATTCTTACCAACTTTTAATGTAAAGAATCCGGGAAAGGTGTGAGAATTTGTGGCACAAGCAGCTGTCCAGCAAATTTAAGCCATTGTAATGCCTATTTTCTGAGCCTATACCACGTAAAAAATAAATAAATAAATAAAAATTCCTAATAAAAATATAATAAAAATATAAAAAAGACACAATTATTATATTTTACAATTGTTTTTAATTTTGGTTGTTATCATATGTACCCCAAAAGGGTAGCTGTAAAAATACTATAATCCCCCCGATGGAAAAATAAAAAGTTATAGCTCTTAGAATATGTCAACACAAAAACATCATTTTTTTTAAAGGGAACCTGTCAGCAGGTTTTTGTCATGCAATCTGAGAGTGGTATGATGTAGTGGCCGAGACCCTGATTCCAGCGATGTATCACTTACTGGGCTTTGTGATGCTGCTTTAATTAAATTACTGTTTTATCAGTAGGAGATTATCACTACAGGACCAGGTGTCGTGTGCCTCCCGGTCCAAACACGCCTCCCAACACTGAAAGCAACCAATCAATGGTGTGGGCGGGGTTATACAGAGCTCAGCATTCCCCCAGCTCTGCTAGAAGTGCAGCAGCGAAAACTGTGATTCTATCACAACGGTTGCAGCCAGTAAACTAAGTGACATATTGCCGGAATCAGGATCTTTGCCCCTCCATCATGCTGCTGTCAGATTACATAGCAAAAACTGCTGAAATATTCCCTTTAAGCCCTTCCTCTTAAAGGCTCAAACAGGCCAGGCATTCAAGGTGGTTATAAAAAGAGAAATTAATCCCTGGCATTAATATAGCTGCCCCCCACAGGGTTGACGAGCTCCGAAATGGCAAACTGGACGGGATATGAATTAAAATGAGGACAAGCAGCGAGGACTTTATCCGGCGGCCGACGACGTCTAGAAGGAGTGATTGAGGGGCAGGCATCGGGGCCTGACATAAACTTCTGCTGCTGTGTGATACGGACACGAGTTGACGCTGGATGGGTTGGCGCGGCTGTGTGGGCGTCCTGTCAGCTCTCGTCAGCCGCCTCCTCTCTCCAGAGTGTTCAGCCAAAGGGAGACTTCTGCATCAACCCATCAGATGCATGTGATTCATGGTGGTGAAGCTACTGCAGTGCCCGCTCGCTCGGTGCCAGTCTGATGACGGGTCCTGGCCTTCTACTCGGCTGACTCTTGGCCGGATTACAAAATGGGCAAATGCCCTGAATGGGGGGGTCCTATGTTATATAATAGGACAACCAGTGTGAGGACCCCATGGTGGGACAATAACAGAGGGCGCAGGGGGTAGGAATGGGCTCCTTCCATTACATGATCTCCACCACATCCCACCCCCCTCCCTGGCTTCCCTTGCTGGTTACGGTATTATTTGTGCATTGTATGGTAGTATTAGATGTCATCTGGATGGGAGACAAGGCTAGTTTGGCACATCATGGTGGTATTATGTTGGCACTGTATAGCAGTATTATGCAGTTACTGTTATTTCACCATTTTATTGTATAATTGTGTTGGCATGACACTGTTTAATACTGTATAAAGTGGATGTTGGAAATTTAATTGTAGTACTATGAATGCAGTGTATGGCAGTATTATATGTATACTGTCATTTGGGAATGTTAATATGGTACTATGAGTGCACTGTATGGCAGTACAATATGTGTCCTGTTATTTGGGAGCATTAATATAGTATTGTGAGTGCACTGTATGGCAGTACGATATGTGTCCTGTTATTTGGGAGAATGAATATAGTACTTTGAGTGCACTGTATTTATTCATTCATTGGCAGTATTGTGTGTACAGTCATTTGGGAATGTTAATTAAGTATTTTGAGTGCACCGTATGGCAGTATTGTGCGTGTACTTTCATTCGGATGCTTTGTTGTGGTGCTATGACTGCATGACAGGACAATAACATGTGGGAGCTGTTTGTTGGAAACTTGATTGCAGTATAAGGCGGGCATTGTATTGTGATACTTTTCTGTCGTACTATGTGTGCACTGTGTGACAGTATTCTGTGGACGTTATGTTGGGCATTGGACAATATGGCAGTATTATGAGCATGTTTGTTTTGACCTCAATGTATTATCATACAGGCACTATAGGGCAGTATTATGTAAGTGATGATATTTGGACACATCGCTGTCGTACTGTGGAGACACTGGCAGTATTATCTATTTGTATGTCAGTAACTTCAATATCATAAAAGCACTATAGGGCAGTATAATGTGAGCGATATAAATTGGGAAATTATTTTATTATATGACATTGTATAGCGGTATTCTGTGTTTGCTGGCTTTAATGTATTATACTATAGGGCAGTATTATGTGGGTGCTGAAAGTTTGACATGTAATTACAGTACTATGAGATGGCGGTAATATGTGAGTATTTATTAGAGACAACGATATGGCAATATTATGTTGGTGCGCTTAGTAGGGACTGTAACGGTAGTACTATGTGGGCCCTGTATGGCGGTATTATTTGTGTGCACTGTATTTATATTATGATATTTATATTATATTTGACGGGCCTCTTTAAGTCAACATTGTGCCCCTACCTCGTCTACATACAGTCATCTATCCGCAATGGCGGGGGAATCCCTCAGCGCATTGCAGAGCGGCGGAGAAGTAATTGAAGCTGGCAGTGGCGGGAGGTCGGCGGACGTCCATTCATGCAGATACGTGTTTCCCGGAGAATCGGATCAATAACAAGATAATTGGCTGAGACTCCAATCACAGCAGGAAATGGCGGCACTTTACAGAGGGGGTTATGGCGGTGGATTAACTCTTACACTACATCATAAGTTACCCACAAACCCTGAATGACATGAAAACCCGCTCTGTAGTGTTACGTCAGATCCACTACCGCTACCCTGTACTCATTATTCTAGATTTCCATCCATGAACCAGGAAGATCGGGATGAACAAGATGAATGAATCTAATATTTTTTATGGTCCTCGTTGTAGCCGCAAAAATATTGATCAATTCGATTACATAGGGGATCTAATACTTTATGGAATTACCTAAAACGGCCATGAACAAATCTGACAATCTGCCGTATCGTGGAACGAGACGTAAATGTGATCCTGGAAATGTGAGAAATCCTACGGGATGCGGAGAGCGATAGAAGAGGAAAATCCAATCCCACTTAATGGCCGTCAATCCAAAACCTTGCACCTCAATGGGCGATAAACAACCGCACAACGTGCAAATAATGTCTCCATGAAAACTAGACCTATCTGATAGTCCTATGAACAAATATTCACGCCCCGTCAGACAGCCATAGACTTGACTGGGACTGTTATGACCCCAGGGTGGTCCCAATCCACAGACCCTCAGTGATGCAAAGTCGGATGTCAGCGTTAAAAGATTTTTTTAAAAATGGCTTTTCATTTTCCGTATTTATGTCGCCTTCTGTATTCCGGCTGTGACAGACGCATAAATTGTGCTGCAATCATGAGTCACAAGTCTGCACGGCTCCGGCGGCACAATATTAATGATGCTTCTTGCTTTTTTATGGCAGATCCCCAATGGACTTAATATTTGTGGTGTTTATTGGGTTTATAAGAAGCAAACAAATTCACCCCAAAACGGATATATCATCATTATTTCTATGTGCAGCGATTAAAGATTATTCTACAGGACGGTACTAAATACTGACAAGACCCCGAACTACAGATCCTAAACCGCAAACACTAATGGCAAAAATCTGTCTCCCCAAACTGATATAACTAATGAGACAGCAGATTACATACATATTAACTCTCCAAGATAATGTAATCCTGCCATATACTAATACTGCCCCTATGCACAAGAATATCACTACTATAATACAGCCCCTATGTACAAGAATATAACTACTATAGTACTGCCCCCTATGTACAAGGAAATAACTACTATAATACTGCTCCTATGTACAAGAATATAACTACTATAATACTGCTCCTATGTACAAGAATATAACTACTATAATACTGCCCCTATGTACAAGAATATAACTACTATAATACTGCTCCCTATGTACAAGAATATAACTACTATAATACTGCCCCTATGTACAAGAATATAACTACTATAATACTGCTCCCTATGTACAAGAATATAACTACTATAATACTGCCCCTATGTACAAGAATATAACTACTATAATACTGCTCCTATGTACAAGGAAATAACTACTATAATACTGCTCCTATGTACAAGAATATAACTACTATAATACTGCTCCTATGTACAAGAATATAACTACTATAATACTGCTCCTATGTACAAGAATATAACTACTATAATACTGCTCCTATGTACAAGAATATAACTACTATAATACTGCCCCCTATGTACAAGGAAATAACTACTATAATACTGCTCCTATGTACAAGAATATCACTACTATAATACTGCTCCTATGTACAAGAATATCACTACTATAATACAGCCCCTATGTACAAGAATATAACTACTATAATACTGCCCCCTATGTACAAGGAAATAACTACTATAATACTGCCCCCAATGTACAAGAATATAACTACTATACTACTGCCCCCTATGTACAAGAATATAACTACTATAATACTGTCCCCTATGTGCCAGAATATAAATGCTTTCAATACGTGATCTCTTCATTGCGGTTTATTATTTTGCTCCGGATGTGCCTATTATAAGTCTCGGGTTCCCATTCTGGAGAGCGGCGGACGCATCTTCCATCACGTTCAGTCATTCCATATTTGCTGCAGGGCAGATGGATAGTGAATGGAGGACACATTAAATGTAATGACTTAATGCAAAACGTGACGGCGTCATTGTAACTTTAATTGCCACATATGACAGTGTGACCTGGAGCAGAGCTGGAGTGGCGCTCGCGCTATTTAAAGGGGAATTCCTTTTTGTGGTGACGTTTTGCAAATATTTATTCTTACCAAAAATTTTTTTTAATATTTCTCCAATTTGTGCCCAGTTTGGCGGGCTGAGCTCGGTGCTCGGATACATGCACTCAGCCGTGGGTGCCCTGCGGGGGGATTAGACTGTGCGACCCTGTGCGTGCTCCCTCCGCAAACCACATGGCACAGAGGAGTGATCCTGGCATCTCAGAATAGCAACCAGTCCAGATGGCAGCAGACGCGCGTCAGGGACGGGCACAGCGCATCCAATCTGAACCCTGACATGAGGATGGCGGTGACCCCAGTAGTGACCCCTGCAGACCCGTGCTTAAATGCTCTGTGCTGCTGGTACCCTCTTTTTATTTTTTTTTACATTCAGCCTGTGACAACCCAACTACACATCAAATCAGTTTTACTTTCAGCCCCGTCTTCACTTGTGGTCGCCACTTTAAATAGGATCAACACTCTATCCTCCTTAAATACTCTGTCCTGTAAGAGAGCCCTACTTCTTCCATTACTTTGCCTTCTTCACATCAAGCATTTCTTCTGTCATGCTGGGTCACTCCTCCCTTTCCATCTGTTTAGATTTCCTTTCCCCACTTGCTGTCACTGTCCTCCTTAACAAAATCACCAGGTGGCTCCCTCCTTCGAGATCTGCTGAAATACTCTGTGCTGCTGTTTGCATCAGATGTTCTATTACCACGACGACCTTAAACTCCAAAATCCTATCCCGATGTCGCGGGGCAGTAAGGGGAAAACAGGGGATGTGGAACCTGGGCCCCTGAACTGCCCCTAAGACTAAGGCGGGTGCCCTGACATTCCTTAACTTGGGGGTACACTTGATGGTAGTGAGGCCCAAGTCCCCGACCTATCCCTAGCTCCTGTTCAGCCCTGAGCTAAACACCCAACCCCCTCCCCAGGAGGTGAGACGGAATAAAGTAAACTGCACCAAAAACCAGAGAAAGGGTAATACAGACACCTCTGGGTTAAATAAACTGAAAGACAAGACTTAGCTTGCTCTGCGGCAATGCTCCAGGACAGCAGAGTTAGCTACTTGAAAACAGCAACAACTGAAGATCCACAGAACTCAGCTCCTGAACTCCAGCTTGGTCTCCAAAGAGAAACAATATCACCAACAGTTAGTTGGTGCACCTGGTGAGCTTATGTAGGAAGGTGGGAGTGGTTTTCACCCGCATAGATAATTAATCACAATGCAGTACCACCAGCGGTCACTGGGGGGAAAAACTCACCAGAAGACCAACTAATGATGCAGTAACACCAGCGACCACTGGGGCGAAAACTAATATTAACCCCTGATGGCCTGAAAGGAAAAAAGTTTTAAAATGAGAGCCCGGATCTGCCACAGATCCAAAAATGGATCGTAACAGTACCTCCCTTTCAATGAGGGGCTTCTGGACCCTCAACACCGCACCTCACCGGAAAACCACCTACCATGAGGACGCTTAGATCCACCTGACTCTCAGGTTTATAGCAAACGTGGGCAGATGGAAGTGGCAATGTATGCTTTGGAGGCACCACAAATCTCCAGAGTGCCAACCTGGGGAATGAACTGTGAATGGTATTACTGGGGGTAACTCCAGCTGGTAAGTCCCCGGGCCGAGAATGGCCGACACCCGATATGGCCCGATCACCTGAGAACTCCAGACCCCAGCAGCACACTTCCACTGGATGCTTTTAGTGGACACCCATACGTACTCATTCACACACAGGACCGGACCTGAACGTTTATTGCCACACACTCGTTTGCCACAAGACGGTGAACTCTTCAAGGAACTGACATCAGAGGCGTCCCCCTGTGTCCACACACTCACACCCCCACGATTTTCAGAGGGAACCACCACCCTCCGCCGATCCTTCCTCCTAAGAGGACTCCGATTAACCGGGTTGGCAAATGGTGAGGGTTGAGACTGGCCCCTACTCCCTGGCAGCGCCTCCGCTGCTCCCACTGGAGAAGAAGGGAATGGTTGTAAAATGACGGCAGAGACAGTAGCCCCCAGGCAGCAGCCCTCACACGACTGACCCCAGCGGACTATTTCCCTGGACCGCCAAACTATCACCGGGTGGTGTTTTTCCAACCAAGGGAGGCCTAAAACGTTAGGTGATGGCATTCCCCCCAAGATGTAGCAAGACAGGGACTCTTCATGCCGAGTCCCTATACGCAAATGTATTTTTTCTACGACTTGAGTCAACCTCCCCTGGTTCAGTAGGGCAGAGTCAATGGCCTGGACGCTTAGGGGTTTGGCCAGCGTCCTACACCTCAGGCCATGAGTCTGGACAAAGTGAGCGTCCATCAAACTGACTCCAACACCGGTACCACCTCCGGTACCCCGTCAATTAGCACTTCAGCTGATAAAGTACACTGAGAGGGCAAAATGGAGGAAACATACACTCCCTGGTCGCCTCCCTCCACACGTCCAGGGGGACGCGGCCTCCTAGGTTCTACCGAAGATCTGGCGTGCCCTGGGCAGACACCTATAAAATGGCCAGTCTGCCCACAGAAAAAACGTGCCCCCACACCACGGCGAATCGCAGGCAAACCCTTTTTGAAATCAACTGCTCCGATCTGCATGGGTTCCTGTTCTGGTGTGTCCTCCTCCTTAGCAAGGACTATAGGGGGCACATATGGTGTATGTCTCTCCCTGAGGCGTCTATCCACCCGGATGGCAAGGGACATGGCGGTGGCGTACTGCACAAGAGTATCCTGCAGCCTTGGGGACAGACCCTGCACAAAATGACTCCTAAGGGCAGGGTTGTTCCACTGAGTATCCGTGGCCCACCTCCTAAACTCAGAGCAGTTCTCCTCAACCGGCCGGGCCCCCGCTTGATTTTACAGAGCTTGGGTTCCGCTAGAGAGACGCCATCTAGATCGCCATACACCAGCGCCAGAGCCGCAAAAAACCCGTCTACTGACCGTAAAGATGGCAAATCGGTGGGCAGGGAAAAAGCCCAGGCCTGGGGATCCCCCCTGAGTAGGGAGACAATAATCCTCACGCTCTGATCCTCACTCTCAGAGCCTGAAATATAATTTACAGGCATCCTGAAACACTAAGAATTTGTCTCTTCCTCCACAAAACTTGTCAGGGAGAGATATCTTAGGTTCTGTTTGAGCCTGAGCAGAGTCCCAGATCCCCACCAACTGCTGCAGCTGCTGCACCACCTCACCCCGCAGCACCCTGAGCTCTTCGGTGAGAGGCTGAGGCAGTTGGGCTAAGGTCTGAATCTGAGTCATGGCTCACCAGGAACAAAGAAAATGGGAGGGTTGGTAACAATGTCGTGGGGCAGCAAGGGGAAAACAGGAGATGTGGAACCTGGGCCCCTGAACTGCCCCTAAGGCTAAGGGGGTGCCCTGACTTTCCTTAACTTGGGGGTACACTTGATGGTAGTGAGGCCCAAGTCTCTGACCTGTCCCTATCTCCTGTTCAGCCCTGAGCTAAACCCCCAACCCCCTCCCCAGGAGGTGAGACGGAATAAAGTAAACTGCACCAAAAACCAGGGAAAGGGTAATACAGACACCTCTGGGTTAAATAATCTGAAAGACAAGACTTAGCTTGCTCTGCGGCAATGCTCCAGGACAGCAGAGTTAGCCACTTGAAAGCAGCAACAACTGAAGATCCACAGAACGCTGTCAGCTCCTGAACTCCAGTTTGGTCTCCAAAGAGAAACAATATCACCAACAGTTGGTGCACCTGGTGAGCTTATGTAGGAAGGTGGGAGTGGTTTTCACCCGCATAGATAATTAATCACAATGCAGTACCACCAGCGGCCACCAGGGGGAAAACTCACCAGAAGACCAACTAATGATGAATTAATACCAGCGGCCACTGGGGGCAAAAACTAATATTAACCCCCGATGGTCTGAAAGGAAAAAAAGTTTTAATATGAGAGCCCGGATCTGCCACAGATCCAAAAATGGATCATGACACCCGATATGTAGTTGGTGTACTACTAGTAATAATATTATCATCAAATACCTCCAATTAGAAATGTAGTATAGTTCTTCTGATTAGCTATGTCACTTACCTCATTAGCAGGCATTGCAGCAGCTTAGGTATCCATGGTTACGACCACTGATATAGTAACAGTTGGCAGTTAGGGATTGTAACCATGGATACCTAAGCTACTGCAATGCTCTGCACATGAGGTAAGCGGCATGGCTAATCAGTAGAACTATACTACATTTTTAATTGAAGGTATTTCATAATATTATTATTTTTATTACACCTGCTACATATTGCGATAGGATTTTGAAGGTGGGAATATGAAAAGATAAAAGAGTGATTAAAAAAGAGATTGCTCTCGTTGCCGGACTGCAGTCAGATTTGCCATCTATGGACATAAGAAGCTGCCAGGCGTCTTCTGATTAAAGTAAAACATTTCATTGCGTCTTCAGTGAAGCGAGAAGTCTTGAATCGAGGCCCAGGTGCATTGTGGGTAGGCTGTCAGGCCTGCCGCTCCCTGCATTAGCGCTCGGATGCCCCTCGGTCACATCAGCCATTAGCTCCCTTTCTGTCATTACCCAACAGACCCTGATGGATCGTCGCACCCCTTACAATGAATCAGCAGCAATCAGTCTCACGCAGACGCCTCCACAGACAGGGGGCTGCTATAAAACAGGGGCTGGGGTCCCCGAGGTGGGACACCCCTCTATGGGGTAAAGCGGTGACCTGCGCCTGGAGGAGAGCATGGCGCCTGCTGAAAACTAGGGGTAGACTTCAGGAGGAACTCCGCATACAGATGGTGGAGGTCCTGACACCGCCGTGCGCAAACACAGACAATGACACATGGGACCACTGACCGTCAGCCCACCACCACAGCCGGCACCACAGCCGGCACCACAGCCCACCACCACAGGGAACCACAGCCGGCACCACAGCCCACCACCACAGGGAACCACAGCCGGCACCACAGGGAACCACAGCCGGCACCACAGGGAACCACAGCCGGCACCACAGCCGGCCCCACAGCCGGCACCACAGCCCACCACCACAGGGAACCACAGCCGGCACCACAGCCCACCACCACAGGGAACCACAGCCGGCACCACAGCCGACACCACAGCCCACCACCACAGGGAACCACAGCCGGCACCACAGGGAACCACAGTCGGCACCACAGCCGGCACCACAGCCCACCACCACAGGGAACCACAGCCGGCACCACAGCCGGCACCACAGCCCACCACCACAGGGAACCACAGCCGGCACCACAGGGAACCACAGCCGGCACCACAGGGAACCACAGCCGGCACCACAGCCCACCACCACAGGGAACCACAGCCGGCACCACAGCCCACCACCACAGGGAACCACAGCCGGCACCACAGCCGGCACCACAGCCCACCACCACAGGGAACCACAGCCAGCACCACAGCCGGCACCACAGCCCACCACCACAGGGAACCACAGCCGGCACCACAGGGAACCACAGCCGGCACCACAGCCGGCACCACAGGGAACCACAGCCGGCACCACAGAATAGTAAAAAAGGAGAGAGATATCGCCACATAAACTGGGAGGTCTGCGCCTGCACTGGTGCTGGATGTGAGGCGGGAGGTAGATGAATACTAGATACATAGATTTTGCATAGCACAGGACACCACGGGCATTTTGTGAATTTTTGGTAGTATTATATATTATTCTTCTATATAATCAGATATGAGCTATAGATATTATATGTGATATAAGTGGCAGATGAATAGATCTAGCTATAATACCTATTGATCTATCACAGCTCATATACTGTATATCTCACATATGATATTTATCCATATTTATGTAACTCATATCTGTTTATATACATGAATAATATATAATCTTACCAAACAATTTGTAAGGCTAGTTTCACACTAGCGTTTCTGCTGCCTGCGCACGGCCGCCGATAAGCCCCGCCCCTGCCCCACCCCCTCCTGACATCACTGCCTATTATCGCACATGGCGATCTTTAATATAGGGTGCGAAGACCGTGCGCTAGTAGGATTTTTGAGTGCGCTGCGCACTTTTGTAGGTGCGCCGGTGTGCGCCGAACGCAGCGTGTTGCATTTTGGCGCACTCGGCGCACCTACAAAAGTGCGCAGCGCACTCAAAGATCCTACTAGCGCACGGTCTGCGCCCCCTATATTAAAGATAGGGTGCGCAGATCACATGCCGCCATGTGCGATAATAGGCGGTGATGTCAGGAGGGGGCGCGGCAGGGGTGGGGCTTTTCGGCGGCCGTGCGCAGGCGGCAGAAACGCTAGTGTGAAACTAGCCTAAAATTGACAAAATCACAGCGATAGAATCTATCCATAGCTGTCAGATATTAGATCATTAAATATAGATTCAGTAGATAGATAGATAGATAGATAGATATATAGATAGATAGATAGATGATACATACATAATAGAGAAGAAAAAAACTGAACTGGAGTAGACTTGAATGACATGCATGATATAAGCGCATGTTCACACTGGCCATAAAAGCAAGCAAAACCGAAGGAAAAAACAATGTGCGTATATACCCTAATGAAGGTAAATAAGTAAAAAAGCAAGAGCATTAAATAACTTAGGGTACTTAGTAAATACTGGTTTGATCAAAAAAAGGATAACGCTGTCCCACCACGGCAAGGTGCAGCCATTTGGGACAGACACTACTCGAACGTTAAAACCTACCTAGTGTGAACAGTGGCAGAGTCTCCGGGCCCCGGACGGACACCCAGCTTAAGGGGGACTATATAGGAACTACACAGCTCAGTAGAGAGGAGGCCGCACCCTATTTGTACTGAATACAAAAATACACTGCTTTTATGGCCAGTGTGAACATGCTTTTACATCATGCCTGTCATTCAAGTCTCCTCCAGTTCAGTTTTTTTGTTTTTCTCTAGTATTTTTGTATTCGGTACAAACAGGGTGCGGCCTCCTCTCTACAGAGCTGTGTACTCCATATATAGTCCCTCTTAGGCTGGGTGTCCGTCTGGGGCCCGGAGACTCTCTGCCACTGTTCACACTATAAGTAGGTTTTAACGTTAGAGAGTAGTGTCTGTCCCAAATGGCTGCACCTTGCCGTGGTGGGACAGCTTTGTACTTTTTTTTTATCAAACCAGTGTTTACTAAGTACCCTATGTGAATTATTTAATGCGCTTGCTTTTTTACTTATTTATTTTCATTAGGGTATATGCACGCATTGCTTTTTCCTTTGGTTTTGTTAGACAGACAATAGATTAATAGATAATAGATAGATGATAGATAGATAGATATAGATCATAGATTAATAGATAGCTAATAGATACATCATACTGTAGATAGATAATAGACAGATGATAGATACATAGATAATAGATAGATTAATACATAAATAGATACAGTGAGGTCCATATATATTTGGACAGAGACAACATTTTTCTAATTTTGGTTCTCGACATTACCACAATGAATTTTAAACAAAACAATTCAGATGCAGTTGAAGTTCAGACTTTCCGCTTTCATTTGAGGGTATCCACATTAACATTGGATGAAGGGTTTAGTAGTTTCTGCTCCTTAACATGTGCCACCCTGGTTTTAAAGGGACCAAAAGTAATTGGACAATTGACTCCAAGGCTATTTCATGGACAGGTGTGGGCAATCCCTTCGTTATGTCATTCTCAATTAAGCAGATAAAAGGCCTGGAGTTGATTTGAGGTGTGGTGCTTGCATTTGGAAGGTTTTGCTGAGATGGAAGTGGTCAAGGAGCTCTCCATGCAGGTGAAACAAGCCATCCTTAAGCTGCAAAAACAGAAAAAACCCATCCGAGAAATTGCTACAACATTAGGAGTGGCAAAATCTACAGTTTGGTACATCCTGAGAAAGAAAGAAAGCACTGGTGAACTGATCAATGCAAAAAGACCTGGGCGCCCCCGGAAGACAACAGTGGTGGATGATCGCAGAATAGTCTCCATGGTGAAGAGAAACCCCTTCACAACAGCCGACCAAGTGACCAACACTCTCCAGAAGGCAGGTGTATCAATATCCAAATCTACCATAAAGAGAAGACTGCATGAAAGTAACTACAGAGGGTTCACTGCACGGTGCAAGCCACTCATGAGCATCAAGAATCAAAAGGCTAGACTGGACTTTGCTAAAAAACATCTAAAAAAGCCAACACAGTTCTGGAAGAACATTCTTTGGACAGATGAAACCAAGGTCAACCTCTACCAGAATGATGGAAAGAGAAAAGTATGGCGAAGGCGTGGTACAGCTCATGATCCAAAGCATACCACATCATCTGTAAGACACGGCGGAGGCAGTGTGATGGCTTGGGCATGCATGGCTGCCAGTGGCACTGGGTCACTAGTGTTTATTGATGATGTGACACAGGACAGAAGCTGCCGAATGAATCCTGAGGTATTCAGAGCCATACTGTGTGCTCAGATCCAGCCAAATGCAGCCAAACTGATTGGTCGTCGTTTCATACTACAGATGGACAATGACCCAAAAGCAACCCAGGAGTTTATGTTTGCACGTTCATGACCGGGTCAATTTTTACAATTCTGACCACTGTCCCTTTATGAGGTCATAACTCTGGAACACTTCCATGGATCCCGGTGATTCTGACATTGTTTTCTCGTGACATATTGTACTTCATGTTAGTGGTAAAATTTCATTCATATAACTTGCGTTTATTTGTGAAAAAACGGAAATTTGGAGAAAATTTTGAAAATTTCGCAATTTTCCAACCTTGAATTTTTATAATCACAGAGATACGGCACACAAAAAACCTAATAAGTAACATTTCCCACATATTTACTTTACATCAGCACAATTTTGGAACCCAATTTTTTTTTTTTTGTTAGGAAGTTATAAGTGTTAAAAGTTGACCAGCGATTTCTCATTTTTGCAACACCATTTTATTTTTACGGACCACATCACATTTGAAGCCACTTTGAGGGGTCTATATGATAGAAAATACCCAAAAGTGACACCATTCTAAAAACTGCACCCCTCAAGGTGCTCAAAACCAGATTCAAGAAGTTTTTTAACCCTTCAGGTGCGTCACAGGAATTTTTTGAATATTTAAAAAAATGAACATTTAACTTTTTTTCACAAAAAAAATACTTCAGGTTTAATTTTTTTTATTTTACCAAGGGTAACAGGAGAAGTAGGACAGCAAAAGTTATTGTGTAATTTGTCCTGAATACGTTGATACCTGATATGTGGGGGGGAACCACTGTTTCGGCGCATGGCAGAGCTCAGAAGGGAAGGAACGCCGTTTGACTTTTTCAATGCAAAATTGGTTAGAATTCAGATCGGACGCCATGACACGTTTGGAGAGCCCATGAAGTACCTAAACAGTGGAAACCCCCCACAAGTGACCCCATTTTGGAAACTAGACCCCCCAAGGAACTTATCTAGATATGTGGTGAGAACTTTGAACCAACAAGGGCTTCACAGAAGTTTATAACGTACAGCCGTACAATTAAAAAATCATATTTTTTCCACAAAAATGATCTTTTCACCCCCAATTTTTATTTTCCCAAGGGTAACAGGACCCTAAAAGTTATTGTGCAATTTGTCCTGAGTACGCTGATACCCCATATGTGGGTGTAAATGACTATTTGGGAGCATGGCAGAGCTCAGAAGGGAAGCAGCGCCATTTGACTTTTTTGGCTGGAATTGAGATCAGACACCATGTCGCGATTGGAAAACCCTTGATGTACCAAAAGAGTGGAAATCCCCCACAAATGACACCATTTTGGAAACTAGACCCACCAAGGAACTTATCTAGATGTGTGGTGAGAACTTTGAACACCCAAGGGCTTCACAGAAGTTTATAACGTACAGCCGTTCAATTAAAAAATCATATTTTTTCCAAAAAATGATCTTTTCACCCCCAATTTTTATTTTCCCAAGGGTAACAGGACCCTAAAAGTTATTGTGCAATTTGTCCTGGGTATGCTGATACCCCACATGGGGGGGGTAAACCACTATTTGGGTGCATGGCAGAGCTCGGAAGGGAAGCAGCGCCATTTGACGTTTTTGGCTGGAATTGAGATCGGACACCATGTCGCGTTTGGAAAGCCCCTGATGTACCAAAACAGTGGAAACCCCCCACAAATGACACCATTTTGGAAACTAGACCCACCAAGGAACTTATCTAGATGTGTGGTGAGCACTTTGAACCCCCCAGTGCTTCACAGAAGTTTATAACGCCGGGGCGTGAAAATAAAAAAATCGTATTTTTTCCACAAACATGATCTTTTAGTCACCAATTTTTTTATTTTCCCAAGGGTAACAGGAGAAATTGGACCCCAAAAGTTGTTGTCCAATTTGTCGTGAGTACCCTGATACCTCATATGTGGGAGAAAACTACTGTATGGGCACACGTCGGGGATCGGAAGGGAAGCAGTGACGTTTTGGAATGCAGACTTTGATGGAATGTTCTGCGGGTGTCATGTGCGTTTGGAGAGCCCCTGATGTACCTAAACTATTGAAACTCCCCACAAGTGACCCCATTTTGGAAACTAGACCCCCCAAGGAACTTATCTAGATGTGTGGTGAGCACTTTGAACCCCCCAGTGCTTCACAGAAGTTTATAACGCCCGGGAGTGAAAATAAAAAAATCATTTTTTTCCACAAAAATGATATTTTTGCCCCCAATTTTTTATTTTCCTAAGGGTACCAGGAGAAATTGGACCCCAAAAGTTGTTTTGCAATTTGTCCTGAGTAGGCTGATACCCGATATGTGGGGGTAAAACACTGTTTGGGAGCATGGCAGAGCTTGGAAGGGAAGGAGCACCATTTGACTTTTTCAATGCAGAATTGGCTGGAATTGAGATCAGACGCCATATTACATTTGGAGAACACCTGATGTGCCCAAACAGTGGAAACCCCCCAATTCTAACTCCAACCCTAACCCCAACACACCCCTAACCCTAATCTCAGCCCTGACCCTAGCCCTAACCCCAACACTCCCCTAACCCTGATCTCAGCCCTGACCCTAGCCCTAACCCCAACACTCCCCTAACCCTGACCTCAGCCCTAACCCTAGCCCTAACCCAAACCCTGGCCCTAGCCCTAACCCTAATGGGAAAATGGAAATAAAAACATTTTTTTAATTTTATTTTTCCCTCACTAAGGGGGTGATAACGGGGGGTTTGATTTACTATTTACGGCGGTTTTTATGTTTGGCAGCTGTCACACACTAAAAGACGCTTTTCATTGTAAAAATAGTTTTTGCATCACCACATATTGAGAGCTATAATTTTTTCGTATTTTGACCCACCGAGTCATGTGAGGTCTTATTCTTTGCGGGACGAGTTGACGTTTTTATTGATACCATTTTCGGGCACGTGACATTTTTTGATCGCTTTTTATTCTGATTTTTGGGACGCAGAATGAACAAAAACCAGCGTTTCATGAATTTCTTTTGGGGGGTGCGTTTACACCGTTCCGCGTGCGGTAAAATTGATAAAGCGGTTTTATTCTTCGGGTCAGTACGGTTACAGCGATACCTCATTTAGGTCGTTTTTTTATGTTTTGGCGCTTTTATGCAATGAAAACAATTTTATATAAAAAATTATTTTTGTATCGCTTTATTCTGCGAGCTATAACTTTTTTATTTTTTCACTGATGATGCTGTATGGGGACTCGTTTTTTGCGGAAAAAGATGACGTTTTCAGCGGTACCATGAATACTTATATGTGTCTTTTTGATCGCGCGTTATTACACTTTTTGTTTGGCGGTATGATAAATCATTATTTTTTGCTTTGTTTTTAATTTTTAATTTTTAAGGGGTTCACTAAAGGGGTTAACTAATGGGACAGTTTTATAGGACAGGTCGTTACAGACGCGGCGATACCAAATATGTGCACTTTTATTGTTTTTTTTTTTATTTCCAAAAAATGAATTTATTAGGGAATTTTTTTTTTTTTTTAATTTATTTAGAGATTTTTTTTTCAATTATTTTTACACTTTTTTTTTTTTTTTAACTTTATTACATTGTCCAAGGTGGGACATCACTGTCCTGTGACAGATTGCTGATCTGTCACATCACAGATCACTGTGACAGATCAGCGATCTGTCACAGGCACTGCACAAGGCTTCCTCGTGCCTGCGCTTTGCAGGCACTGAGGAAGCTGGCTCCCTGCAGGCCCCTGTCGCCATCTTGGATTCGGGGACCTGCATGGATGGAGCCCCCCGCAGCAGTGCTGCACATTGCGCTGCTGTGGGGGGCTAAGGGAAGCATGGAGGGAGCCCCCTCCCTGCCGATGCTTCCCTTTAACCCCCG
This sequence comes from Dendrobates tinctorius, assembly GCF_039654945.1. NCBI lineage: Eukaryota > Metazoa > Chordata > Amphibia > Anura > Dendrobatidae > Dendrobates > Dendrobates tinctorius. The sequence continues at coordinate 3,767,489 of NW_027361688.1, forward strand.
GTACACCGCGATTGTGTTTGATCGCGGTGTGCAAGGGGTTAAAGTGTCGGGGGCGGTCCGTGACCGCCCCTGACACATTGTGCCGGGTGTCAGCTGTGATAATCAGCTGACACCCGGCCGCGATCAGTGGCGCTCACTACGTGGGCGCCGCTGATCGCTGTGACGTACTATCCCGTCCCTGGGAATTAAGTGCCAGGGCACATGGACGGGATAGTACGTCACATGACAGAAAGGGGTTAAAGCAATGGAATATTCTTGAATTTCCAAGCCAGTCACCTGATCTCAACCCAATTGAGCATGCATTTCACTTGTTAAAGTCTAAACATCAGACAGACAGGCCCACAAACAAACAGCAACTGAAAACCACCACAGTGAAGGCCTGGCAGAGCATCAAAAAGGAGGAAACACAGCGTCTGGTGATGTCCATGAGTTCAAGACTTCAGGCAGTCATTGCCAACAAAGGGTTTTCAACCAAGTACTAGAAATGAACATTGTATTTACAATTATTTAATCTGTCCAATTACTTTTGGTCCCTTTAAAAACAGGGTGGCACATGTTAAGGAGCTGAAACTCCTAAACCCTTCATCCAATGTTAATGTGGATACCCTCAAATGAAAGCTGAAAGTCTGAACTTCAACTGCATCTGAATTGTTTTGTTTAAAATTCATCGTGGTAATGTCTAGAACCAAAATTAGAAAAATGTTGTCTCTGTCCAAATATATATGGACCTAACTGTAGATAATAGATGATAGATAATAGATACATAATAGATGGATAGATAATAGATCATGGATAGATAGATAATAGATACATAATAGATAGATAATGATAGAGAGATACATAATAGATAGATAACAGATAGGTGATGATAATAATAAATAGATAATAGATAGATATATAGATATATAGAGATATATAGATAATAGATAGATATATAGAGATAGATAATAGATAAACAGTAACAAATGGAGGCAGCATACCAATAAATATGGCAAAAAATACTGGCTTACTATTAGCCCATAGCACATTTCAGTTGTGAGCTATGAACTTATTTGTAACTTTTATTTTTGGTAGATATTAGAGAGCACAGGACACCACGGCCATTTTGTAAATTTGGGAAATGTTTTGGTAATTAATATGATCTATTAATCATGTATACGAACAGATATGGGATATGACAGATATATCTATATATGTTTATATAGTTTCATCGTTTTTTAGGCTGAAGGCCGCCATAACCCATCGAGTTCACCCTATATCCTAAGCTGTGGATCCAGAGGAAGGCAAAAGCCCCATGGGGCAGAGAGCAGACACTAATGGCTCCTACCCGACACCACAAGCGGCAATCAGACCAGTTCCCGGGATCTACGTCCCAGCACAGCGTCCGGGCCTCCGTCTCCGATTACAGATCCTGCTGGATTGATGTATCACGCCGGCCATATATTGCAGCACCTCGGCATTGCATGTGTACAGCAAGCGCTTCTCAGCCAGGTCCACTATTATACGACAGGTGCAGATGGTTGTTACTCATCTATACATACGGAGCCATGTTGCCCACAGCAACCAATCATAGCGCAGCTTTTATTTTTCCAGAGCTCTTTTAGAGATGAGAGCTGGGCTCTGATTGGTTGCTATGGACAACGAGGCCTATTAAAAAGTCTGGAAGAATGAAGCCTTCCTGTATTACAAAGGGGATGATATAAAAAAAAATCAATCTAAACTTTGCTCTCCGTACTATATTCCATCCCAGCATATTCATCCTCTCACTGCAGGAGTGACGCTCCCCACAGCGCCTATAATTAATAGATAATCTTCCTTCACAGAGAGTAGGAAGCCAAATGTTTAACACCTCAAATGCCGCCATCTATCACTGCCACTGACAACTAAGGCCTGTTTCACACATCCATTTGTCACCATCAGTCAAAATCCTCCGTTTTGCAAAAAAATCGGATCCGCCATTTTTCTTGGTGGATCCGTTTTTTTCCCCGTTGACTTGCATTAGCGGCGGAATTTGACTGACGGTCGTCCGTTGCATCCGTATTTCTGCAGATCCGCCCAAATTTTGGCGTCCACTGACATCACCGGACAATGCAACGTTTTTTTGGGAGCCAGATCCGCATTTTTGCCTCTTGCTACATATTTAACCCTAAATCCAATCTGGCCGCTGGAGAATTCTCTCTCTCTCTCTCCTCGCCCCGCGATATCCCGGCTCTCCTAGACCCGCGATATCCCGGCTCCCCTCGCCCCGCGATATCCCGGCTCTCCTCGTCCCGCGATATCCCGTCTCCCCTCGTCCCGCGATATCCCGGCTCTCCTCGTCCCGCGATATCCCGTCTCCCCTCGTCCCGCGATATCCCGGCTCTCCTCGCCCCGCGATATCCCGTCTCTCCTCGTCCCGCGATATCCCGGCTCTCCTCGCACCGCGATATCCCGGCTCTCCTTGCCCCGCGATATCCCGGCTCCCCTCGCCCCGCGATATCCCGGCTCCCCTCGTCCCGCGATATCCCGGCTCTCCTCGCCCCGCGATATCCCGGCTCTCCTCGTCCCGCGATATCCCGGCTCTCCTCGCCCCGCGATATCCCGGCTCTCCTCAACCCGCGATATCCCGGCTCTCCTCGCCCCGCGATATCCCGGCTCTCCTCGTCCCGCGATATCCCGGCTCTCCTCGTCCCGCGATATCCCGGCTCTCCTCGTCCCGCGATATCCCGGCTCTCCTCGCCCCGCGATATCCCGGCTCTCCTCGTCCCGCGATATCCCGGCTCTCCTCGCCCCGCGATATCCCGGCTCTCCTCGTCCCGCGATATCCCGGCTCCCCTCGTCCCGCGATATCCCGGCTCTCCTTGTCCCGCGATATCCCGGCTCTCCTCGCCCCGCGGTATCCCGGCTCTCCTCGTCCCGCGATATCCCGGCTCTCCTCGTCCCGCGATATCCCGGCTCTCCTCGTCCCGCGATATCCCGGCTCCCCTCGTCCCGCGATATCCCGGCTCCCCTCGTCCCGCGATATCCCTGCTCTCCTCGTCCCGCGATATCCCGGCTCTCCTCGTCCCGCGATATCCCGGCTCTCCTCGTCCCGCGATATCCCGGCTCTCCTCGCCCCGCGATATCCCGGCTCTCCTCGTCCCGCGATATCCCGGCTCTCCTCGTCCCGCGATATCCCGGCTCTCCTCGTCCCGCGATATCCCGGCTCTCCTCGTCCCGCGATATCCCGGCTCCCCTCGTCCCGCGATATCCCGGCTCCCCTCGCCCCGCGATATCCCGGCTCTCCTCGTCCCGCGATATCCCGGCTCTCCTCGCCCCGCGGTATCCCGGCTCTCCTCGTCCCGCGATATCCCGGCTCTCCTCGTCCCGCGATATCCCGGCTCTCCTCGTCCCGCGATATCCCGGCTCTCCTCGCCCCGCGATATCCCGTCTCCCCTCGTCCCGCGATATCCCGGCTCTCGTCTGCTACATCGGCTGTATTTTTTTTAAGCACGGCTCCTTTAACTTTCCCAGATCGGCGGATCCCGGCGCACCAACGGTCCGGTGGCTTCCGTTGGTATTTCGACGCCTACGGATCCGTTCTCCGCCTTTTTGGCGGATTACAACTGACAAGAAAAACGTAAGTGTGAAACAGGCCTAAGTCGCACCATCCCAATCGTGTTTCTATCCGGGTGCCTATTACCCCCGACTGGGACATGATCACTGGGTGCCAATGGGTTTCCATAGCCGCTATTTAAAGGCCCCCATCACTACCATGTTGTAATTCCTGTGTAGCAATTATCCCCGAAAAAATACATTAAAAAAGTGAAAAATAATGTTTTTAAAAATATAATAAAATATAAAAAACATAAAACTTCAAAATCACTCCTCTTTTCCCCATTTAAAAAGACGAAAAATAATTTAAAAGAAATGTCTGGTATCAAACGACAATAAAAGTGATCAACAAAGAGAGTTAATCCCTGAATGTTACCAATAAAAAACTACAGGTCGCAATGTAATAAAGAAATTTCCAACACAATTCCATCGCCGTTAAGATACAATAAGAGGGTTATAGTTCTCAGGAAATGGCGACACAATTTTTTCGTTTTTTACAAATTTTGGATTTTTTTTTCACCACTTAAGTAAAACAAAAATGCTGTGAAACATGACATCAAAAAGATCACGCAGATCCCACCGCTGCCACCAGTCTGTCAAGCAACGCCGCTGCCACTAATCATCAGGACAATTATGAAATTGACTGACAAGTGATGGCTGAGGCTGTGGCTTCTTCCAATACTAAGTCAGTAATTGGGGAACTCACACTGAGCGTATGGTACGTACACCTCCGATTCCAAAACATAGTACTCCTTAGGAAAACGGACAGAACCACAGCAAGCTGTACCTTCCAGGACTGACAAAACACAAATACTGCTTTTTATTAGATCAAGGTCATGCCCACATGGTGGCCTCATATAGGTGACTGTTATGGGATGTGCTAGGTCTTTATGAGAAGTTTATGAGAACCCTAACTTTCAGGAAATCTTTGCCCCTAGAGGTCCGAGGCAGTCGATATTGTTGTCATGTTTGCTATTGCAATATTCTCTGTCTATAGAGATGAAATATGACATGGATAGCATCATCCATCGACTGTTATTAAGTTGAAAGGGTTAGAATGTTCTTTTGGTTGTGTGAGTGAATGAGTTATGTTCGTCCATTTGCTATAACGCTGAAAATATATCTCCCATAAATATTAGATCAATGCAAACCCCAAAATGTACCACTAACCACTGGTGCCGAAAAGTCACAGAACAGTACTTTGATCAGAGGAAGCCCATGCCTTGGAAGAGCTGAGTGTCTGGTTCTCAGAGCACATCTCCTGTTGTAATTAGCTGGTGGCTGTAGGATGCCCCTACTTCAATGGAGGTTGAAGTGACAGTTCTCTCTCACTTCCCTAGTTATAATTAATCCCATATGTTCAATGTAAGGGTTATATGTCCCCTCTCTGAAGATGTCTGTATAGATTTTAACAACAAAAACTTTTAATTTTAGTATTGGCATGACTGTACTAACCTGAAGAATGAGGCACAATAAAAGTCATGAAAACGAACCCCCCAAAAAAAAACAATAGTGGAATTATGTTTGGAAAAATATATTTTTTTCCAATTTTTCAGTGAATAATGTAATTCGAAACTAGGACTCGTCCCGCTAAAAAAAAAGAACCCTCATATGGCAAAGTTGATGGAAAAATAAAAATTGAAAAAGTTATGACTCTTGGGAGAAAATATTAAAATGCAAAAGCTAAAAATTGGTTGCAGCAGTAAGGGGTTAAAGAAGCCATAAGAAGGAATAGGATAATTAATAAAATCGTATACGATCCCCCGATTTCTTGGGATCACATCCTCACTGCTGCCACTAAAGCTCTTTTTATAGAAGGTGATAATTGAGTAACTGCGAAATTACAGTATGTAAGTGTCGGTGCCGTGAAATCACAAAAACACATGTCTAAAAGCTGGGAAAACGTTATCATTAACATAAAAAAATGGCCTCAGATCATCTCCGCCACATTGCTGCATACATCGGATGGCAGGCTGCCACTCTTTAACCCCTTACGTTCTTTGGGCTGTCGCTGAGGATTCCGCTAATTATCATAAATTAGGCTCCTTTAGAAGTCCTATTAGTGTGGATATACAAACTGATTATTAATTATATATACAGCACAGGTCGCCACATGCAGATCCTCCTGTAAATCCATATCCCAAAGTGCATTTCGCTGTGTAAATATACTCCTGCATGTGTCTCTTTGTTCCCTATAGTTGGTCCTGTATGAGAGCCTCCCTACCGAAAAGAGCAAACATCTATTATTGACACGGAGGAGAACTAATTATAGTGCTGACATGCTATCCTAATGAAATGTTTATAATACATGGGGGGGGGGGGGGGCAAGAAAAAGAGTATAATCTGTGTATTATATGTGTAATAAGTATATTCTATTTCAGCAGGGAACCTATAACTATAATACTGCCCCTATATATAAGAATATAACTACTATAATACTGCCCCCATGTACAAGAATATAACCACTATAATACTGCCCCTATGTACAAGAATATAACTACTATAATACTGCCCCTATGTACAAGAATATAACTACTATAATACTGCCCCTATGTACAAGAATATAACTACTATAATACTGCCCCCTATGTACAAGAATATAACTACTATAATACTGCCCCTATATACAAGAATATAACTACTATAATACTGCTGCCTATGTACAAGACTATAACTACTATAATACTGCCCCCTATGTACAAGAATATAACTACTATAATACTGCTCCTATGTACAAGATTATAACTACTATAATACTGCCCCCTATGTACAAGAATACAACTACTATAATCCTGCCCCTATGTACAAGAATATAACTACTATAATACTGCTCCTATGTACAAGATTATAACTACTATAATACTGCCCCTATGTACAAGAATATAACTACTATAATACTGCCTCTATGTACAAGAATATAACTACTATAATACTGCCCCTATGTACAAGAATATAACTACTATAATACTGCCTCTATGTACAAGAATATAACTACTATAATACTGCCCCCTATGTACAAGAATATAACTACTATAATACTGCCCCTATGTACAAGAATATAACTACTATAATACTGCCCCTATGTACAAGAATATAACTACTATAATACTGCTCCTATGTACAAGAATATAACTACTATAATACTGCCTCTATGTACAAGAATATAACTACTATAATACTGCCCCTATGTACAAGAATATAACTACTATAATACTGCCCCTATGTACAAGAATATAACTACTATAATACTGCCCCCTATGTACAATTATATAACTCTATAATACTGCCCCTATGTACAAGAATATAACTACTATAATACTGCCCCCTATGTACAAGAATATAACTACTATAATACTGCCCCTATGTACAAGAATAGAACTACCATAATACTGCCCCCTATGTACAAGAATATAACTACTATAATACTGCCCCCTATGTACAAGAATATAACTACTATAATACTGCTCCTATGTACAAGAATATAACTACTATAATACTGCCCCCTATGTACAATTATATAACTCTATAATACTGCCCCTATGTACAAGAATATAACTACTATAATACTGCCCCCTGTGTACAAGAGTATAACTACTATAATACTGCCCCTATGTACAAGAATATAACTACTATAATACTGCCCCCTATGTACAAGAATATAACTACTATAATACTGCCCCTATGTACAAGAATAGAACTACTATAATACTGCCCCCTATGTACAAGAATATAACTACTATAATACTGCCCCCTATGTACAAGAATATAACTACTATAATACTGCTCCTATGTACAAGAATATAACTACTATAATACTGCCCCCTAGGAACAATTATATAACTACTATAATACTGCCCCTATGTACAAGAATATAACTACTATAATACTGCCCCTGTGTACAAGAATAAAACTACTATAATAGTGCCCCTATGTACAAGAATATAACTACTATAATACTGCTCCCTATATACAAGAATATAACTACTATAATACTGCCCCTATGTACAAGAATATAACTACTATAATACTGCTCCTATGTACAAGAATATAACTACTATAATACTGCCCCCTTAGTACAAGAATATAACTACTATAATACTGCCCCCTATGTACAAGAATATAACTACTATAATACTGCTCCTATGTACAAGAATATAACTACTATAATACTGCCCCCTATGTACAATTATATAACTACTATAATACTGCCCCTATGTACACGAATATAACTACTATAATACTGCCCCCTATGTACAAGAATACAACTACTATAATACTGCCTCTATGTACAAGAATATAACTACTATAATACTGCTCCCTATATACAAGAATATAACTACTATAATACTGCCCCTATGTACAAGAATATAACTACTATAATACTGCTCCTATGTACAAGAATATAACTACTATAATACTGCCCCCTTAGTATAAGAATATAACTACTATAATACTGCCCCTATGTACAAGAATATAACTACTATAATGCTGCTCCTATGTACAAGAATATAACTACTATAATACTGCCCCCTATGTACAATTATATAACTACTATAATACTGCCCCTATGTACACGAATATAACTACTATAATACTGCCCCCTATGTACAATTATATAACTACTATAATACTGCTCCTATGTACAAGAATATAACTACTATAATACTGCCCCCTAAGTACAATTATATAACTACTATAATACTGCACCCTGTGTACAAGAATATAACTACTATAATACTGCTCCCTATATACAAGAATATAACTACTATAATACTGCTCCCTATGTACAAGAATATAACTACTATAATACTGCCCCTATGTACAAGAATATAACTACTATAATACTGCTCCTATGTACAAGAATATAACTACTATAATACTGCTCCCTATGTACAAGAATATAACTACTATAATACTGCCCCCTATGTACAAGAATATAACTACTATAATACTGCCCCTATGTACAAGAATATAACTACTATAATACTGCTCCTATGTACAAGAATATAACTACTATAATACTGCTCCCTATGTACAAGAATATAACTACTATAATACTGCCCCCTATGTACAAGAATATAACTACTATAATACTGCCCCTATGTACAAAAATATAACTACTATAATACTGCTCCTATGTACAAGAATATAACTACTATAATACTGCCCCTATGTACAAGAATATAACTACTATAATACTGCTCCTATGTACAAGAATATAACTACTATAATACTGCCCCTATGTACAAGAATATAACTACTATAATACTGCTCCCTATGTACAAGAATATAACTACTATAATACTGCCCCCTATGTACAAGAATATAACTACTATAATACTGCTCCTATGTACAAGAATATATCTACTATAATACTGCCCCCTATGTACAAGAATATAACTACTATAATACTGCTCCTATGTACATGAATATAACTACTATAATACTGCTCCTATGTACAAGAATATAACTACTATAATACTGCCCCCTATATACAAGAATATAACTACTATAATACTGCCCCTATGTACAAGAATATAACTACTATAATACTGCTCCCTATGTACAAGAATATAACTACTATAATACTGCCCCTATGTACAAGAATATAACTACTATAATACTGCTCCCTATGTACAAGAATATAACTACTATAATACTGCCCCTATGTACAAGAATATAACTACTATAATACTGCTCCCTATGTACAAGAATATAACTACTATAATACTGCCCCTATGTACAAGAATATAACTACTATAATACTGCTCCCTATGTACAAGAATATAACTACTATAATACTGCCCCCTATATACAAGAATATAACTACTATAATACTGCCCCCTATGTACAAGAATATAACTACTATAATACTGCCCCCTATGTACAAGAATATAACTACTATAATACTGCCTCCTATGTACAAGAATATAATTACTATAATACTGCCCCTATATACAAGATTATAACTACTATAATACTGCCCCCTATGTACAATTATATAACTACTATAATACTGCCCCTATGTACACGAATATAACTACTATAATACTGCTCCTATGTACAAGAATATAACTACTATAATACTGTGTTCTAAACCTACATTTTTAGGCTACGTGCACACGCTGCGGATTGGGGTGTGGATTTGGCCGCGTGGATTTTGTAAAATTCGCAGGTAAATCTGCAGGTCAAAAGACCTGTGGTTTTACCTGCGGATTGCTCTGCGGTTTTACCCTGCAGTTTTTCATCTCCTCAATGGAGGAGATGGCAAACCACAGCGGAATCCGCAGAAAGAATTGAGAAATCAATTCTTTCTGCGGTTTCAAAACTGCAGAAAAACCGCGTGGAAAAATGCGCACTGTCTGCACAGCGGTTTTTTATTCCCATAGGGAATCATGGTACTGTACACCGCACCAAAAACTGCTGCGGACCCGCAGCGGCCAGAACCGCTGTGGAACCGCAGCAGAATCCGCAGCGTGTGCACACACCCTTATAGAGCAGAAATAGAAAAAAAAATGGAAAGTCCAACCAAACTGTGGAAATTAATCAAATGGAATAAAAATAATAAATAATTCCTTAAGACAAAAGCATTTATTTATGCAGCAGAGTCCTCTCTGTTTAAGCTGTTTGCAGCTCTCATTTCTAATGTTCTGCCAACACGACTCTTCTTGGCAAAGAAACTGGCATTTATTTTATGAACAAGAGCCAAAATGACACTGCTGATTCAATGAAGATGAGGTCACTCTAAAAATTGATGGAGCAGTAAAACAAATCCTCCTATATAGGGGGCTGTAAATGTTTCTTTAACATTGTTGTTGACCTTTACCACTGCAGACTGTCGATTAAAACAGTTTTTGCAACTAAACAATCAATCAATTGTACTTAATCTTAGTTTGTGGATCGAAAGTTCTAAACAACACGGCCCGCAATGTTATAAAGGAGGTATAAACATATAGGTCATTACCAACATTTTTTACAAATCACAAAAAATGATGTTACTATTGATGTCAATAAGGGAGAAGAGTTCAGGAAGGTTAAGAGGTGACCATATTATCTGTCCGGAGAAGGTCGAGAGACCCCTCTTTACATTAGATGGTTGACTAGTCCCTCTGAAATTAGTGGGTTTGGACTACTTTAAAGTGTATAAATTTAATAAGAACAAAAAATTACAACATGATTGATCAGGATAAAGTTGTAAGGCTGCCTTACACATGCATCATTGGCCAGTGTCCATGAAATTTTCACGTATACCTGATTTAATCAAATGGGTGTGACAGACATTAAAATTTACTCCTTGATGAAAGAAAACAAGAAAGTACACACTCCCTGCAATTTTACCCACTTTCACTTACAGCTTAATTCCCCGTAAGGGAAAACTAAAGCATTTTCATAAACATAATATATATTTTCAAAGCCAAAATAATTTTTTTTCACACTTTGACATCATATGTGCTCATAGAAAGTCATGTCCATGTCATCCTAGTTCAGCCTTGCAGCATAACACATTTCTTTTCTATTTATTATTCCATTACTTGGTTAATAACTGTGCTTTGATTCACTTTAGTGTTATAACATAGCTTGGAATAGAACTTGAAAAATAACAGAGAATAAAGGTAAACAGCTAATGAAGGGGTTAGTACGGTGCCCATCGCTGTACCTAAAATTTCTTCTGACCTAAATATTTCTAAAACAACGTCACATTATCCCTAGAGGCAACATACACTGCCATGTTACAAAGACATGGTATAAGTGCTGTGGATTATCTTTGTGTTCTGGTAGTATGATGTTCTTTCATAGATTTGTTTGCTACTCTGTTATGACTGTATATATCTCCATACCAATGTTCAATTCTGAAATAGAGTCTCCAATCCTGCTTATGGCCTGATTTATGTTATAGCAAACCTATTCTGTCCTCAGTTCAATTGCAAGTCTACATCAAAAAGAGAGATGTGAGTAATCTGTCAGAATTTTTGCTATCAACCTGATTTCTTGGAAACACTATGGTTGTTATGATGTCTGTTCATAGAAAACAGTTGGTCCCTAAAAACTTAGTCCTTCCACTAGAATGGCACTGTGCTATCAGAAGAGAAGAGAATATGCACCAGAGCATTAGTCCTGCATTATTAATTAAACTTTTCTAAAAATAAATCAGTGGGAAGAATTATTTTTAATAATAACATCACTCCCCCCATCCATGCCCCCTATAACCTGAAAACAAAAGATTTCCCTGGCAGCATTAACTGAGAATATACGGAGACTGTCTAAGCCTCATCTCCTGCAGTCGCGCTCTCCGTACTCCTTCTTCATATAAGTTGCTAAAGTCTCAGTAAAAAAAGACTCTGACTGCAAGGATCAATACGTGTTTTCATTAGCTAGATAGCTTTATAAATATCTTATACCGTCAGCTGCTGGCCAAAATCTGACATATCCCTGGGATCTTCTCAGCAACGTTATTAAAGAGGTAACAGAGGTAAATGCAAAAATTACCCATCCCTGAAGTTAAATATTAACCCAGAATCCTCCTCCTTTTAACGCCTTTCTGTCCTCTGCAAAAGGTGGACACACACATTGGGCTAATGTTATCCAAACTGCCAGTTACAGTGGGACAAGATGTCCATGACTTTGGGGGAGTCCAAACTTTCCATGGTGAGTGTGCAGTTATCAGAGGAATAGACAAGCTGACAGCAATGTAATATGTGTGTACCATGATACCAATTGGTTGGCTTTCCCCTAAGAATATACCTTACTACAATATTGCCGCCTAAGTACAAGAACATAATTACTATAACACTGCCACTATGTACACAAATATAACTACTATAATACTTCCACTATGTACACAAATATAACGACTATAATACTGCCTCCTATGTACAAGAATATAACTACTATAATACTGCTCCTATGTACAAGAATATAACAACTATAATTCTGTCCCTATGTACAAGAATATAACTACTATAATACTGCCCCTATGTACAGGAATATAACTACTATAATACTGCCCCTATGTACAAAAATATAACTACTATAATACTGCCCCCTATGTACAAGAATATAACTACTATAATACTGCCCCCTATGTACAAGAATATAACTACTATAATACTGCCCCTATATACAAGAATATAACTACTATAATACTGCTCCTATGTACAAGAATATAACAACTATAATACTGTCCCTATGTACAAGAATATAACTACTATAATACTGCTCCTATGTACAAGAATATAACAACTATAATACTGCCCCTATGTACAGGAATATAACTACTATAATACTGCCCCTATGTACAAGAATATAACTACTATAATACTGCCCCCTATGTACAAGAATATAACTACTATAATACTGCCCCCTATATACAAGGATATAACTACTATAATACTGCCACTATGTACACAAATATAACGACTATAATACTGCCCCCTATGTACAAGAATATAACTACTATAATACTGCCCTATGTACAAGAATATAACTACTATAATACTGCCTCCTATGTACAAGAATATAACTACTATAATACTGCTCCTATGTACAAGAATATAACAACTATAATACTGCCCCTATGTACAGGAATATAACTACTATAATACTGCCCCTATGTACAAGAATATAACTACTATAATACTGCCCCTATGTACAAGAATATAACTACTATAATACTGCTCCCTATGTACAAGAACATAACTTGTATAATACTGCTCCCTATGTACAAGAATATAACTACTATAATACTGCTCCTATGTACAGGAATATAACTACTATAATACTGCCCCTATGTACAAGAATACAACTACTATAATACTGCCCCATGTACAAGAATATAACTACTATAATACTGCCCCCTATGTACAAGAATATAACTACTATAATATTGCCCCCTATGTACAAGAATATAACTACTATAATACTGCCTCCTAGCTGTGAGGTTGTGTGTTTGTAGCTCTCCTGATGTCTGGAGCAAGCCCAGGGGGAGGCCACCCTGGGCGGGGTAACTCCCCAAGCAAGGCCCAGGCTTCCAGGCCTACACTTGGAAGTAACGCTCAAGTTGTGTCTAAGGCGGATGCAAGTCCCAAAGTTGTTTCTGAGGGAAAGAAAGCTCAGAATGGAAGTAGCAGCAGCAGCAGCAATTAAGATGAAGCTGTGAAAGTGCAAAAAGTAACGGAACAAGGAAAAGCCATGGCTGTGGGTAAGAAAGTTCCAGTTAAGCAGTCGGCCAGCCAAGGAAAGCAGAGTGAAGGACAACTAGGAGAAATCCAAAAGAAATCTACTGGTGAGAAGCTGAATGGAGGAAAGCAGCCTGCAGCTCAGGAGGTGCCATCACCATCTTCAGGTGTGCAGCTGACTCCCAGCAGACAGAGGAGAACCTCACTTGAGAGACAGACGCTCCAGGAGAACCTGCAGCAGAAGCATGTGGTGGCCAGCATGGCGAGCTCTGGGCGCACAAGGTCGCAGTCAGGTGGCAGCAGTAAAAGTGCTGTGGAGCCTGGAGCCACGAAACCAGCGGTGGTGAAAGTTAAGGAGATGTCTGGTTTCAAGCATCCAGGGACATTGCTGAAAGCAGGATCCCAGGAGGAGACGCCATGTGCACCTGAGCTTCAGGTCGCAGAGGAGATCCCAGGACTGGTCAAGAGGCTCGGTGAGTTACAGCAGCACAAAGACTTGCTGCAGAAACAGATAGAAATGGGCTATAATGTAAAGGCTGCTAATCCTGGTGGGGATCACACCTTTTGTGATCAGACTCTGAACATGCTTGGTATACAGCTGGCAAAAGTGGTGACTGACATGGACTGTGTCCTAGAGAAGATGGGGCCCCTGGCAGAGACTTATAGGAACCAGGAACTGTTTATGGCACACAAGCAGGACTCTGCAGGTTCCAGCTCAGACATTGTCCCAGGTGAGCCCCAGAAGCCGGTGCGGCCAGTGCTGCAGCCTGCAAGTTTCTGCTTCCAAAAGGGTCAAATACTGCAGCCGCAGCAGCATGTTATGCAGATTCCAGCAGGTGTACCACAAGTCTCAGAATGCCCAGCACAGCAGCCTGCAGCAGATTCCAAGCAGCAGCATGGACTGCACTTTCCAGCAGAGGGACTACAAGTCTCAGAATGCCAAGCACAACAGTTGGGCAGTGGACATGTGCCGGTCATTACTGATGGTGCCCAGCAGGGCTCTGATGCTGGGGATAACTGCACTGTATCTGGGGGGTCGGGGGGCTTGGGGGAGCACAGTATCTTTGGTGGACGCTGCACAGTCTGATAATGACATTGATGTTGATGATAACAATGTGCATGATAATGTCTGTGATTTCCCCCCTTTAATTTCGAGCACACAAGGTGTGGCTGCCCCTCCTGCTGCAGATCTTCACCCCGTCAGTCAACCCAATGTGACCCCGCACGGTCCCCCCAGTAATGCCTGGAGTCGTGGTGCTCCGTCCTTTACCTCTGGTACCAACTATACAGGCCAGGCGTTTAAACGGAGAAACGTTGTGCGTTTCCGGCACAGAGGTGCCAAGGAGGACCTGCCAGACAGGAGGTTTGTCATCAGGGAGCTCTTGTGCCACCAGATGGGGTTTGTGCCAGCCAGCATCCTGGCAGTGATTAATCTTCCAGACAGGCAGGGCTATGATGTCCGCTTTAAGTTCATGTCTGACCTGGACAGATTCTGGTCTAGTTTCCCCAAGTTTAGAGACTCGGAGGGCTGGAGTAAGTTCAGCTTTATTCCTATCTCTAAGCCAGATACTGTCACTGTAAGTGTTATCTTCTGGAATGAGTCTGTTCCCCCGCAGGACATTGTGGTGTGGCTCCGGAGGCATTGTGACCTGGTCTCTGACCTCACCAAAAGCAGAGACAGTGATGGGATCTGGACGGGAGGGTGGCGGGTTTTGGTGAAACTTCGCCAATGCAATAACATCACTGCCCACTTACCCAACTCCTTCTTTATTGGGAGGGAGAGGGGTGTGTGTTTCTATCCTGGGCAGCCTCGTAAGTGCTTTAAATGTGGCAAGGCAGGTCACCTGGCAAATGCCTGTACTGTGGTGAAGTGCAGCCTGTGTGGGGAGGTCGGCCATCTAGCTGCAGACTGCCAGAACATCAGGTGCAACCTCTGTGGGAAGATCGGTCACCCTCACAGGGACTGTCCAGACGCCTGGTACAATATCTGTAAGGACTTTCCTGACGAGGACTTGGTGGCAGGGGCAGAGATTCTGGAGGAGGCAGCTTTACTGTCAGGGGAAATACTGACCAGACCAGAGGTCCACCGGGGTCTACTCAGCTAACACCAGAGCAGCAGGGTTCAGAGAGAGAACGGGGGAGTATGGAGGTTGTACCTCAGGGGCAGCGGTCACAGGAAGGCATTACTTCAGTGCTACCATCCGTGTCTGACGAGTATAGCAATAATCAGAAAAGGAAGAAAAAGGACAAGGCCTCCCGTAAACCTGAGGAGTATGACACTGGCCAAGGAGGCGGGAAGAAATTCCAGAGTTCTGCAGGTGTAATGGTCGTATCTAACAGGTTTGATGTTCTGTCTGAGTCTGACGGCGATTTTGAAGATGATCTTAAAAGAATTGACGCAGAGTGTGATAGGGACGTAGAGGACTGTCCTCCGCCAAAGCGGAAGCCCTTACCTGAGGGCACTCGAGTAGAGTCTGAGATGGAGACCGGTGGTGAACAGAAAAACTCCGACTCAGATCTGTGACGCTGTCAACCAGATAATGTCCGAACTCAGATAGGGAAAATCATTAGGAGAAATTAGGAAATGTTAAGATAGAGAAGGATGAGTCACTGGGTAGGAACATGATGAGCTCTGTTTGCAAAGTGTTTTTTTTTCTCTTCTCTCCTCAAACTAGGAGTATGGACTCTAAGTTAATTTGATATGTATAAACTGGATATGTAATGAATGTATGTACAATCCTAGTGAATTCAGTTTTGTATTATTGGAGGAATGTTATTTGGATTTGTTTGGTTTTTACAATAAAAATTGCCCCCTATGTACAAGAATATAACTACTATAATACTGCCCATATGTACAAGAATATAACTACTATAATACTGCTCCCTATATACAATAATATAACTACTATAATACTGCCCCCTATGTTCAAGAATATAACTACTATAATACTGCTCCTATGTACAAGAATATAACTACTATAATACTGCTCCTATGTACAAGAATATAACTACTATAATACTGCCCATATGTACAAGAATATAACTACTATAATACTGCTCCCTATATACAATAATATAACTACTATAATACTGCCCCCTATGTTCAAGAATATAACTACTATAATACTGCTCCTATGTACAAGAATTTAACTACTATAATACTGCCCCTATGTACAAGAATATAACTACTATAATACTGCCCATATGTACAAGAATATAACTACTATAATACTGCTCCCTATATACAATAATATAACTACTATAATACTGCCCCCTATGTTCAAGAATATAACTACTATAATACTGCTCCTATGTTCAAGAATATAACTACTATAATACTGCTCCTATGTACAAGAATTTAACTACTATAATACTGCCCCTATGTACAAGAATATAACTACTATAATACTGCTCCTATGTACAAGAATATAACTACTATAATACTGCCCCTATGTACAAGAATATAACTACTTTAATACTGCCCATATGTACAAGAATATAACTACTATAATACTGCCCCTATGTACAAGAATATAACTACTATAATACTGCCCCCTATGTACAGGAATATAACTACTATTATACTGCTCCTATGTACAAGAATATAACTACTATAATACTGCCCCTATGTACAAGAATATAACTACTATAATACTGCCCCCTATGTACAGGAATATAACTACTATTATACTGCTCCTATGTACAAGAATATAACTACTATAATACTGCTCCTATGTACAAGAATATAACTACTATAATACTGCCCCTATGTACAAGAATATAACTACTTTAATACTGCCCATATGTACAAGAATATAACTACTATAATACTGCCCCTATGTACAAGAATATAACTACTATAATACTGCCCCCTATGTACAGGAATATAACTACTATAATACTGCTCCTATGTACAAGAATATAACTACTATAATACTGCCCCTATGTACAAGAATATAACTACTTTAATACTGCCCATATGTACAAGAATATAACTACTATAATACTGCCCCTATGTACAAGAATATAACTACTTTAATACTGCCCATATGTACAAGAATATAACTACTATAATACTGCTCCTATGTACAAGAATATAACTACTATAATACTGCCCCTATGTACAAGAATATAACTACTATAATACTGCCCCCTATGTACAAGAATATAAATACTATAATACTGCCCCAATGTACAAGAATATAACTACAGTGGATATAAAAAGTCTACACACCCAGCTATTTGTCATGTAAAATTGCCATACCTAAAAGTATAATTTCAGAACTTTTCCACGTTTAAGATCGCCCATAATTTGTAGAAATCCACTGAGAAACAAACAATCTGAAATCATCATTTACAGTGATTCTGATTGGACCCGTATAAAGTTTCGCTGCTGTAGGATCTTCTGATGTTTTGTTACTTGCATTTTGCAGCAAAATCCATGGTCTATAAACAGCTGACAACAAAGGGATCTCACTGTTGAATTTATCAATCAGGAGAAGGGGACAAAAAATGTGATCTACCATGGGGCACTGTGAAGATGTCATCAAACAAGAGTGATATGACATAGAACTGGACGTTCTTCATAAATCGATAAATAGACTAGAAGACAAAAATTGGTCCAGGAGGAGGCCAAGAGGCCGACAGCAACAGTAAAAGAGCTGCAGGAATTTCTGACGAATACTGGTTGTGTTTTTTATGTGACAACAACATATTCTTCTTATGTCCAGCCTGTGGGGTAGGGAGGCAAAAAAACATCCAAGTCGGCTATGTTTTACGAAAACCCCCATCACGTCTGCCAAAAGCAAGTGTGAAACGTGTTCTAATCTGACGAGACAAAGAGGAACTTTTTGTTTAAAATTCCAAAAGATGCAAAGTCATTGCCGTACATCACTAGGAGATCACCATCCCCACAGTGAGGCATGGTGGAGGCAGCATTAGGATTTGGGGCAGTTTTTCAACTGTGGCTTATAAGTTATGAATTGTTCAAAATATCTGTCAATTTTTCAACATTACTTTCTGGCTTAAAAGAGGAAGAGGATGTCGCTTTTCATGACATTTTACCAGGGGCGTGTAGACTTTTTATAGCCATTGTATTATTATAAATGTATGCTGTCGGTGTGTTTGGACAAATAAGGACAACCACGCCGCTGTCCCGGTTATTGATTTATTTTTTCATGTTCTGCTTGATCACACATGACGTCTACATTCATTACATGGTGCAGAGGCTTCTGGGTAATATTTCCCCTCCCCCAGAGCAGCAATCATTAGACAGTGAACTATGGACTCGTCTCCAACCTGTGGCTTTTCAGCTGTTGCAAAACTTCCATCATACCCCAGGCCAGGCCTCTGATTGGTCAATGACTTCCCTAATGGGAGTGCTAGCCTTGGTCTTCACCTTCTGTGTATCCAAACCCTGCGCCAGACCCAGGACATACAGGAGAGATTTTCGGGGCCCCTCATCCAGCTCTTAGGGCCCCAGACTAACAACACAACACTGAGTCTATTACCCCTGCACCTGACACAACCAGATTTGCCCATGCACACAAATCACCGTACAGATGTAGCAGAGCTGAACTTGTCATTTCGCTCTTTGGAAGCGCTGTAGTGTTAGAATTAAGAATATGTTGTAGGTTGACCTGCAGTCCTATGTAATACAGGTATAAGGTATGCTACATGACTGACTCAGCTCTGCTACATGTATACAAAAGAGGACAACAGCACAACCTGTATGGGCCGAAGCAATAATAGGGACAACTTTTCTAATTAACCGCATCACTATACACTCGCCAAGTATTGCAGAAAATGTGTGTGTACATGTGTGTATATATATACAGTATATACCGTATATACACAAATATAAGTATGTATATATTACACAGAGATTACACACATAGAGTCATAGAAAGTACCCACATATACTGTATATTGTGTGTGTATATATATTGTATATACATATATATATATATATATATATATATACACTGTGCGTAGATGTATAAACAGTTCACATATAGTACACACATATACAGTCATGGCCAAAAGTATTGACACCCCTGCAATTCTGTCAGATATTACTCAGTTTCTTCCTGAAAATGATTGCAAACACAAATTCTTTGGTATTATCTTCATTTAATTTGTCTTAAATGAAAAAACACAAAAGAGAATGAAGCAAAAAGCAAAACATTGATCATTTCACACAAAACTCCAAAAATGGGCCGGACAAAAGTATTGGCACCCTCAGCCTAATACTTGGTTGCACAACCTTTAGCCAAAATAACTGCGACCAACCGCTTCCGGTAACCATCAATGAGTTTCTTACAATGCTCTGCTGGAATTTTAGTCCATTCTTCTTTGGCAAACTGCTCCAGGTCCCTGATATTAGAAGGGTGCCTTCTCCAAACTGCCATTTTTAGATCTCTCCACAGGTGTTCTATGGGATTCAGGTCTGGACTCATTGCTGGCCACCTTAGAAGTCTCCAGTGCTTTCTCTCAAACCATTTTCTAGTGCTTTTTGAAGTGTGTTTTGGGTCATTGTCCTGCTGGAAGACCCATGACCTCTGAGGGAGACCCAGCTTTCTCACACTGGGCCCTACATTATGCTGCAAAATTTGTTGGTAGTCTTCAGACTTCATAATGCCATGCACACGGTCAAGCAGTCCAGTGCCAGAGGCAGCAAAGCAACCCCAAAACATCAGGGAACCGCCGCCATGTTTGACTGTAGGGACCGTGTTCTTTTCTTTGAATGCCTATTTTTTCTCCTGTAAACTCTATGTTGATGCTTTTGCCCTAAAAGCTCTACTTTTGTCTCATCTGACCAGAGAACATTCTTCCAAAATGTTTTAGGCTTTTTCAGGTAAGTTTTGGCAAACTCCAGCCTGGCTTTTTTATGTCTCGGGGTAAGAAGTGGGGTCTTCCTGGGTCTCCTACCATACAGTCCCTTTTCATTCAGACGCCGACGGATAGTACGGGTTGACACTGTTGTACCCTCGGACTGCAGGGCAGCTTGAACTTGTTTGGATGTTAGTCGAGGTTCTTTATCCAACATCCGCACAATCTTGCGTTGAAATCTCTTGTCAATTTTTCTTTTCCGTCCACATCTAGGGAGGTTAGCCACAGTGCCATGGGCTTTACACTTCTTGATGACACTGTGCACGGTAGACACAGGAACATTCAGGTCTTTGGAGATGGACTTGTAGCCTTGAGATTGCTCATGCTTCCTCACAATTTGGTTTCTCAAGTCCTCAGACAGTTCTTTGGTCTTCTTTCTTTTCTCCATGCTCAATGTGGTACACACAAGGACACAGGACAGAGGAAGAGTCAACTTTAATCCATGTTAACTGGCTGCAAGTGTGATTTAGTTATTGCCAACACCTGTTAGGTGCCACAGGTAAGTTACAGGTGCTGTTAATTACATAAATTAGAGAGGCATCACATGATTTTTCGAACAGTGCCAATACTTTTGTCCACCCTCTTTGTTATGTTTGGTGTGGAATTATATCCAATTTGGCTTTAGGACAATTCTTTTTGTGTTTTTTCATTTAAGACAAATTAAATGAAGATAATAATACCAAAGAATTTGTGTTTGCAATCATTTTCAGGAAGAAACTGAGTATTATCTGACAGAATTGCAGGGGTGTCAATACTTTTGGCCATGACTGTATATATATATAGACATAAACACATATACAGACACATACACACATATAGTACAATCGAGATGGTTTGGGGTGAGCTGGACCGTAGAGTGAAGGCAAAAGAGCCAACAAGTGCTAAGCATCTCTGGGAACTCCTTCAAGACTGTTGGAAGACCATTTCCAGTGACTACCTCTTGAAGCTCATCAAGAGAATGCCAAGAGTGTGCAAAGCAGTAATCAAAGCAAAAGGTGGCTACTTTGAAGAACCTAGAATATAAGACAGATTTTCAGTTGTTTCACACTTTTTTGTTAATTATATAATTCCACATGTGGTAATTCATAGTTTTGATGCCTTCAGAATGAATCTACAATTTTCATAGTCATGAGAATAAAGAAAACTCTTTGAATGAGAAGGTGTGTCCAAACTTTTGGTCTGTACTGTATATACAGACACATACACACTTATAGTACACACACACATATATACAGACACATACACACATATAGTACACACACATATATACAGACACATACACACATATAGTACACACACACATATATACAGACACATACACACATATAGTACACACATATATACAGACACATATAGTACACACATATATACAGACACATACACACATATAGTACACACACACATATATACAGACACATACACACATATAGTACACACACATACTGTATATACAGACACATACACACATATAGTACACACATATATACAGACACATACACACATATAGTACACACATATATACAGACACATACACACATATAGTACACACACATATATACAGACACATACACACATATAGTACACACATATATACAGACACATACACACATATAGTACACACACATATACACAGACACATACACACATATAGTACACACATATATATACAGACACATACACACATATAGTACACACACATATATACAGACACGTACACACATATATACACAGACACATACATACATATAGTACACACACATATATACAGACACATACACACATATAGTACACACATATATACAGACACATACACACATATAGTACACACACATATATACAGACACATACACACATATAGTACACACACATATATACAGACACATACACACATATAGTACACACACATATATACAGACACATACACACATATAGTACACACATATACAGACACATACACACATATAGTACACACACATATACACAGACACATACACACATATAGTACACACACATATATACAGACACAAACACACATATATACACAGACACATACATACATATAGTACACACATATATACAGACACATACACACATATAGTACACACATATATATACAGACACATACACACATATAGTACACACATATATACAGACACATACACACATATAGTACACACATATATACAGACACATACACACATATAGTACACACACATATATACAGACACATACACACATATAGTACACACATATATACACAGACACATACACACATATAGTACACACATATAGTACACACACATATATACAGACACATACACACATATAGTACACACATATATACAGACACATACACACATAGTACACACACATATATACAGACACATACACACATATAGTACACACATATATACAGACACATACACACATATAGTACACACATATATACAGACACATACACACATATAGTACACACACATATATACAGACACATACACACATATAGTACACACATATATACAGACACATACACACATATAGTACACACACATATATACAGACACATACACACATATAGTACACACATATAGAGACACATACACACATATATACACAGACACATACATACATATAGTACACACACACATATATATACACAGACACACACACATATAGTACACACCCGGTTCTACACCATATTTCAGTGCTTTTTTCCTAGAGATATAGCAGAGCTGAGTTTGTGATTTTCTACTATTCCCGGTGATATCACACCACATGGTTTTCTGTAGATCTGGAAGTAAACCTCAAGAGATTGATCACAACCCACCCTGAGGAATCAGACTGCACACTCGGCTCTGCTACATCTACGCCCTCAGCATCATCTGTCACATTGTCACACCCTTTCCATCCTGGATACGCCGCTCTTGTGACCCATGTTGAATGGTCCCCAGACCTGTGCTACATTGCTCTATATCCTGGGGATGGGGCATCTATACAGCCCTGGTCCTGTGCCTCCCCAGTGTGGGCACTGCTCCTGCAGACAGTGATGATGGCCTCTGTCCTTGCAGCATTGCAGGGGTACACAGCCCCCAGCCCCTGCTCTTACCTGGACCCTGGCAGCCAGCCCCTGTAGCATCAGACAGTGTCAGATCCCTTCCTGCTGCCACTGTGCATCCTCATCCCCTGCATCATCACATCACAGGAGGCAGCTGATGCCTCAGCCTCTCCCAGCTCTTGCCTCCTGCCATTGGCTGAGGCCTACATGGACTCCCATCCCCTCCTTCCAACCATCAGGGCTGGATACATAATTTAGTGAACCAACTGGTGGACAGGGCGATCAGCTGTCAGCACAGCGCCAGGCACATCAATGGGCAATACGGTTCATTCAAAGGGGAAAGGTGGGGGTGTGCGGAGAATGACTACTCCCAGGCAGGATGAATGCAGAATTATGGGGGCTGAACCTTTGGGTATTACAGTATATTAATATAAGATGCACATCAGGCTCCGGCGACTGCAGAGACGCTGATATAGCGGCACGGTGAGCATGGACATCACGGTGCGTTCTCAGATACCGCGGGTGAAAGTATAAGGGAATTACCCAAATGTCAATCCCCTAATATATTCTTATCCCAATCACACAACTGAGTGTGTAAGTCCATGACAGTAGGATAATGCGCTCCTATACAATGTACGAAACAGCAATAAGGTGCGGCGCAAAATATTACACAAATAATACTTCCATACAGTAACCTAAATAATGGCGCTAAGTAATAGTGTACGGTAGGGTGCATAAGGAGAAGTGTCACACAATGGTAAATTCTACCACGCAGTGCTGAAATAGTGTTCAAATAATACCGACAAATACTGATAAAACCGACACGAAATATTACCACTATACACTGTTAAAATAATGCCTACATATAGTGCTGAAACAATGCCACCATACAGTGCTGAAATACTACCGTACAGTACTGAAATAATGCCTACATATAGTGCTGAAATGACATCACCCGAAGCTGTTAAAATAATATCTACATACAGTGCTAAATATTATATGCTGCTATATTAATACGACCGTACACTGTTAAAATAATATCAACATACAGAGCTGAAATAATACCAACATAAGGAGCTGAAATAAGACCAGCAAACAAAGCCAAAATAATACCACCCTACAGTGCCTATATAATACAATACAGAGCCAAAATAATGCCATTATTTAGTGCCAATATAATATCACCATAGATAGCTGAAATAATATCACCAAAACAACAGTGCCGAAATAATACCATTATACAGTGCCAAAATATTACCAACATAAATAACTGAAATAATACTACCGTACGGTGCTAAAATAATACTATTATGCAGTGCTGAAATAATACCACCATATGGTGCTGAAATAATACTACTGCAAATTGCTGAAATGCCACCATACAGTGCTGAAATACTACCGTACAGTACTGAAATAATGCCACCATACAGTGCTGAAATACTACCATACAGTACTGAAATAATTCCACCATACAGTGGTGAAATACTACCGTACAGTACTGAAATAATGCCACCATACAGTGCTGAAATACTACCATACAGTACTGAAATAATTCCACCATACAGTGGTGAAATACTACCGTACAGTACTGAAATAATGCCACCATACAGTGCTGAAATATTACCATACAGTACTGAAATAATGCCACCACACAGTGTTGAAATACTACCATACAGTACTGAAATAATGCCACCATACAGTGCTGAAATACTGCCGTACAGCACTGAAATAATGCCACCACATAGTGCTGAAACACTACCGTACAGCACTATGTTGCCACCATACAGTGCCACCATACAGTGCTGAAATACTACCATACAGTACTGAAATAATTCCACCATACAGTGCTGAAACACGACCATACAGTACTGAAATAATGCCACCATACAGTGCTGAAATACTACCGCACAGGACTGAAATAATGCCACCATACAGTGCTGAAATACTACCGTACAGTGCTGAAATACTACTGTACAGTACTGAAATACCACCATATAGTGCTGAAATACTACTGTACATTACTGAAATACCACCATATAGTGCTGAAATACTGCCGTACAGTACTGAAAAATGCCACCATACAGTGCTGAAATACTACCGTACAGTACTGAAATAATGCCACCATACAGTGCTGAAATACTACTGTACAGTACTGAAATACCACCATATAGTGCTGAAATACCACCGTACAGTACTGAAATAATGCCACCATGCAGTGCTGAAATACTACCGCACAGTACTGAAATACCACCATATAGTGCTGAAATACTACCGTACAGTACTTAAATAATACCACCATATAGTGCTGAAATACTAATGTACAGTACTGAAATAATGCCACCATACAGTGCTGAAATACTACTGTACAGTACTGAAATAATGTCACCATACAGTGCTGATATACTACCGTACAGTACTGAAATAATGCCACCATATAGTGCTGAAATACCACCGTATAGTACTGAAAAATGCCACCATACAGTGCTGAAATACTACCGTACAGCACTGAAATAAGGCCACCATATAGTGCTGAAATACTACCGTACAGCACTGAAATAATGCCACCATACAGTGCTGAAATACTATCATACAGTACTGAAATAATGCCAAAATACAGTGCTGAAATACTACTGTACGGTACTGAAATAATGCCACCATACAGTGGTGAAATACTACTGTACAGTACTGAAATAATGCCACCATACAGTGCTGAAATACTACCGTACAGTACTGAAATAATGCCACCATACAGTGCTGAAATACTATCATACAGTACTGAAATAATGCCAAAATACAGTGCTGAAATACTACTGTACGGTACTGAAATAATGCCACCATACAGTGGTGAAATACTACTGTACAGTACTGAAATAATGCCACCATACAGTGCTGAAATACTACCGTACAGTACTGAAATAATGCCACCATACAGTGCTGAAATACTACCGTACAGTACTGAAATAATGCCACCATACAGTGCTGAAATACTACCGTACAGTACTGAAATAATGCCACCATACAGTGCTGAAATACTACCGTACAGTACTGAAATAATGCCACCATATAGTGCTGAAATACTACTGTACAGTACTGAAATAATGCCACCATACAGTGCTGAAATACTACCATACAGTACTGAAATAATACCACCATACAAGCATGCTTCCATGTTAGTCACCCCTTCCCCTTTTATGCCCCTTATGAGGGGCTTATCCCTGCAGAGCGCTAATAACAAGAAACTATTCCCTGCCACACACCCGTTGCCACCCTCCTCTCCGCCCCGCGGTCACGGCAGGGTTAATCCCACGCCCGCTCCCCTGGCACACTCCCTGACTGCTCCGTATTTAGGCATCGCCGCCTTATTCCTGCATCATTTATAGGGGAGACATGGCGGGGGTTACCATGGCAACCCATCGATTCTGGTCCACGTCCCCCCCCCACCTCGAAATAAGAAAAGGAAAATGGTTCCTGTTCCTCTAATTGGATCAGTGCTGAGTGAGCGGAGGGGGTTAATGGCGGAGAGCGGGGCCCCGTGTAATACAAAGGGCCTGTTCCCCTGTGACGGTGAGAACACAAACTGCCCGAAATAGGCGAGCGGCGGCGGCGTAATTACTGCTCCTCTGAGCCAGCGCGTTTAACCCCTTCATGACTGCGGCTAGTGGATTCACCGGGAAAAAAAATCACCACGATTACCGTAAAATTCCTTTAATCCGGCATCAATTAACGCGTGGGATTGTGGTATGTTCTGGATTAGCCATAGCTCCGCAGAGGGCCTGTGTACCGCACGCCTCTGTGTCTCTACCAATAGAGGGCGCAGCAGGACAGGTATCACTAGAGCGCCCTGAATGCCCCGCACCGGCACCCACATGGGCACGTAACACCCACAGCGAGTGATGAGCTTCATGTCATCCACACACCGCCACCCCACAGATCTCACTGCTCTGCCCACTCCGCACTGGCCCCGTGCTGGTGGGCGAGGCTGGCGACAGGACGGAAACCAGGAGGCAACGACTGTGATCCCCGAGACGTGCAAGCTCCGAATATACAGCAGGTACGGAAAGTATTCAGACCTCTTTACATTTTTACCTCTTTGCTTCATTGCCGCCATTTGGTAAATGCAAAAAAAAGTTCCTTTTCTCCTCATTACTGTACACTCTGCTCCCCATCCTGACTGAGAAAAAGCAGAAATGTAGAAATTTCTGAAAATTTATTAAAAAAAAGAAAAACTGAAATCTCGCATGGTCATAAGGATTCAGCCCCTTTGCTCAGACACTCATATGGAAGTCCCATGCTGTCCATTTCCTTGTGATCCTCCTGAGATGGTTCTACTCCTTCACTGGAGTCCAGCTGATAGGACTTGATTTGTACAGGCGCACACCTGTCTATATAGACCTCACAGCTCACAGTGCATGTCAGACCAAATGAGGATCATGAGGCCAAAGAAACTGGCCAAGGAGCTCAGAGACAGAATTGTGGCAAGGCACAGATCTGGAAAAGGTTACAAAAGAATTCCTGCAGTACTCAAGGTTCCTAAGAGCACAGTGACCTCCATAATCCTTAAAGGGAAGAAGTTTGGGACCACCAGAAGACTTCCTAGACCTGGCCGTCCAGCCAAACTGAGCAATCGTGGGAGAAGAGCCTTGGTGAGAGAGGTAAAGAAGAACCCCAAGATCACTGTGGCTGAGCTCCACAGATGCAGTAGGGAGATGGGAGAAAGTTCCAAAGTCACCTATCACTGCAGCCCTCCACCAGTCGGGCCTTTATGGCAGAATGGCCCAACGGAAGCCTCTCCTCAGTGCCAGACATATGAAAGCCCGCATATAGTTTGCTAAAAAACACATGAAGGACTCCCAGACTATGAGAAATAAGATTCTCTGCTCTGATGAGACGAAGATAGAACTTTTTGGCGATAATTCTAAGCGGTATGTGTGGAGAAAACCAAGCACTGGCAGTGTGACCTGTGTGAGGTCAGGAGGGGTTTACAGGGTGGATGTAGCAGGGCTGTGTGTGTATGAGGTGTACAGAGCGGTGCCGTGTGTGTAGAAGGTGTACGGAGCAGAGATATGCATGTATGAGGTGTACAGAGGAGCGGAGCCGCGTGTGTATGGGGTGAGCGGAGCCGTTTGTGTACAAGGTATACGGAGCGGAGCCGTGTGTGTACAGGGTGTACGGAGCAGAGCCGTGTGTGTACAATGTGTACAGAGCGGAGCCGGGTGTGTACAGCGTGTACGTAGCAGAGGTGTGTGTGTACAAGGTGTACGGAGCAGAGCCGTGTGTGTTTAGGGGGTGCGGAGCAGTGCCATGTGTGTATAGGGGGTATCAGGTGCAGTAATAGGGACACATACGGCAGCAGCGGCTCAGCATTGGGGTATCAGGTGCTGTAATAGGGACACATACGGCAGCAGCGGCTCAGTATTGGGGTATCAGGTGCAGTAATAGGGACACATACGGCAGCAGCGGCTCAGTATTGGGGTATCAGGTGCAGTAATAGGGACACATACGGCAGCGGCTCAGTATTGGGGTATCAAGTGCAGTAATAGGGACACATGCAGCAGCAGCGGCTCAGTATTGGGGCATCAGGTGCAGTAATAGGGACACATACGGCAGCGGCTCAGTATTGGGGTATCAGGTGCAGTAATAGGGACACATACGGCAGCGGCTCAGTATTGGGGTATCAAGTGCAGTAATAGGGACACATACGGCAGCAGCGGCTCAGCATTGGGGTATCAGGTGCAGTAATAGGGATACATACGGCAGCGGCTCAGCATTGGGGTATCAGGTGCAGTAATAGGGACACATAAGGCAGCAGCGACTCACAATTGGGGTATCAAGTGTAGTAATAGGGACACATACGGCAGCAGAGGCTCAGTATTGGGGTATCAGGTGCAGTAATACAAACACATATGGCAGAGGCTCAGTATTGGGGTATCAGGTGCAGTAATAGGGACACATACGGCAGAGGCTCAGTATTGGGGTATCAGGTGCAGTAATAGAGACACATACGGCAACAGCGGCTCAGTATTGGGGTATCAGGTGCAGTGATAGGGACACATACGGCAGCAGCGGCTCAGTATTGGGGTATCAGGTACAGTAATAGGGACACATACGGCAGAGGCTCAGTATTGGGGTATCAGGTGCAGTAATAGGGACACATTCGGCAGCAGCGGCTCAGTATTGGGGTATCAGGTGCAGTAATAGGGACACATACGGCAGCAGCGGCTCAGTATTGGGGTATTAGGTACAGTAATAGGGACACATACGGCAGCAGTGGCTCAGCATTGGGGTATCAGGTTCTGTAATAGGGACACATACGGCAGCAGCAGCTCAGTATTGGGGTGTCAGGTGAAGTAATAGGGACAGATGCGGCAGCAGTGGCTCAGTATTGGGGTATCAGGTGCAGTAATAGGGACACATACGGCAGCAGCGGCTCAGCATTGGGGTATCAGGTGCAGTAACAGGGACATGGGTCGCCCTCCCAGGGCCGTGGGGTACTCGGTACCGGGCCGGCATCAGTGGGATGTGTCACAGCAGCAGTGACCCGAACCGTGGCCCTGGGCGCCCAATTAATAGGGGAAGTTGTGAATGGTGGAATGTAATTAGATGAATAGTTCGTGACACCACCTGTGGTGTTCGGCAAGGGAGGTGTTAAGCCGACGCTGCAGACAGATCCTCCGGGACAGATGGTGTGGTGCAGCAATGATGTTATAGCCCTCCACAGGCAGGGCTGTTGTCCCAGGGCAGGATAGGTGAAGAGACACTTTAGATGATGTAGTGTCCGGCGCAGGGGATGTAGCAGTGCCAGGCGGACGGACGCAGGAAGGAATGGAGGACACCAGGGCATGTAGTTCCAAAGCTTTACTCACAGTCTGTAGTGCCCGCTTCTGTGCCGTGTCCTCCGGGTCAGGGACTCAGTTAACCTCCAGGCAAGATGGAATGCTCCCTTCCACGCTCCGCCAACTTATGTGCCTTTTCTGAACGTCTCCTCTATAGCGCCTTTAAGTGTGAAGTACTCCCAGTACTGAGTTACACTGGAGTTACTCCTGACAGATGTTCCCAAGAACTCTACTTGCACGGCAGACAGCTGTAGCCTGCTTCGGGGACTCTCTACTCCTTAGTTCCGGCTCTCTATCCGTGTTGCTGTTGTGCCCTCAAGTCTTAGATGGGAGTAGTGCATTTACAGCCCACTACTCCACCGGTGTCTGCTGCAGAACCATTAGTGTCCATACAACCTCGGGGACCGGGCCCCGGCCTTGCGCTTAGAACTTCTAGGCAGGGTTCTTCCTCTAACCCACGTCCTCTGTGTTCCCTTTTACTCCTACGTTCCGTACTTGTCTTTCCCTCCTATGGAAGCTCATGTTTCAGTCCAATGTCTTTCTCCTTTCCTTTCCCATGCCAGCTGGCCCAGATCACTGAGGCAGCTGCAGCACTCCTTCCTCCATCCCTCTTCCAAGGATCCCCACTCCTCTCTGAGTGGCTTCCTCTCTCCTACTCCCCTTCTCTCTCAACGACTGACCGACTGACCTGTAATCCTAAACCATCCCGCTCTTTTATGTGTTCTAAACTCCACCCACCTCCCAGCACATTTAATGTTCCAAGCAGGGAACCACCAAAGGTGCTCTGCCTCTTTCTAGTTAAGGAGCCGCAATGTGGTTTTGCTGAACTACTCTATTGTGTGGGGTGCGAGTGTTGGAGGGTGGTCAGGAGCCTCCAACTTACCTGGAGAGTGGGGCACCACACCTTAGGAGAAGGTGCAGTACCTCTGTGGCGACTGAGCCTCAGGGGCGCCACATACACATGCGGCAGCAGCGGCTCAGCATTGGGGTATCAGGTACAGTAATAGGGACACATACAACAGCAGTGGCTCATCATTGGGGTATCAGGTGCAGTAGTAGGGACACATACGGCAGCAGCAGCAGCTCAGTATTGGGTACCAGGTGCAGTAATAGGGACATATACGGCAGCAGTGGCTCAGCTCTGGGGTATCAGGTGTAGTAATAGGGACACATACGGCAGCAGCGGCTCAGCATTGGGGTGTCAGGTGCAGTAATAGGGACACATACGGCAGCAGCGGCTCAGCTCTGGGGTATCAGGTGCAGTAATAGGGACACATACGGCAGCAGCGGCTCAGCATTGGGTTGTGCAGGTTGGGAATACATGGTGATGGGGCTGGAATATGAGAAGTGAAACGTGTCGTTGTATTCTCTGTGGCTGGAGGAGTTGTCATGCCGGTCTGGGCCAGATGGAAAAGATGTGAAAAGTGAACGATTCCATCAGAAAGAACGTCAGTGGTAAGACACCAACTATACCTGTGCAGTAATCACTTATATGTTTTGTAGGACTGGTATTTACCACTGACCATATGGCGGTAATATCAATATTGGTCTTTATATAGGTTTTATTTTCAGTAACAGCACAGTCATCTCCTACATCCACTATTAGGGGGCGTCACCAAGTTGTAATCAAAGTTACCTAGTTAGGGGCCCACTCAGAAGTTTGGCCCCCCTGAACCGAAACCCTAGCTACGCCTCTGGTGTCTGAGCAAAGAGTCTGAATACTTATGACCATGTGATATTTCAGTTTTTCTTTTTTAATAAATTTGCAAAAATTTCTACATTTCTGTTTTTTTCGGTCAAGATGGGGAGCAGAGTGTACATTAATGAGGAGAAAATTAACTTTTATGAATTTACCAAATGGCTGCAATGAAACAAAGAGTGAAAAATGTAAAGGGGTCTGAATACTTTCCGTACCCACTGTATATAATACTGATACATAGAGTATACTGATATCCAGAGCCTATCAGTCTATGCCACACGCTCACATACTGCGTTCTCTCTCCCCTACACTCACATTCTGTGCTGCACTCTACCTGTGCTCACATAATCCACTGCTATCTCCCCCACGCTCACATACTGCGCTGCTCTCTTCCCCACGCTCACATATTGCGCTGCTCTCTCCCCTGCGCTCACATATTGCGCTGCTCTCTCCCCTGCGCTCACATATTGCGCTGCTATCTCCCCTGCGCTCACATATTGCGCTGCTATCTCCCCTGCGCTCACATACTGCGCTGCTATCTCCCCCACGCTCACATACTGCGCTGCTCTCCCCTGCGCTCACATACTGCGCTGCTCTCCCCTGCGCTCACATACTGCACTGCTCTCCCCTGCGCTCACATACTGCACTGCTCTCCCCCTGCGCTCACATACTGCACTGCTCACCCCCACACTCACATACTGCGCTGCTCTCTCCCCTGCGCTCACATACTGCACTGCTCTCTCCCCTGCGCTCACACATTGCGCTGCTCTCTCCCCTGCGCTCACATACTGCACTGTGCTCTCTCCTCCACGCTCATAAAATGCGCTGCTATCTCCCCTGCGCTCACATATTGCGCTGCTATCTCCCCTGCGCTCACATACTGCGCTGTGCTCTCTCCCCGCGCTCATAAAATGCACTGCTCTCACCCCTGCTCTCACATATTGCGCTGCTATCTCCCCCACGCTCACATACTGCGCTGCTCTCCCCTGCGCTCACATACTGCGCTGCTCTCCCCTGCGCTCACATACTGCACTGCTCTCCCCTGCGCTCACATACTGCACTGCTCTCCCCCTGCGCTCACATACTGCACTGCTCACCTCCACACTCACATACTGCGCTGCTCTCTCCCCTGCGCTCACATACTGCACTGCTCTCTCCCCTGCGCTCACATATTGCGCTGCTCTCTCCCCTGCGCTCACATACTGCACTGTGCTCTCTCCTCCACGCTCATAAAATGCGCTGCTATCTCCCCCACGCTCACATACTGCGCTGCTCTCTCCCCCAAGCTCACATACTGTGCTGCTCTCCCCTGCGCTCACATACTGCGCTGCTCTCTCCCCTGCACTCACATACTGCACTGCTCTCTCCCCTGCGCTGCTCTCTCCCCCACACTCACATACTGCGCTGCTCTCTCCCCTATGCTCACATACTGCGCTGCTTTCCCCCCACGCTCACATACTGCACTGCAATCTCCCCCACGCTCACATACTGCGCTGCTCTCTCCCCAACGCTCACATACTGTGCTGCTCTCTCCCCAACGATCACATGCTGCGCTGCTCTCTCCCCCACACTCACATACTGCGCTCTCTCCCAAACGCTCACATACTGTGCTGCTCTCCCCCACACTCACATACTGCGCTGCTCTCTCCCCTGCGCTCACATACTGCACTGCTCTCTCCCCTGCGCTGCTCTCTCCCCCACGCTCACATACTGCGCTGCTTTCCCCCCGCGCTCACATACTGCACTGCTATCTCCCCCACGCTCACATACTGCGCTGCTCTCTCCCCCAAGCTCACATACTGCGCTGCTCTCCCCTGCGCTCACATACTGCGCTGCTCTCCCCTGCGCTCACATACTGCACTGCTCTCCCCTGCGCTCACATACTGCACTGCTCTCCCCCTGCGCTCACATACTGCACTGCTCACCCCCACACTCACATACTGCGCTGCTCTCTCCCCTGCGCTCACATACTGCACTGCTCTCTCCCCTGCGCTCACATATTGCGCTGCTCTCTCCCCTGCGCTCACATACTGCACTGTGCTCTCTCCTCCACGCTCATAAAATGCGCTGCTATCTCCCCCACGCTCACATACTGCGCTGCTCTCTCCCCCAAGCTCACATACTGTGCTGCTCTCCCCTGCGCTCACATACTGCGCTGCTCTCTCCCCTGCACTCACATACTGCACTGCTCTCTCCCCTGCGCTGCTCTCTCCCCCACACTCACATACTGCGCTGCTCTCTCCCCTATGCTCACATACTGCGCTGCTTTCCCCCCCGCGCTCACATACTGCACTGCAATCTCCCCCACGCTCACATACTGCGCTGCTCTCTCCCCAACGCTCACATACTGTGCTGCTCTCTCCCCAACGATCACATGCTGCGCTGCTCTCTCCCCCACACTCACATACTGCGCTCTCTCCCAAACGCTCACATACTGTGCTGCTCTCCCCCACACTCACATACTGCGCTGCTCTCTCCCCTGCGCTCACATACTGCACTGCTCTCTCCCCTGCGCTGCTCTCTCCCCCACGCTCACATACTGCGCTGCTTTCCCCCCGCGCTCACATACTGCACTGCTATCTCCCCCACGCTCACATACTGCGCTGCTCTCTCTCCAATGCTCACATACTGTGCTGCTCTCTCCCCAACGATCACATGCTGCGCTGCTCTCTCCCCCACACTCACATACTGCGCTGCTCTCTCCCAAACGCTCACATACTGTGCTGCTCTCCCCCACACTCACATACTGCGCTGATCTCCCCCACACTCACATACTGCGCTGATCTCTCCCCCACGCTCACATCCTGTGCTGCTCTCTCCCCCACGCTCACATACTGCGCTGCTCTCTCCCCCGCACTCGCATGCTGCGCTGCTCTCTCCCCCGCACTCACATGCTGCGCTGCTCTCTCCCCCGCACTCACATACTGCTCTGCTCTCTCCCCCACGCTCACATACTGTGCTGCTCTCTCCCCAACGCTCACATACTGCGCTGCTCTCTCCCCAACGCTCACATACTGCGCTGCTCTCTCCCCCACGCTCACATACTGCGCTGCTCTCTCCCCCACTCACATACTGCGCTGCTCTCTCCTCCACACTCACACACTGCGCTGCTCTCTCCCCCACACTCACACACTGCGCTGCTCTCTCCCCCACTCACATACTGCGCTGCGCTCTCCCCTGTGCTCACATACTGCGCTGCTCTCTCCCCCACTCACATACTGCGCTGCGCTCTCCCCCACCCTCACATACGGCGCTGCTTTTTCCCCCACACTCACATACTGCGCTGCGCTCTCCGCCACCCTCACATACTGCGCTGCGCTCTCCCCCACCCTCACCTACTGCGCTGCTCTCTCCCCCACGCTCACCTACTGCGCTGCGCTCTCCCCCACCCTCACATACTGCGCTGCGCTCTCCCCTATGCTCACATACTGCGCTGCGCTCTCCCCTACCCACATACTGCGTTGCGCTCTCCCCCACCCTCACATACTGCACTGCTCTCTCCCCCGCCCTCACATACTGCGCTGCTCTCTCCCCCGCGCTCACATACTGCGCTGCTCTCTCCCCCACTCACATACTGCGCTGCGCTCTCCCCTGTGCTCACATACTGCGCTGCTCTCTCCCCCACACTCACATACTGGGCTGCTCTCTCCCCCACACTCACATACTGCGCTGCGCTCTCCCCCACCCTCACATACTGCGCTGCGCTCTCCCCCACACTCACATACTGCGCTGCTCTCTCCCCCACACTCACATACTGCGCTGCTCTCTCCCCCACACTCACATACTGCGCTGCACTCTCCCCCACAAAAAAAAAAGAGGAAAAGAATCATGCAAAAAAATAGGATCACAACACAGTATCAATAGGTACAAACTATGAGCAAATTTTATTAATGACAAGCCAAAAAACAACACACCCTCACATACTGCACTGCACTCTCCCCGCCCTCACATACTGCACTGCTCTCTCCCCCACATTCACATACTGCGCTGCTCTCTCCCCTGTGCTCACATACTGCGCTGCGCTCTCCCCCACCCTCACATACTGCACTGCGCACTCCCCCACGCTCACATACTGTGCTGCTTTCTTCCCCGCGCTCTTGTCTTCACCAACCAGATTAATTTTCTCTTCCACCTCCTAGGAGTTAAAATTCGCAGAGTCTCCTGAATGTCCCTCGCTGCTGATATTTGGTGCAGTGTAGCAGGAGGTGGGTCTCAT
Source organism: Dendrobates tinctorius (assembly GCF_039654945.1). Lineage (NCBI taxonomy): Eukaryota > Metazoa > Chordata > Amphibia > Anura > Dendrobatidae > Dendrobates > Dendrobates tinctorius. The sequence continues at coordinate 3,803,931 of NW_027361688.1, forward strand.
CCTCGGGGTCTCCAGGTCTATAGAGGCTCGGGATTTGGTGGTCTCTGGGGTCAGCTCCCCCAATTCAGGATTGTCCTTCTGGATCCGGGTAGGGAGGTATAACCAATCTCTGGCAGGCCGGGTCTCCTTTAATCTATAGGAGGTCGGTCTAGGACACATATGTCAAACTCTGGCCCGCGGGGTGAGTGTATTCGGCCCGCAGCAGCATCGCACTTTCAACTATATCAGCATCCTAGATGCAATACAGTTGAAATCAATGATGGAGGATGGAGCGTCAGCGGACACTGCCTTCCCCATCATTCCACCTCAGCGCAGCGGGCGAGATGACGTCATTACAACGCGTCCACTGTACGGAAATGTGCAGAGAATCTGAAGACACCAAGAAGAGAGCAGAGCAGCGACAGACGGTGTCATGGGGTCCTTCTCCAATACCACACAATCAACAGAGCGAGGGAAGGGTGAACAATCCCAAGACCTTTATTACAGGCAAAATTAGAAGGTCCATAAACAATCCACCACACTGAGGATACAATAGTCCAGAACAAGAATGTAGTCCAGTAACAGGATAAAATGCCCAGGGAAATGAGATTCCAAAACTCTAGCATCCAGAGGATAAAATGGGTCCTTGTCTCTGAAGTGCAGTCTTTACCGATCCTCTCCACACAGGAACTGACCTGTCCAGCTCCTGTTCTCCCCACCCCCTTCCTTGTGTCCAGAGGTAGTCAAACAGGTTGGGGTGGTTTGTAGGCCTCCCAGAGGAGAACAAAGGAGCCTTGGGGATTAAGGAACTACAGGGGGTCATCAAGAGACAGATACAGTCAGGCTGTAGAATTACAAGGCAACAAGAAAAGCACTATGAAAATCAGTGAAACAGAAATATACACAAAATGACATCCACATAACATATCACACCATCACAACCTCTTCCCCCATAATAAGTGAGCACGCCATGAAGTCTACTCAGACCTCTGGCCTGCTCACTTTAGTCCACATTGCTCAATTATTTATAGTGCCTTGTACAGTGGCAGGGGTAGGTCGGCCTGGGGAGCCTATGGTTCTTCTTGTCGAGACAGACCATCGGCGTTCTGGTGTTGGCTTCCCCGCTTGTATTGGATGGAGAAGCTGTAGGGTTGTAAGGACAAGCTCCACCGCAGCAATCTTCCATTGTCCCCTGATACGCGATTCAGCCATGTGAGGGGGTTGTGGTCTGTAACAATTGTAAAGTCTCTGCCATACAAGTATGGCTGCAATTTTTTTAGCGCCCATACGATGGCAAGGCACTCCTTTTCAATAGTGGCATAGGCAACTTCCCGATCCAGTAGTTTCCGACTGGAAAAAGCAACAGGATGTTCTTCTCCGGCGGCGTTCACTTGGCTAAGTACTGCCTCAATCCCAAAGGTGGATGCATCTGTCTGCACGAGGAACCTGCGTTTATAATCCGGGGCAGCCAAGACAGGAGCAGTGACGAGGGCAGTCTTTAACGCTGAAAAGGCATCCTCGCATGCAGTCGTCCACGTCACATTCCTAGGCATGTCCTTGCGGGTCAGGTCGGTTAGGGGCTTGGCCAAGGTGCTGAAGTTAGAAACAAATTTTCTATAGTAACCAGCAGTTCCTAAAAACGCAAGTACCTGCTTTTTAGTCTGGGGTCTACACCAGTTGCTAATGGCTTCCACCTTGGCAGGCTCAGGCCTTAGTGTCCCACCCCCTACTCTATGCCCGAGGTACTGCACCTCAGCCATCCCTATTTGGCACTTATCAGGGCGCAGGGTCAGTCCTGCAGTAAGGATACAGTCTAGCACTATGCCCAAGTGTTTAAGATGTTCCTCCCAGGTTGTGCTAAAAATGGCAATGTCGTCTAAGTAAGCACAGGCAAAGTCCTGACATTGTTGTAACAGTCGATCCACCAGTCTCTGGAAAGTAGCGGGGGCAGTTTTCATCCCAAAGGGCATTCCCAGGAACTCAAAAAGCCCAAATGGAGTAATGAAGGCCGAGCGCTCCCGCGCGTCCTCCGTTAGGGGTATGTGCCAGTACCCCTTGCTCAAGTCTAACGTGGTCACAAATCGGGCACTGGTCAGACGATCCAATAGATCATCAATCCTGGGCATGGGATAAGCATCACTCTTGGTGGCATCATTTAGTCGTCTGTAATCAACGCAGAATCGTGTTGTACCATCCTTCTTGGGGACCAGGACGACAGGAGAGGCCCAAGAACTGTGAGATGGCTGAATAACTCCCAGTCGTTTCATCTCCTCCAGTTCGTTCTTTATCATGCCTTGAACAGCCTCTGGAACCCGGTAGGCAGCCTGCTGGATGGGGCGTTGTCCGGGGGTTTCCACATGGTGGCTGGTGAGAGTAGTCTTCCCCGGCTTTGAGGAGAAAGCAGCAGCCCTCGGCCTTAGTACGGCGACAATATCGTCCTTTTGTATATCCGATAAATGGGAGCCCAGGGGCACTTGTTCCAGTGATCCTCCCGCTTGGGCAACCTGGAGGAGATCGGGGAGATACTTGTCGTCGGCGGTATCACTAGGGGGGTGGCAGACGGCTAGAACATGCAGAGATTGGTCGTGGTAGTCTTTCAGCATGTTAATGTGGACGGTTTTCTGTCGTCGACCACTAGAGTCCAGGGCAATAACATAGTTAGTGTCATTAATTTTCTTGACAACCTGATAAGGGCCTTCCCACACTGCTTGAAGCTTGTTGGCAGGGGAAGCAGTAATCATGAGCACTTGTTGTCCTTCCATAAATTCCCGGTTCCTGGCATTACGGTCATACCAGGTTTTTTGTCTGGACTGGGCCATTCGCTGATGTTCTTTAGGAAAGGTAGCTAGCTGGGCAAGACGGTCTCTGAACTCTAGAACATAGGGAACGATGGGCATTCTGGTATCTGAGATGTCTCCCTCCAAATGTTCTTTCAGAAGAGTGAGAGGCCCACGGACCTTCCGGCTAAACAGTAGTTCTAAGGGAGAGAACCATGTGGACTCTTGGGGAACCTCCCGATAGGCGAAGAGGAGATGTGGCAGGTACTTTTCCCAGTCTTTTTCAACGTCAACAAAAGCCCTCAGCATATTTTTTTAGGGTTCCATTAAAGCGTTCACATAGTCCGTTGGTCTGCGGGTGGTATGGGGTGGTGCGAATGGCTCGAACACCACAGGGACTGGACCAGATCTGGCATGAACTGAGTGCCTTGATCAGATATTTCACTAGGAAACCCTACCCGGGTAAAGATGGTAACAAGGGCCTCGGCTACCTTTACTGCTATATAATACTGGACAGGGCTACAGCTTCAGGATACCTAGTGGCATAGTCCACCACGGTCAGGATATATTTTTTCCCCGACCGGCTGGGGTGGGCCAGAGGACCTATGATGTCGACAGCTACACATTGAAATGGTTCCTCAATTATGGGCAGGGATTGCAGGGGTACCTTATGTCGAGCTCCTGGATGCCGCATTCACTGGCACACATCACAGGTGCGGCAATAATGGGCTACCGACTGCGAGACGCCCTGCCAGTAAAAACTTTGGGTGAGTCTCTTTTCAGTCCTTTTTCTCCCTTGATGCCCAGCCAAGGGGATATCATGGGCCAGTTGGAGTAGCTGTGCCCTGTACTTCTGAGGGACAATGAGTTGCCTGGTCGTTGCGTCAGGGTTGCCCTGGTCACTGCCCTTTGTTACACGATAATACAGTCCGTTTTCTCGAGTGAAGCCATCCCCATTATCTCCCAAGTGCCCAGTTTCTGCCTTTCGCCTAAGGGCTGCTAAGGTAGTGTCACCCTCTATTTCTCTCCTAAACTCCTCTCTGTCCCAAGACTCTTCCAATGTAGTAGCAGCGAAAGTATTGCTTACCGACTCTGATGCGGTCCGTGGTGGTTGCTCCCCGGTGAGGTCCGGATGACGTAGTGCTTGAAGGGCCTGTAGTCGGGTGACTGCTCCCACAAATTGGCACTGTAACTCCCCAATGTCGTTCCCAAGGAGGATATCTGCAGGAAGTCCTCCCATAACTCCAATCCAACACAGGTTTTCTCCACAACCATAATCCAAACGCACAGAAGCTCGCTGTATATATTTGCGGGCACCGCCCGCCAGGACAATGGGAATTCCCGGACCCTGGTAAATTGCCTCGGGTTGAACCACACGGGGGTCAGCGATAGTCAGGAATGCCCCCGTGTCTCTAAATCCTGACACTTTGTATCCATCAATTAAGACATCCAGCAGGTGGCGTTGTTGTTGCTCTGAGTATCTAAAGGACAGAGGCCGGAGTGCGCACACTCCAGGAGGGGTATCTATGGTGCCGTGGTCGGTGGTCCACTCTGGTGGGGGTGGTGGTAGCTCTTCCTCAGGCAGGGTGGAGTGCACATGATGCACTGGACGAGGTGGGGCTGCGTGGAGCTCCCTCCGAATCCTTGAGGGACAGCCAGACTGCAAATGTCCAGGTTGCCCATACCCATAACACCTCCTCTCTGTGATACCCCACGGTCGTGGTTGGAACTGTTGGGGCCTAGGATTGTGAGGCGTGATTGTCATCGGCTTGCGACTAGGTGGAAGGGCAGATATAATCGGGGGGGGACGGGGCGGGGGAGCAGGCCGTGGTTCATTGTCCAGAAGCCTCCTCCATTGCGGCCGGATAGTAAGGGCTTCATCGGACAGGGCTGCAGCTCTATCCACGGTACACGGCGTGCGCTCCCGGACTCATTCCCGTACCTCTGCGGGGCACTTAGCAAGAAATTGTTCTACAAGGGACACCTGTGTAACATCTTCCACAGTAAAGGCGTTTTCTGCTTCCAGCCATCTCCGACACGCCTGGGACATCTTATGTGCATACATGCTAAACGATCCCCCTGTGGTGCATGGGAGGTCTCGGAACTTGGCCCTATATGAGTAGCATGGTAATCCAGGATAGTCCGCTTTACAATGTTATAATCCCGATTCCGCAGTGCATCAATGGTTCGGTAAGCCTCCGCCATGCTACCATTCAGGAGTCCCACTAACAAACGCATCCAGCTAGAGTGGGGCACCTCCATCACAGTACACTGCTGCTCAAAGTCTTTGAAGAACCCCTCCACATCTCCGGAAGCCTCATCAAATGGCTTAAACTCTGTCCGGGTGATCCGTACAGGCTCCCGGATTATTGGGGTTACACTCCACATTGCATTACTCCCTCTTTCAAGCTCCATTGCTTCTTGTCTCCGCTGTGCCCGGCGGGCAGTCTCCTCCTTGTACTCCTGTGAGACGCCGGGGCCCAGAACCGCCATCTCTTCTTCATACCACACCAACCACTGGCTTTTCTGGATGGGGATCCCTGTCTCCAGTGCTCGTCCTTCAGACATCTGAGAGGAGGTGGCCGGGCTAGCTCCCACCAGTAGATCAATTAAGGCCTCTTCAGTAAGTCCCTGGTAGTTCAGGCCCAGATCTCTGGCTCTCTCCTGTAAACTGGATACAGTCCAATTTCTGTACTCACTCTCTGGGTGGTTCTACATTGGGTTACACTCTGTTGATCCCACCGCTACCACCAGTTGTCACGGCGTTCTTCTCCGATACCACACAATCAACAGAGCGAGGGAAGGGTGAACAATCCCAAGACCTTTACTACAGGCAAAATTAGAAGGTCCATAAACAATCCACCACACTGAGGATACAATAGTCCAGAACAAGAATGTAGTTCAGTAACAGAATAAAATGTCCAGGGAGATGAGAGTCCAAAACTCTAGCACCAGAGGATAAAATGGGTCCAACGCTTCCTTCTCTCTGAGGTGCAGTCTTCACAGCATCACCACCACACAGGAACTGGCGTGCCCAGCTCCTGTCCTCCCCACCCCCTTCCTTGTGTCCAGAGGTAGTCAAACAGGTTGGGGTGGTTTGCAGGCCTTCCAGAGGAGAACAAAGGAGCCTTGGGGATTAAGGAACTACAGGGGGTCATCAAGAGACAGATACAGTCAGGCTATAGACATACAAGGCAACAAGAAAAACACTATGAAAATAAGTGAAATAGAAATATACACAAAATGATATCCACATAGCATATCACACCATCACAGACAGGCAAAGGTATTTTTTTTAAATGTGAGGTCATTATACTGTGTGGAGCAATATGTGGCACCATTATACTGTATGGAGCACTACGTGGTGCCATTATACTGTAAAGAGCAATATGTGGCACCATTATACTGTATGGAGCACTATGTGGTGCCATTATACTGTAAAGAGCACTATGTGGAGCCATTATACTCTATGGAGGACTATGTGGGGCATATTATACTGTATAGAGCACTATGTGGCACCATTATACAGTATGGCGCACTATGTGGGGCATATTATACTGTATGGAGTACTATGTGGGGCTATTATACTTTATGGAGCACCATGTAGGGCATATTATACAGTATGGAGCACTATGTGGGGCCACTGAACAGTATGCAGCACTATGTGGGGTATATATTATAATGTATGGAGCACTATGTGGGGTCATTATACAGTATGGATGACTATGTGGGCATATTATACTGTATGGAGCACAATATGGGGCCATTATACTGTATGGAGTACTATGTGGCACCATTATACTGTATGGAGCACTATGTGGGGCCATTATACTGTATGGAGGGCTATGTGAGGGCCATTATTCTGTATGGAGCATTATGTGGGGCCATTATACTGTATGAAGCACTATGTGGAGCCATTATACTGTATGGAGCACCATGTGGGCCCATTATCTAATATATAAAGCTCAAAGTGTGTATGTATGTGTGTGTGTGTGTATGTCCGGGATTGGCATCCGCACCGTCGCAGCTACAGCCACAAAATTTGGCACAGTCGCACGTCTGGACCCCGAGAGCGTCCTAAGCTATGTTGTGAGGCGAAATTTTAACCCCGCGCGTTCCAATTCACCAAACAATTTTGCCCCTATCTACATACTGGGGAAAAAGTGTGTGCGCGTCAAGCCCCGCCCCTCATTATGATGTCACAATGCCCCTATTTGCATACTGGGGAAGCAGTGTGTGCGTATCAAGCCCCGCCCCTCATTATGATGTCACAATGGTTGCAATGGCGACACTGATGTCATCAGAGGTTGCAAGACCTGCCGCCGCTCATTATGATGTCATAATGGTTGACTATGGGATGGAGGATGTGTGATGGGTATATGGGCATGGGACTATGGGATGGCGAATATGTATGATGGGTATATGGGCATGGGACTATGGGATGGAGAATATGTATGATGGGTATATGGGCACGGGACTATGGGATGGAGGATGTGCGATGGGTATATGGGCACTCGACTATGGGATAGATATATATGATGGGTATATGGGCATGGGACTATGGGATGGAGAATATGTATGATGGGTATATGGGCATGGGACTATGGGATGGAGGATGTGCGATGGGTATATGGGCACTCGACTATGGGATGGCGGATATGTATGATGGGTATATGGGCATGGAACTATGGGATGGAGAATATGTATGATGGGTATATGGGCACAGGACTATGGGATGGAGAATATGTATGATGGGTATATAGGCATGGGACTATGGGATGGAGAATATGTATGATGGGTATATGGGCATGGGACTATGAGATGAAGGATGTGTGATGGGTATATGGGCACTCGACTATGGGATGGCGAATATGTATGATGGGTATATGGGCATGGAACTATGGGATGGAGAATATGTATGATGGGTATATGGGCACAGGACTATGGGATGGAGAATATGTATGATGGGTATATGGGCACAGGACTATGGGATGGAGGATGTGTGATGGGTATATGGGCACTCGACTGTGGGATGGAGGATATGTATCATGGGTATATGGGCACGGGACTATGGGTTGGTGGATATGTATGATGGGTATACGGGCACGGGACTATGGGATGGCGGATATGTATATGGGCACGGGACTATGGGATGGAGGATGTGTGATGGGTATATGGGCACTGGACTATGGGATGGAGCATATGTTTGACGGGTATATGGGCACAGGACTATGGGATGGCGGATATGTATATGGGTACGGGACTATGGGATGCAGGATGTGTGATGGGTATATGGGCACGGGACTATGGGATGGAGGATGTGCGATGGGTATATGGGAACTCGACTATGGGATGGAAGATATGTATGATGGGTATATGGGCACAGGCCTATGGGATCGTGGATATGTATGATGGGTTTATGGGCACGGGATTATGGGATGGAGGATAATTATAATTTTCTATAACTAACCACAGTTAGTTACTATGCCCGGGCAGCGCCGGGCTCTTCAGCTAGTATTGTATAAAGCACTATGTGGGGCCATTATATTGTATGGAGCTCTGTGTTGGGCCATTATTCTGTATGGAGCACTATGTGGGGCCATTATACTGTATGGAGCACTATGTGGGGCGATTATACTGTATGGAGCACTATGTGGGGCCATTGTACTGTATGGAGCACTATTTGGGGTATATATTATACTGTATGGAGCACTATGTGGGGTCATTATACAGTATGGATGACTATGTTGGCCTATTATACTGTATGCAGCACAATATGGGGCCATTATACTGTTTGGAGTACTATGTGGCACCATTATACTCTATGGAGCACTATGTGGGGCCATTATACTGTATGGAGGGCTATGTGAGGGCCATTATTCTGTATGGAGCTCTGTGTTGGGCCATTATTCTGTATGGAGCTCTGTGTGGGGTATATATTATACTGTATGGAGCACTATGTGGGGTCATTATACAGTATGGATGACTATGTGGGCCTATTATACTGTATGGAGCACAATATGGGGCCATTATACTGTATGGAGTACTATGTGGCACCATTATACTCTATGGAGCATATATATTTATATATATTTATTATATATATATTATATATATATATATTATATATATATATATATATATATATATTTATATATATATTTATATATATTATATATATATTATATATATATATTATTATATATATATTATATATATTATATATATATATATTATATAATATATATATTATATATATTTAGCTCTGGTTGGGATAGCACGCGTGCGGGCTCACGCGTGCAACAGATATTAAGTGCAACGGGATCAAGTGTTTTGCAGTTAGACAATGCATTGAAGCTGATGTTCCTCTCTTCTCTTCTTCACACAGGTATTTCATTCCATCATCCATGTATGCTGTCTGACAAGTGTGAACTGCATCATATATTGCCAGATATTTTTATGGTATTTCATTCCATCACTCCTGTGGTGGGTCTTTATTTTTTTTTTTTTAACTATTTGGTTTCTGCTTTGAAGTGTAGAAAGGTTTTTTTTTCCCTTTCTCTGTTTGATGGCCTTGTCCAGCGTTAGTTATTTACCCTGCATAGTAATGCCTGCTCTGGCCTTGTGCTAATTGGTTAATTACTGATTGTGGCCTTTTGGTGGCTGAAGCTAGCAGACATTTCATATATATTTAGCTCTGGTTGGGATAGCACGCGTGCGGGCTCACGCGTGCAACAGATATTAAGTGCAACGGGATCAAGTGTTTTGCAGTTAGACAATGCAGTTGGACAGGTAAGGTGCATAAGTTTTTCATGCACGCATGCTTCTTGGTCAGTCGTACTACATATGCATTGATCATATCAACCTGCTGCTTTTTTGTCTTCACCTCTGCTTTCTAACAACTCGCCTGCCCTTTTACACATTCTGTGCACTCTCTGCATATCCACCCCTCCCTTTTCCCCTCTCCCATGTATAACTCTGAGGCTCTATTGACATTTCTTACCCACACCAAACCATCCAAAACCACCATGCAGCACTCAAAACGTTCATACAAATCATCCCACCACCTGCTTTTTCTGTTTTTTCTCCTTTTAATAGTTGCAGGTGACATCTCCCCCAACCCTGGGCCTCCCTCCACCAGCATACGTTACTCTCCTCCATCTGCATATAGAAACCCTGCTAATCTTATTAACATTCAGTGCATGCCTTCTCCTCTCACTTTCCAATGTGCTCTCTGGAATGCACGGTCTGTGTGTAACAAACTGACTTACATTCACGATCTTTTTCTCTCTAATTCCCTTAACCTTCTGGCTATTACAGAAACCTGGATCCAGCATTCATACACCACCGCTGCTGCCGCTCTCTCGTTTGGTGGGCTGAAATTTTCACATACCCCCAGACCTGAGAACAGACAGGGTGGAGGTGTTGGTTTGCTCCTTTCATCACAATGTGCTTTCCAGGTCATCCCCCCGGTTCCCTCACTTACATTTCCTTCCTTTGAAGTCCACGCCGTCAGACTCTTTAAGCCCTTCTCCTTACGAGTGGCGGTCGTTTATCGCCCTCCAGGCTCCTCCCGCCAGTTTCTAGACCACTTCACCACCTGGCTTACTCACTTTCTATCCTGTGACATCCCCACCCTCATCATGGGAGACTTTAACATCCCCATCAATGATCCGCTCTCCCAGTCTGCCTCTCATCTTCTTTCTCTAACTTCTTCATTCGGCCTCTCACAGTTTACTAATTCTCCTACACATGAGGACGGGAATACTCTGGACCTGGTTTTCTCCCGTCCCGGCTCGCTGCACGACTTTACTAATTCACCCCTCCCGCTCTCGGACCACAACCTTCTTTCCTTCTCTGTCAAGAATTGTCTCCTCACCCGGAACACCCCCACTTACCACACTTATCGGAATACACGTACCATTAATACCCAACAGCTTAGGGACAATATCCACACATCTTTAGCCCCCCCATCTCCACCCTCTCCTGTCCAGACATAGCATTGTCACACTTCAATAATACACTGAAGAATGCCCTAGATGAAGCAGCACCTTCTATACGCAGAAAGACCCGACACAGACAACGGCAGCCCTGGCACACAACGCAAACACGCTTTCTTCAGCGCTGCTCGAGGTGTGCAGAGCGGCAGTGGAGAAAATCTCTTAGCAGAAGACTTCATCCACTATAAGTTCATGCTCAAAACCTATAACTCTGCCCTTCATCTGGCCAAACAATCCTACTTCACCACCCTCATCACCTCACTATCCAACAACCCAAGACGACTTTTTGAAACCTTAAACTCCCTCCTGAAACCTAAAGTACAGGCCCCCATCACCAACCTCAGCGGTGAGGATCTGGCCACTTATTTCCTAGAAAAAATCAACCACATCCATCAGGATATCTCAGCCCTATCTCCTCAGTGCCTGGATCCCCTTCCCTGCCGCATCTCAAGCTCACTAGACATCTTTGAGCCTGTTTCAGAAGAAGAAGTTTCCAAGCTCCTCACTTCTGCTCGGCCTACAACCTGCAACAGTGACCCTATTCCTTCACAGCTCCTGCAGTCTCTCTCACCAGTGGTCACTACTCACCTGACTAAAATATTTAACCTCTCTCTTTCTTCAGGTATATTTCCCTCCTCATTTAAACATGCCATCATAACCCCTTTACTTAAAAAGCCATCCCTGGACCAGAACTGCACTGCTAACTACAGACCTGTCTCTAACCTTCCCTTCATCTCTAAACTCCTGGAACGCCTGGTCCACTCCCGTCTAATCCGCTATCTCTCGGATAACTCTCTTCTTGACCCCTTACAATCTGGTTTCCGCTCTTTACACTCTACTGAAACTGCCCTCACTAAAGTCTCTAATGATCTAATAACAGCTAAATCGAAAGGTCATTGCTCCCTGCTGATTCTCCTGGATCTCTCTGCCGCATTTGACACTGTGGATCACCAGCTCCTCCTCACTATGCTCCGCTCTATAGGCCTCAAGGACACGGCCCTCTCCTGGTTCTCCTCCTACCTCTCTGACCGCTCCTTCACTGTATCTTTTTCCGGCTCCTCTTCCTCTCCTCGTCCCCTTACTATCGGGGTCCCGCAGGGCTCAGTCCTAGGCCCCCTCCTCTTCTCTTTATACACTGCCCCTATTGGACAAACAATCAGCAGATTTGGGTTCCAGTATCATCTCTATGCTGATGACACCCAATTATACGCTTCTTCCCCTGACATCACCCCTACCCTAATTCAAAATACCAAGGATTGTCTGTCTGCTGTCTCTAGCATCATGTCCTCCCTCTATCTGAAACTAAATCTCTCTAAAACTGAACTTCTTGTGTTTCTCCCCTCTACTAACCTCACTCTACCTAACATCGAAATAACCCTGGAGGGTTCAACCATAACTCCCAAGCAGCATGCCCGCTGTCTTGGGGTCTTATTCGACACTGAACTTTCCTTTACTCCCTATATCCGATCACTCAGTCGCTCTTGTCACCTGCATCTTAAAAACATCTCCAGAATCCGACCTTTTCTCACCTTTGAAACTGCTAAGACTCTTACTGTCGCTCTTATTCATTCTCGCCTGGACTACTGCAACTCTCTTCTGATCGGTCTCCCTCTTACCAAACTTTCTCCTCTCCAATCCATCTTGAATGCGGCAGCCAGGGTCATATTTCTGTCCAGCCGCTTCACCGATGCCTCCATCTTGTGCCAGTCATTACACTGGCTACCTATTCGCTACAGGGTCCAGTATAAACTCATCTCTCTCACCCACGAAGCTCTCCACTGTTCTGCACTGCCTTATATCTCCTCTCTCATCTCTGTCTATCGCCCTACACGTGCCCTCCGTTCTACAAATGACCTAAGACTAACATCCCCCGTAATCCGAACCTCGCACCTCCGCCTCCAAGACTTCTCTCGTGCTGCTCCAGCTCTCTGGAATGCACTTCCCCAGGCGATCAGACTGATACCTAGCCCTGACCTATTCAAGCGCGCTTTGAAAACCCATCTCTTCAAACAAGCCTACCACATCAACTACCCAGCAAGCTAACTTTGCCCTGTTCCCTCCTTCCAAATATTATTCTGAATCTGCACCCTACTATTCATCTGTCTCCACACCCTTCATGCACATGATAACTGCACTTGATACTTGTCTATTGCACTTAAACACACGGGCTGATGACCGGATCATGCAGCTTTATATGAAAATCCCTATTATAATTGCCAGACCTGAATTAACAAGCATTTTTCACCTACTGTGTCCCCCCATTTCCTTGTAGATTGTAAGCTTGCGAGCAGGGACCTCACTCCTAATGTCACTGTTTGAATTGTCTTAACTTGTATTGAATTTATTGTCTGTACATGTCCCCGCTTAATTGTAAAGTGCTGCGGAATATGTTGGCGCTATATAAATAAAAATTATTATTATTATTATTATGGAGCACTATGTGGGGCCATTATACTGTATGGAGGGCTATGTGAGGGCCATTATTCTATATGGCGCACTATGTGGGGCATATTATACTGTATGGAGCTCTATGTGGGGCATATTATACTGTATGGAGCACTATGTGGGGCCATTATACTGTATGGAGCACTATGTGGAGCCATGATACTGTATGGAGCACCATGTGGGCCCATTATACTGTATGAAGCACTATGTGGGGCCATTATACTGTATGAAGCACTATGTGGGGCCATTATATTGTATGGAGCACCATGTGGGCCCATTATACTGTATGAAGTACTATGTGGGGCCATTATATTGTATGGAGCTCTGTGTTGGGCCATTATTCTGTATGGAGCTCTGTGTTGGGCCACTATTCTGTATGGAGCACTATGTGGGGCACATTATACTGTATGGAGCACTATGTGGGGCATATTATACTGTATGGAGCACTATGTGGGGCACATTATAGTGTATGGAGCACTATGTGGGGCCATTATACTGTATGGAGCTCTATGTGGGGCACATTATACTGTATGGAGCATTATGTGGGGCACATTATACTGTATGGAGCACTATGTGGGGCCATTATACTGTATGGAGGACTATGTGGGGCACATTATACTGTATGAAGCACTATGTGGGGCCATTATATTGTATGGAGCACCATGTGGGCCCATTATACTGTATGGAGCACTATGTGGAGCACATTATAGTGTATGGAGCACTATGTGGGGCCATTATAGTGTATGGAGCACTATGTGGGGCCATTATACTGTATGGAGCACTATGTGGAGCACATTCTACTGTATGGAGCACTATGTAGGGCCATTATACTGTATGGAGCACTATGTGGGGCCATTATATTGTATGGAGCACCATGTGGGCCCATTATACTGTATGAAGTACTATGTGGGGCCATTATATTGTATGGAGCTCTGTGTTGGGCCATTATTCTGTATGGAGCTCTGTGTTGGGCCATTATTCTGTATGGAGCACTATGTGGGGCACATTATACTGTATGGAGCACTATGTGGGGCATATTATACTGTATGGAGCACTATGTGGGGCACATTATAGTGTATGGAGCACTATGTGGGGCCATTATACTGTATGGAGCTCTATGTGGGGCACATTATACTGTATGGAGCACTATGTGGGGCACATTATACTGTATGGAGCACTATGTGGGGCCATTATACTGTATGGAGGACTATGTGGGGCACATTATAGTGTATGGAGCACTATGTGGGGCCATTATACTGTATGGAGCTCTATGTGGGGCACATTATACTGTATGGAGCACTATGTGGGGCACATTATACTGTATGGAGCACTATGTGGGGCCATTATACTGTATGGAGGACTATGTGGGGCACATTATACTGTATGAAGCACTATGTGGGGCCATTATATTGTATGGAGCACCATGTGGTCCCATTATACTGTATGGAGCACTATGTGGAGCACATTATAGTGTATGGAGCACTATGTGGGGCCATTATAGTGTATGGAGCACTATGTGGGGCCATTATACTGTATGGAGCACTATGTGGAGCACATTCTACTGTATGGAGCACTATGTAGGGCCATTATACTGTATGGAGCACTATGTGGGGCCATTATACTGTATGGAGTGCTATGTGGGGCACATTATAGTGTATGGAGCACTATGTAGGGCCATTATACTGTATGGAGCACTATGTGGGGCCATTATAGTGTATGGAGCACTATGTGGGGCCATTATAGTGTATGGAGCTCTATGTGGGGCACATTCTACTGTATGGAGCACTATGTAGGGCCATGATACTGTATGGAGCACTATGTGGGGCCATTATACTGTATGGAGGACTATGTGGGGCACATTATAGTGTATGGAGCACTATGTGGGGCCATTATAGTGTATGGAGCACTATGTGGGGCCATTATACTGTATGGAGCACTATGTGGAGCACATTCTACTGTGCGGAGCACTATGTAGGGCCATTATACTGTATGGAGTGCTATGTGGAGTCATTATACTGTATGGAGCACTCTGTGGGGACATTATACTGTATGGAGCACTCTGTGGGGCCCATTATACTGTATGAAGCACTATGTGGGGCCATTATATTGTATGGAGCACCATGTGGGCCCATTATACTGTATGGAGCACTATGTGGAGCACATTATAGTGTATGGAGCACTATGTGGGGCCATTATAGTGTATGGAGCACTATGTGGGGCCATTATACTGTATGGAGCACTATGTGGAGCACATTCTACTGTATGGAGCACTATGTAGGGCCATTATACTGTATGGAGCACTATGTGGGGCCATTATATTGTATGGAGCACCATGTGGGCCCATTATACTGTATGAAGTACTATGTGGGGCCATTATATTGTATGGAGCTCTGTGTTGGGCCATTATTCTGTATGGAGCTCTGTGTTGGGCCATTATTCTGTATGGAGCACTATGTGGGGCACATTATACTGTATGGAGCACTATGTGGGGCATATTATACTGTATGGAGCACTATGTGGGGCACATTATAGTGTATGGAGCACTATGTGGGGCCATTATACTGTATGGAGCTCTATGTGGGGCACATTATACTGTATGGAGCACTATGTGGGGCACATTATACTGTATGGAGCACTATGTGGGGCCATTATACTGTATGGAGGACTATGTGGGGCACATTATAGTGTATGAAGCACTATGTGGGGCCATTATACTGTATGGAGCTCTATGTGGGGCACATTATACTGTATGGAGCACTATGTGGGGCACATTATACTGTATGGAGCACTATGTGGGGCCATTATACTGTATGGAGGACTATGTGGGGCACATTATACTGTATGAAGCACTATGTGGGGCCATTATATTGTATGGAGCACCATGTGGGCCCATTATACTGTATGGAGCACTATGTGGAGCACATTATAGTGTATGGAGCACTATGTGGGGCCATTATAGTGTATGGAGCACTATGTGGGGCCATTATACTGTATGGAGCACTATGTGGAGCACATTCTACTGTATGGAGCACTATGTAGGGCCATTATACTGTATGGAGCACTATGTGGGGCCATTATACTGTATGGAGTGCTATGTGGGGCACATTATAGTGTATGGAGCACTATGTAGGGCCATTATACTGTATGGAGCACTATGTAGGGCCATTATACTGTATGGAGCACTATGTGGGGCCATTATAGTGTATGGAGCACTATGTGGGGCCATTATAGTGTATGGAGCTCTATGTGGGGCACATTCTACTGTATGGAGCACTATGTAGGGCCATGATACTGTATGGAGCACTATGTGGGGCCATTATACTGTATGGAGGACTATGTGGGGCACATTATAGTGTATGGAGCACTATGTGGGGCCATTATAGTGTATGGAGCACTATGTGGGGCCATTATACTGTATGGAGCACTATGTGGAGCACATTCTACTGTGTGGAGCACTATGTAGGGCCATTATACTGTATGGAGTGCTATGTGGAGTCATTATACTGTATGGAGCACTCTGTGGGGACATTATACTGTATGGAGCACTCTGTGGGGCCCATTATACTGTATGGAGCACTATGTGGGGCCATTATTCTGTATGGAACACTATGTGGGGCCATTATTCTGTATGGAGCTGTATGTGGGGCCATTATACAGTATGGTGTACCTTATGGGGCCAATATTCTCAGCTGCTGCAGAACCATTGACTGTTATGGGGGTGTGTCCTGCTCTTGTGGGCGTGGCTCTGAAAATGATTCTTAAAGGGATGTCTTGTTGCCGTCATTGTCTTTGCCCCGCTGCACTCCACGGGGAATCTATGATAGAATTTTTTTTTACACATTTGCATTATAACAGCATTTTCATGACCACAAAATACATAAAAGGAGTATAATGAAACCCAGCACGGACGCGGAGCTGGAATATCAGCAAGGTTACAAAATCATTTTTATGATAATTTGTGACGCCGCAAAAAATGTTTAAAAGTGTCTCCACCCCCCATGGCGATAAAGTAATGGAACATTCCATAAACCATAATATGGAAGATTTACAATCTGGGAAGCTCCTAGTACTGGGAAGAGGGGTGGGACCCAGATACAGACATGAGTGACGGCTGAATAGAGACCGCGGCGTAAATAAATGATGGCGGCTTTGTAAGGTAATTGAACTGCAGCTCAGTGAGAACAACGGACTGTGAAATCAGATGAGACCGCGGACGTGACAGGGGCCATATTCTGATACATATATACTGTATATAGGCATGGAAATTATTGCTAGCATCTGAACTTTTTGGGGATTTGTTTTCTCACGCACGTAACAGGCGCCGTCAGTGATTACAGCCAAAACGGCGCTGAATGGCGGTATTAATTATTAACGGCCTCATTAGGAGATGGCATAGAGGGTTAATCTATTATTCACTCCATAGCGGCGTCAGATGTCGGTAAGACCATGAATGAGTGAAAAAGGGGAAAGAGACCACCTGGCAAAGGCATTCCTTTTTTGGGTGGATGGGGGAAGGGCGAGAAATATTTAAAAATATATTTAAAATATTAAATTGTATTTTTGGTTTAATAAGTGCTGACACCTTGTGGTGACATGGGAGTATTGCAACAAATCTTTTACATTTTTTATATAATTTTTTTTTTAAATTATTTTAGAATTATTTTTAGGATTTCGACAACTAAAAGGAGATTTCTGGCTATGTAATTTTCTTTTTTGACTGAGGCAGCAATCGATTTAACATTCAGGACTCCTGGAAAGATGGGTGAATGTCATAACAGGAGCCATATTGCTTGTCACCCAGCTTTTCCAGAAAAAAAAAAATATTTTGGGAACGTGACAGACCGGGGCGACTTGAAGAATTCTGTTTTACTGGGGATTTTGTCCTTTTTTTTTTTTCAGATTCTCCAAGAGACAAAAGTCACAAATCTCTATTATAAAGTCTGGAAATGGAAACATCAGTCTGTGCAGATGAGAAGGGTAAATGTCGCCATCTGGTGGTCAATATTAGAAATGCAGCTGAGAATAAATTCTAGGAAAACTTTTCCTCTGCATCTTATCCGGTCTCATTAAAGATAAAAAAATGGATCATAAATCCTGTAAAATGTGCTCATTTTTATTATCTGTAATATCAGATTTTAGGAAATCCCTCCATATTGCTGTTATAACACAAGGCTGACACCAGGAGGCGCCAGAAGTACACACACTTTCATATTCTTCTTCACAATGTGCCACCATGGTGTTTGCCCCTTCATCTTCCGGGGAGGGGAAATTTAAGAGGCTCCATATACTGCGGAGCCGCTCACTGTAGGCAGAGTCGCTCACTGTAGGCGGAATCAGTCACTGTAGGCGGAGCTGCTCACTGTAGGCGGGGCCACTGTCTGATTGACAGCTCCGTTTCTGTCCAGTAGAGTGAGAGGCGAGGGCCACCGGGACAGAGACTTGTTGCAGAGCTGACCCAAATGTTAAAACGTTCCCCTGTAATAAAACGATAACCCGAAACTAGCATGATAACAGATGTTACATTTTCCCACACTTTTTAATTGGGCTACTATTAGGGTTAGGACTAGGATTAGGGCTAGGATTAAGGTTAGGGTTAGTATTACAGTAAGGAGTAGGGTTAGGGCTAGAATAAGAGTTAGGACTAGTATCAGGGCTATAGTTACTCTTATGTTTAGGGCTACTATTAGAGTTAGTATTAGGGATAGGATTAGGACTAGTATTAGGGCTATAATCGCTATTAGGCCGGGGTCACAGCTGCGAGAAACTCGCACGAGTCTCGCGTCTCAATACCCGGCACTTCCGCCGGCACTCGGACTGGAGCGCTCAGCTACAAAGAAATACAAGCAGCTGCACACTCCGGGCCCAAGTGCCGGGTATTGAGGTGCGAGACCCATCCGAGATTCTCGCAAATGTGACCCCGGCCTTAGGCTTAGGACCAGGGCTAGTATTGGGGCTATAGTTAGGGTTAGTATTAGGGATAGGGTTAGGACTAGTATTACGTCTAAAATTACTATTGGGCTCAGGACTAGGGTTAGTATTAGAGTTAGTTTTAGGGCTATAGTTACTATTAGGCCTAGGGCTACCATTAGGGTTAGGATTAAGACTAGTATTAGGTCTACAGCAACTATTAGGCTTAGGAATGGGGCTGCCATTAAGGATAAGATTAGGACTTGTATAAGGGCTGTAGTTACTTTTAGGCTTACGACTAAGGCTACTATTATAGTTAGTATTAGAGCTATAATTACTTAAGCTTAGGGCCAGGGGTAGTATTAGGACTAGTATATGTTACTATAGTTACTACTATGCTTAGGACTAGAGCTACTATTATGGTTAGTATTAGGGATAGGATTAGGACTGGCATTAGGGCTATAATCACTATTAGACTTAGGACTAATAGTATAGTATTAGGGATAGGATTTGGACAAGTACTGTATTAGTAAATATAGCCTTAAGATGCTTAGGACTAGGACTATTATTAGAGCTAGTATTAGGGTTAGGATTAGGACTGGTATTAGAGCTATAATTTCTATTAGGCTTAGGACTAGTATTAGAGTTAGCATTAGGATTAGTATTAGGGTTATAGCTACTATTAGGCTTAGGAATGGTATTAGAGTTAGTATTAGAGCTAGTATTAGGACTAGTATTAGTAATTATAACCTTATTACGCTTAGGACTAGTACTAGTGTTAGTATTAGGGCTAGGATTAGGACTGGTATTAGGGTTATAGTTACCATTAGGCTTAGCACTAGGCCTTCTATTATGGTTAGTACTAGGATTAGGATTATAGCTACTATTAGGTTTAGGACTAGGGCTACTATTATAGCTAGTATTAGAGCTATAATTACTTAGGATTAGGACCAGGGTTAGTATTAGGACGAGTATAAGTTACTACTATGCTTAGGACTATAGCTACTACTATGGTTAGTATTAGGGCTAGGATTGTGACTGGTATTGGGGCTATAATTACTATTAGGCTTAGGACTAGTACTAGTGTTAGTATTAGGGCTAGTATTAGAATTAGTATTAGGGTTAGGATTAGAACTGGTATTTGGGCTATAGTTACTATTAGGCTTAGCACTAGTATTACAGTTAGTATTAGAGCTAGGATTGTGACTGGTATTAGGGTTATAGTTACTATTAGGCTTAGGACTAGTATTAGTTAGTATTAGGACTGGTATTAGGGCTATAGTTACTATTAGGCTTAGGACTAGTATTAGAGTTAGTATTAGGACTGGTATTAGGGCTATAGTTACTATTAGTCTTAGGACTAGTATTAGGACTGGTATTAGGACTGGTATTAGGGCTATAGTTACTATTAGGCTTAGGACTAGTACTAGTGTTAGTATTAGGGCTAGGATTAGGACTGGTATTAGGGCTATAGTTACTATTAGGCTTAGGACTAGTACTAGTGTTAGTATTAGGGCTAGGATTAGGACTGGTATTAGGGCTATAGTTACTATTAGGCTTAGGACTAGTACTAGTGTTAGTATTAGGGCTAGGATTAGGACTGGTATTAGGGCTATAGTTACTATTAGGCTTAGGACTAGTACTAGTGTTAGTATTAGGGCTAGGATTAGGACTGGTATTTGGGCTATAGTTACTATTAGGCTTAGCACTAGGCCTTCTATTATGGTTAGTACTAAGGTTAGGATTAAGGTCAGGACTAGGAGTTAGTATTAGGCCGGTGTCACAGGGTATTGGTGTAATAAAATAATTACTAAAAAAAACAGTAAAAATGAAAACTCTACATAATCTATAGCCGGTCAGATTTCATCAAAAAGCAGAAAAATATCAGGGCAAAGAGCGACCGGCAGTCACATCAGTATTTTCTGATAATACGTGCGGTCGGGGGATTCTGGAGAGCGGACGAGACTCAGGAGCACTAATGGTTCACAGCATAAGGGGGCCCACGATCCTGGCAGCCCAAGATCACACGTCAGGACCCCCACAGGACGGATGAACGTCACAACAGATTATTTCACAATTTTATTGCACAACTGAAAATAAACAAATGTTCTCGAGTTTATTTACACCTCATCTCCACCGGAGGCGCTGCGCTCACACTCACACATCAGCCCCCACTTATCCCGCAGCAACCAATCAGAGGTCACGTATCTTTTTTTTTTTCCAGAGCAGGTTGAAATGTAAAACGGAGGATCTGATTGGTTGTCACGGGAAACAGGAACAACCCCCAAGGGGCTCCGCGTGTCTCTTCTCATCCGAGGACCGTGAGACGACGATTCACATCCTTATAATCACGTTTTTGGGCAAATTTTTTTTTTTTCTAAATATGTTTGATATGTCCAGATATAGACAGAAAGTAAAGTATTTTGGAGTTTACAAACACCTACAATGGATATAAAAAGTCTACACACCCCTGTGTAAATGTAAGAAGAATTTCAGAACTTTTTTTTCACCTTTAATGTCCCCCATAATCCGTACAAATCCTTTAAGCAACAAAGGGGGAAATAAAAGTAACAAAAAATAAAACAATGTGGTTGCATAAGTGTGGGCACCCTCTTATAACGGGGGATGTGGTTGTGTTCAGAATTAGTTTACACATTTACACTCATGTTACATGGTAGTCAGTGCACGGCTGTCGTGATTTTGATTAAATAAAGTTTCGCTGTTCTAGGAGGATTTTCCTGACATTTTCTTCAGTGGATTTTACTGTCAAATCCATGGTCTGTAAACATCTGACAACACAGCAAAGGGATCTCATCGTGAAAAGTGATCAGTCAGGAGAAGGGGACGAATACATTTCCAAGGCATTAGATCTACCACGGAGCACTGTGAAGATGTCATCAAGAAGTGGCTGAAATTTGGTACAACGGTGACATTACCTAGAACTAGACGTCGCTCAAAAATTGATGAAAAGACAAGAAGAAAATTGGTCCTGGAGGCTGAGGAGAGGCCGACGGCAACATTAAAGGAGCTGCAAGAATTTATGATTGTGTACTGCGTGTGCCAAAAATCTCTCATATTCTTCATATGTCTGGTCTGTTTGGTAGGGTGGCAAGATGGAAGCCTTTTCTTACAAAAAAAAGCATACAAGCAGGGCTATGTGTTGTCAAAACCTACTTTAAGTCGTCCAAAAGCATGTGGGGAACATGTTATGTCTGATAAGACTGAGAGAGGACTCTTTGGTCGTATTTCCAAAAGGTGCAAAGCCAACGTCGCACATCACCAGAAGATCACCATCCCCACAGTGAAGCATGGTGGAGGCAGTATTAGGCTTTGAGGATGGTTTTTGGCAGCTGGACCTGGGGCTTTAGCTAAAGAGGAGGGAATTAAGAATAGGTGTAAATATCAGTCAGTTTTGCAACAAAACCTTCAGACCTCTGCTAAAAAGCTGAAGATGCTGAGTAATTTAATCGTTCAGCAATGACCCTAGCGACCTCCAAATCAGCGAGAGAATGGCTTCTCCAGAAAATCAGAGTTTTGGAATGGCCCATCCAGAGACCATACTTGAATCCTAGGTTGATCTGAAGAGGGCTCTGTACACAGGAAGAGATACCCCCTGCAATCTGACATATGTGGAGCTACTGCAAGGAAGAGCAGGCAAAGACTTCCAACTCTACATGTGCAGCGCTGATAGACTCTGACCCGAAAAGACTGAATAATGTCATAAAGGAGACTTCAACAAAGTATTAGTGCAGATTTATGCAACCACATTATTTTAGTTCATTTTTCTTCAACCACAACAGGGGTGTGTAAACTTTTTATATCCATTGTATATTCATGAAGGGTATAAAATAAAAGAACACTCCCACAAACTTAGAAGATCTTTGGAGATCACATGCCTGTGTATTTCTTCTTGGTGTCCAAAAACTGAATCCCACAAACTTCTAAGCTGGAGTTAGGACCTCTCTAACTTGTGTTCGGAAACGTATCGCAGGCCGTACAAGGTTCCATTTGTCGTTTAAGGAGCCATACAGTGTCCATATGAAAAATAATGTTCTATCTCAATAGTAATTGGTTGTTACAAGCATCAAGGTCGGCTTTCCACCTTTTTGGTACAAGAGGCCCGTCACCCACCTAGATAACAAAAATGATGGCTCCATCTGAGGAGTCGAGAAAAACTAAAACGAGCGATCAAGATTTTACACATTAAATAAGTGAAAAGAAGCCGTCGACAAAACGTAAAGGTCACAGGGGAACCAACCGGGGTAGATGCCAACGACAAGCTAATGACCAAGATGGCCTATCTCCTTCAGCTCTAACAAAATAGGGCACCACGTGCTCATGTCTGCCCTCCAAGACGTGAGGCCAGTTATCTGATTACCCCTTCGAAAGCCTCAAAAACCCAACAATTGATGTCCGAGTGTTGGCCAAAAGCCTTGAAGCCCACCAACCACCTCCATCAACATGGACATTGGTGTAAATCAATGGATGCCATGCAACCCTTGTAGCCCTTATCTCTAACTCTGCCTGACTCTTATCTCCTCTGAAGACATTGAAGGTAGCTTCTTGAGGAATCTGGACAAGATTTTTTTGTGGATCGAATGTGTAAATTTGGTTCTGCTAATACCCCTCGTAAAGAATGCTCTGGATCTATGGAAAGTGATGGTTTTTGTGACACTGGACTTGACTGCAACACCTTGAGTTGTCTAGGCCCAAATGTGCTCCTCAAGATCTTTGCTCACCTTGAGTTCTAGTCTATCTAGCCAAAAATCGATGGGAAATATAGAAAAATAATAAAATATTTGAGAACAATGATCTGATGCACACGTCTCGCGGATCTACTATCTATGTCG
Source organism: Dendrobates tinctorius (assembly GCF_039654945.1). Taxonomy (NCBI): domain Eukaryota; kingdom Metazoa; phylum Chordata; class Amphibia; order Anura; family Dendrobatidae; genus Dendrobates; species Dendrobates tinctorius. The sequence goes on from NW_027361688.1 coordinate 3,827,889, forward strand.
GATGAGAACAGAGCACCGAGTTGTGGTTTTTCCTCCATTGGCTATGAGCAGCCACCAGCCGCAGGTCTAGTGCATTAGACGTCGTGTCCTTTTTTGTAAACATGACAATTAATACTGAACGGTAAAAAATAGTGGAAAAATCCATTAGGTTATAATTCCTCTGACTTGACGGAGGTCCATCTTGGTTGGGACAGAACTTTCAGTGACTCAATCTTTCTGTTGTATCGAATCCCTGGGGAACAGGAGCCACCTTTGTTCCATGCACGAGTTCCTCCTGCATGGACATGGACCTTCTTCCGAGATGAAAGTCCAGTTAGACATTGCATAGTAATGTTGTTCTGGGCTTTCTGGGCACGTCCCGAACTCTGACTTTCCAGAAAAACGAACATGCCGCAGTATAAATGGTAAAGCCCTACAGATGTCCAAGCGTAATATTGTCTCCTAGGACCATCACTAATTCCGCAGAAGTAAAATTCTGACCATCAGGGAAGGAATGGGATCTATTTCTTGGCGCCACAAACGCGTTCAGTTTTCCGGGCACAGAGTCTTCTGTTGAGGCTGATGAAGAGGTCACTATCGGGAAGAAGTTCGGCATGTGTCAAGTTCACATTGGAAATCATAGACCAACCATCGCCATCATTCCGCCATTACTCGGATCTCCGTCTTCCATAAAGATAGTAGGGCGTGAATACTTTTTATTTTTTTCACAGGGATGAATACAATACAAAAATAGAAAGAAATGCCCTTTGGATCTTTACAATGTCAATACTGCTACAAGTTTGTTTTATTTTTACATTTTTTTGCGTGATCAAGTCCTTCATAAAGATTCTCAGTTGAACCTATAAATATTCTTCTCTGGTTATTACAGCAAGCCCTCCATTTACGAGTATCTGCTCCTTCTACTTTTTGTGGCATCACCAGAAGAAAATCCAGGCCTAAGTATTCGGCAACTCGATAGTGAAGCAGGTGGTTGGGATTGGGCTGGAGAGATACAGCTGACCAACCTTGGATTGAGTGTCATGACTGAGACACCATATTGGGCAGATGTCCAACATTTAGGCCTTGTTCTGTAGGACCAGGGAAGAGGTCGAATTTATTGGAACCTTCTACCTTCCTGGATCCATATCTATTCAATCTCTGATGATTGGTGGAGTCAGGGGGCATCAAAAATGGACAATAGGTAAAAGTTCCTTGGCAGTCTCCAGCCAACCATCGATGGTTGATGCCATGCCGTTGAGGTCTTCACCGGATTTTTAGGCACATCCGAGCCCCTTCCATCCCCGAGTCTCATTAGCTATTGTTCTCTGCAGTGAGGTATTTGAGAGCTGTGAATCCGTAACGTCGGGACATGTCTTGTTGGAATTCCTCTTTCAACGTTTTCAGGCAAATTCGATATTGCTTGTTTGAGCGGAACTTGGTGATGTCGAAGCTCGGGGCGTGGGGCATGTGGATCATGTAGGCATTGGGCAGCACTGTGAATTCATATTCCTACGGGAAGAAGAACAGAGGAGAGATCAGAGAGGTGGACATGAAGACGAAGAAGGGAGGTGGTCATAGTCTCACCCCTTGACACACTATTCAATATTGTGTGGCTTAAAGGGAATGTTCCCTTTTTAACAAATTCGGTAATACTCAGATCGTACCTCTCACTCATCCCATTTTTTTATGGACTGTCCAGGGGCGTGGGTAATACAACTGTATCCAAAAGTGGGCGATCCTGGGGTTTTGTTGTGGTTTTTGGGCTGATTGACCGTGTAGGCTAAAAGTGTCCCATTAATAGGGTCAAATGTATATGGGAGGTGTTGAGGAGAGCCTTAAGATCAAATACTTAATTAACCTCAAGACATAAGAGATTGAGGGGAACTACCCAAAAAGTGTATTATCTCACCTTACATGAGTTTTTTCTGATCAAAGTGTGACACTACAGATGGCTGCCATTTCCTGTTTCACCACACACCATGTGCTCCATGGATCCGCTCATGATGACTCCCACCCTGATGGATCCGCCCACGATGACGCCCACTCTGATGACCTCATGGACCAACCCAGCCTGATGACCTCATGGATCCGCCCACGGACTAGCTCACTGCCCAACCCACTAACCAATGGAATACATCCGAACACTCCCATTTTAGAGTTAACCGAGCCCCCTTACAGGGGATGTATGAACCTATGTTTGGAATAATAAAGCTCTCTCTCTCTCTTGCTCTGCCATAGATTGATCAAAGAGAGGTTACTTCCGACACATTCTCTGGTGTGATTTCTTTAGTGCGCACTGATCGATACCCAGGAGCAGGCAACTAGTAAACATTTCTTATTGTTCACCCTAACAGGCGGGGCTTTGTTTTAGGAACTAGATGTAAACAGAGAAGTTAAGCAACCAGGGGCCTCCTCACCAGTCCTGGTGGCAGCTTCAACAGGTAAAGAAATGGTGGACCCTACTGGTGGCAGATCCTATAGATATCTATGTCCAAGATGGAGACATCCCTTTTAATATATAAAAAGTATGCTATAAGCTCCTCAGCGCCCCCTAGTGGTGGCTGCAGGAAGTCAAAATGTTATCAATTAACTCTACGCAGGGGAATTGGAGCTTAGTACCAGGACCCCGATGAGACTGCTATCTATATCCCCCCCACCCCGCTTGGACAATTTATCATAATTTACTTGTGCATCCAGCTCCATGATGTGAGCCACTTTGTTCCACCCGAACCCAACAAATCTCCGGTCGTACTCCGGGCAGTTCCGTCTGACCACCACGTAGGGTTCGAAATCTGCCTCCCATTCCACCCGGTAAGGAGTCGTCGCCGTCCTCCATTTGGCAAAGTTGGTAGGAGCGTGCCCTTTAGTCCAGACGTGGTACCTGCAGGGTAAATGGGCACACGTTACCGTAACGGGAGGAAGTTTCCAGGAAATCAGAGAGTAATGAAAAAAGTAATGAAAACATTCCCTGGGACCAGACACATAAATATGAAATAGAAATGGTGGGTCGGGGTCCGGTGTGCTGAGACCCGCTCTTGATAACCAGAACAAATACCATTTTTACAAGCACAATTTGACTGGTCACCTTAAAGGGTGCCCACGTCCTGTTTCAATTTGCCCCCCTGATGGTGCTCCTGGGGCGAAACATGACGGCAAAGAAAATATTGACACCTCCAGAGCAGTCTCTCTGCAGACACTGAACAAGCATGGAATACTATGAGATTTCAGCTCTGAAGTCTACTGTATTGTGACTGCAGCTCTGTACGCCTGATCGGCACAAGTGTATAAATATGTATATAGAGCTCCTGAAATTTGTGCCGACTTTGAACATGCAAAAATTTGTGGAGGGATGGCTCACCGCACCCCCTCGAAGACGATCAGTTTCCAATACTCTGCTCCGTCCCAAGTTTTGCTGTTTTGAACCATGTGACGCATACCCTTTAAGTTGGCAGATTGCGTCCCCTTTAAGAGAGCAGAATTCTACCATCTTCTCCTTCCCCAGCTGTCGGTTGATTTCCACCAGATTCTGATCGTCTTGCTGTGCTCCATCTTGGAAGTACATCAAGGAGTGCGGAGGTAGATGCCGCCCCGTAGTCATCGCCGCCTTCTGATAACGACGCCCGTCTCCTCGCCAGCTGCACCCCGGCCAGACGAGGCCTCCGCCGGACATAGCGGCCCCAGGACATCGGGGAGATCAGGATCTGTGACAGTAGATCAGAGTGGGCCTCCTGAGCTCCGGCATCTGCTGCCGCCTAGAAGCCCCAGATCTTCTCCAATCTTGTCACTCACGGACCCCGCTCATGTCTTACCGCTAATATGATACTCAAAGGAGACATCAGCCTGAGCTGCCAGGGGTTCACGGCGAATGTATCACTATATATATATTGTGGTGTGACCGGTGGTCACATGGTTAATGGGAGGTATATGGAGTATTTTGTCTCTAGTGTACATGAGCACTAAAGATGTCATCTAGTGCACTGGGTCCGGGTTGCGGGTAGTTATGAGAGATGGGAGGGTCAGGCCACCCATACTACCTCACCTCTGGGTGAGGGTGCTGGCTGTACCTGTTTTCCTTCAGGACCTGCAGGAGTTTCAGGACCTGCAGTGAGGTCATGACCATGTGACCAGCCATGTGATCCATACCTCGCCTGTGGGTGTGGCTACAGCCCACATAATGGAGGCTGTGTTTAGCCCATGGGCAGTGAGTGTGAGACACTACAGAGTGGTCTGTGTTCTTAGGAAGGAGAAGGCCTCCTGTGTGTGCGGCTCAGGTCGGAGCCTCCGGCCTGGACATTGCCCTGGCCTGTGTGTGCACAGGGCCTGAGGGAACACAGCCCAGCTAAGGACTGTTTGTGTTGCTTTTGTCTGCTGTGAAGGCTGGAAACCATGTTTTGCTGTTCTGACAATAACCTGATTTTGGCCGGGGGCGACAGTGTTGGTCGTCTGAGGCTGAAACCTACCTGAAGGTAAATAACGTTCCCATATCCAACATAGAGAGTAATTCTGCTTTAGATTTTGGGAAGGAGAGGCGATATCGGAGGGTCTCAAAGGCCGGGATGATCAAAGCCTTCTTGGTGTTACTCATGTCCAGCTGTACGAACGACTTCCTAAAATGAGAGGAACAGAAGACGCTCAGTGTGAAAACCAGAGATGAGTCCGCAGCTCAGAAATCATAGGGCCCAATGAAAATACTCAGAAGGGGCCCACCGATGGCTCTGCCCAATGACACAGATACCTGCAGTCACCACAAGAGGGAGCTCACTGCATATTAACACAGGCGGAAGACATCTCAGTGGGATTGGATACAGTGCTCCCCCTAGTGGTGGCTTTAAGTATCATAACTATTATGTGTGTATACCACAATTCATACAATGGGAAGGGGGAAATGGGATGGAGCACAGTGAACCTACTCATTATCTTAATTGCTGAGCATAAAAACACATCCTATATATTAAAATGCATGCATATAGCTCTGTAAAAAAAAGAAAAAGATTTTCTTTATTGCAGTTCCTAAATCCACCACTAGCAGGAGCTACGGCACAGAGTAACATCAATATACAGAACGCGCTTATTACTTTTATTTTCCCCAAAGGAGGGAAACATCAAAGACCTTGTACATTTATTAACGAACCCTCAGAAGACGTTTCTATAATGTGTCCTGTCTGTTCAGACGCAATTTTCGGAATGTATTTACAAACATATTATCACAAGCGGAAACCATCAATTTGCACAGAAATTAGGTGGAAATGTAATAAAACTCCCCATTATTTACTGCTCACAGAAATATGAGATTACTGCAATCACATGAAACGGTATTTATCCAAAACAGCAGAAAGAAGATAGATAATACCTACTATAGTACTGCCCCTATGTACAAGAATATAACTACTATAATACTGCCCCCTATGTACAAGAATATAACTACTATAATACTGCTCCTATGTACAAGAATATAACTACTATAATACTGTCCCCTATGTACAAGAATATAACTACTATAATACTGCCCCCTATGTACAAGAATATAACTACTATAATACTGCCCCCAATGTACAAGAATATAACTACTATAATACTGCCCCTATGTACAAGAATATAACTACTATAATACTGCTCCCTATGTACAAGAATATAACTACTATAATATTGCCCCCTATGTACAAGAATATAACTACTATAATACTACTCCTATGTACAAGAATATAACTACTATAATACTGCCCCTATGTACAAGAATATAACTACTATAATACTGCTCCCTATGTACAAGAATATAACTACTATAATACTGCCCCCTATGTACAAGAGTATAACTACTATAATACTGCTCCTATGTACAAGAATATAACTACTATAATACTGCCCCTATGTACAAGAATATAACTACTATAATACTGCTCCTATGTACAAGAATATAACTACTATAATACTGCCCCTATGTACAAGAATATAACTACTATAATACTGCCCCTATGTACAAGAATATAACTACTATAATACTGTCCCTATGTACAAGAATATAACTACTATAATACTGCCCCTATGTACAAGAATATAACTACTATAATACTGCTCCTATGTACAAGAATATAACTACTATAATACTGCCCCCTATGTACAAGAATATAACTACTATAATACTGCTCCTATGTACAAGAATATAACTACTATAATACTGCCCCCTATGTACAAGAATATAACTACTATAATACTGCCCCTATATACAAGAATATAACTACTATAATACTGCCCCTATGTACAAGAATATAACTACTATAATACTGCCCCTATGTACAAGAATATAACTACTATAATACTGCCCCTATATACAAGAATATAACTACTATAATACTGCCCCTATGTACAAGAATATAACTACTATAATACTGCTCCTATGTACAAGAATATAACTACTATAATACTGCCCCCTATGTACAAGAATATAACTACTATAATACTGCTCCTATGTACAAGAATATAACTACTATAATACTGCCCCTATATACAAGAATATAACTACTATAATACTGCCCCCTATGTACAAGAATATAACTACTATAATACTGCTCCTATGTACAATAATATAACTACTATAATACTGCCCCCTATGTACAAGAATATAACTACTATAATACTGCCCCTATGTACAAGAATATAACTACTATAATACTGCTCCTATGTACAAAAATATAACTACTATAATACTGCCCCCTATGTACAAGAATATAACTACTATAATACTGCCCCCTATATACAAGAATATAACTACTATAATACTGCCCCTATATACAAGAATATAACTACTATAATACTGCTCCTATGTACAAGAATATAACTACTATAATACTACCCCCTATGTACAAGAATATAACTACTATAATACTACCCCCTATGTACAAGAATATAACTACTATAATACTGCCCCTATGTACAAGAATATAACTACTATAATACTGCTCCTATGTACAAGAATATAACTACTATAATACTACCCCCTATGTACAAGAATATAACTACTATAATACTGCCCCCTATGTACAAGAATATAACTACTATAATACTGCCCCCTATATACAAGAATATAACTACTATAATACTGCTCCTATGTACAAGAATATAACTACTATAATACTGCCCCCTATGTACAAGAATAAAACTGCTATAATACTGCCCCCTATATACAAGAATATAACTACTATAATACTGCCCCCTATGTACAAGAATATAACTACTATAATACTGCCCCCTATGTACAAGAATATAACTACTATAATACTGCCCCCTATATACAAGAATATAAGTACTATAATACTGCCCCCTATGTACAAGAATATAACTACTATAATACTGCCCCCTATGTACAAGAATATAACTACTATAATACTGCTCCTATGTACAAGAATATAACTACTATAATACTGCCCCCTATGTACAGGAATATAACTACTATAATACTGCTCCTATGTACAAGAATATAACTACTATAATACTGCCCCCTATGTACAAGAATATAACTACTATAATACTGCTCCTATGTACAAGAATATAACTACTATAATACTGCCCTTATGTACAAGAATATAACTACTATAATACTGCCCTTATGTACAAGAATATAACTACTATAATACTGCCCCTATGTACAAGAATATAACTACTATAATACTGCCCCTATGTACAAGAATATAACTACTGTAATACTGCCCCTATCTACAAGAATATAACTACTATAATACTGCCCCTATGTACAAGAATATAACTACTATAATACTGCTCCCTATGTACAAGAATATAACTACTATAATACTGCCCTCATGTACAAGAATATAACTACTATAATACCGCCCCTATGTACAAGAATATAACTACTATAATACTGCCCCTATGTACAAGAATAATAACTACTATAATACTGCCCCTATGTATAAGAATATAACTACTATAATACTGCCCCTGTCATGATCCAGGACGGGGTTTCGCTTTGACCCGTCCTGGTCAGGCTGGGGTTAATTGTTTCTGCCTCTCTCTGGCAGAGGGCGGCTATTTAATGCTCACTGGACCTGGGTCCGGTGTCAGTTATACTCCTGCCCTCGGCTGAGTTAGTTGACCTCTTGTATACGCGTGCCTTGTGCCTGATAACTTGTTGCTTGTTTGGTTGTGATCCGGTTCTGTCCCTGTTACGAGTTCTGCCTGCCCCTCTTGTATTGCACCGCCCTCTTGTGTATGACCTTTGGCTTTGTCTGACGTCCCATCTGTTTATCCCTCCTGTACCTCGTTTGCCCGTTCTGTGTATGACCTCCGTTTTGCCCGACCCTGAGTTTTCTACCTTCTCTGAAAGCAGGACGCTAAGCCCCGCCCCCTTGCAGTCACATGACCGTAGGTCCTGTGCCGGATTGCTAAACTTCTGCGTTCAGGTCTTGTGCATCTGTACTTCCCGGGTGTTCCTGTCCCCAGGGGTCCCTACAGTGCGGGTGAGTCCCTGCTCAGCGGAGGCTGTACGCCGATGCCGACAGGATCCTGACATTATAACTGACCGTTACCATTTTTTTTTCTCTGCTCACCTTCTCCTGTGTGTGTGATGGATCCTATGCACGCTCTTTCTGAACAGGTTAAGCACCTGACTCAGATGTCTCAGAAACTCCTGGGGGGAACAACTTGCCCTGGCTCAGTCTCAGCAGCTGATCTCTGACACTGTGCAGGGGGTATTCTCATCGGGGGCACGGGAGGTTACAGTAATTTCCCCTGAGTCTCCGGTTAAGTTACCGGATATCTTTTCTGGAGATAAAAAATAATTCAGTGTTTTCAAGGAGGGCTGTAAGTTTTTTTTTTCCTTAAGACCACACTCTTCTGGGGATGAAAGTCAGAGAGTGGGGGTCATTATGTCTCTGTTAAGGGGAGCCCTCCAAGCTTGGGCTTTCTCCCTTCCGACCACTGCCCCTGAGCGTATGAATGTGGATGCATCTTTTGAGGCCCTGGGGCATATTTACGATGAGCCTGATCGAATGCGTATGGCTGAGGACATGGTGATGAGTGTGTGCCAGGGAAAGCACTCAGCCGAGTGGTTTTGCTCAGAGTTCAGACGCTGGGCTGCTGAGGTCTGCTGGAATGATGCCGCCCTCCAGGGTTTGTTCCGTAGAGGCCTGTCTGAACATCTGAAGGATGCCTTGGCTCTCCACCCTCCGCCTGATTCCCTGGAGGAGGCTATGACACAAGCCGTCCGAATGGATCGCAGGCTACGGGCCAGGGGAGCGATGCAAATTGAGACACCGTTTTTCTCCCAAGGAAGGGGAGCCAGTCATACATTGGAAACCATGGAGATGGGAACCATCGACCTCAAAGAGAATGAAAGGAGACAATGGCGCGTAGGAAATGTTTTCACTGTGGCGATTCTGGACATTGGAAAAAGGATTGCCCCTCCCGTCCACTAACCAAGCGACTGAGCCCAGGTGATTGTCGTGGAGGTCAGCCAGGCTCTCAGGTACCCTTTTCCACCTTCTCTAAAATGTTGTTGCAAGTGGAACTTTGTTGAGGGAATGTCTCCACAACCACTTCTGCCTTCGTGGATTGCGGTTCATCATTGAACTTTATTGACTCGGACTTGGTGGCCAGGTGAAGTTAGGGACAGTTAGGTTGGAGACTCCTATTCACATTGTTGCCATTGACAAAGCACCACTGGTTAAGAATAACGTTATGTTTCGCACTGAAGAGTTTCTCCTTAAAGGGGGTTCCTTACACCAGGAACATATTCCATGTTTTGTTATGGACAACCTGCCTGTGGGACTGGTGTTGAGGTTCCCCTGGTTACAATTGCATAATCCTGTAATTAATTTGGAATCTCGGGACATTGTTAAATGGGGTCCCTATTGTTCTGAGAAATGTCTTGATACTGTGTCTGTGTCGTCCGCGGGTCTGGAAGGTATTCCGGAGTGCCTGATAGACTATACGGACGTTTTCTCCGAAAAAGAGGCTGAGGTTTTACCACCACACCGCCCATTTGATTGTGCCATTGACCTAGTTCCAGATGCTAAATTGCCCAAAGCCCGCTTGTATAACCTTTCGGGTCCAGAACGGGCTGCGATGAAGGAATATATTTCCGACAGTCTCCGTAAGGGACACATTCGTCCTTCTGTTTCTCCCGTGGCGGCGGGGTTGTTTTTTGTAAAGAAAAAAGACGGTGGTTTGCCCCCATGCCTCGATTTTCGTGAGTTAAATAAGATAACTGTGAGGAATACGTATCCCCTTCCACTTATTCCTGACTTATACAACCAGTTGTCCGGAGCTAAGTGGTTTTCGAAATTAGATCTACGGGGAGCGTATAACCTTATCCGAGTCCGGGACGGAGATGAGTGGAAAACCGCTTTTCTCACTACTGAAGGTTTGTTTGAAAATTTGGTCCTGCCTTTCGGCCTGACCAATGCTCCAGCGGTCTTCCAAAATTACATAAATCACGTGTTCTCTGACTTTATTGGACATTTTTTGGTGGTGGTATATTTAGATGATATACTGATCTACTCACCTGATAAACAGGCTCACACTGGTCATATTCGGGCAGTTCTCCAAAGGCTCCGGGAGAACTGTCTCTTTGCTAAACTAGAAAAATGTTTATTTTTTGTCCAGGAACTGACTTTTTTGGGGTTCATCGTGTCTGCTGAAGGGTATCGCATGGATCCTAATAAGGTGCAGGCCATTGTTGAGTGGGTTCAACCGTGTGATTTGAAGGGTCTGCAGCGTTTCCTAGGATTCGCCAATTACTATCGTAAATTTATAAAGGGGGTTTTCACAGGTGGTTAAACCCCTCACTGACATGACTCAAAAGGGGGCTGATATCAAGAATTGGTCAACCGCAGCGGTAGCGGCATTTCAGTTTTTGAAAAAATGTTTCATGTCCGCCCCGGTTCTTATTCAACCGGACCCGTCGGAACAATTTATTGTTGAGGTAGACGCCTCAGAGGTGGGGGTGGGGGCGGTATTGTCCCAGGGACCCGCCACTTTGACCAATTTAAGACCTTGCGCCGTTTTCTCAAAGAAATTCTCCCCTGCGGAGAGAAACTATGATGTGGGAAATCGAGAACTTCTGGCCGTGAAGTTGGCCTTTGAAATATATAAAGTCCTCTCAGTGAGAGAAACAAAATGGGAATCTTGTGGGTATGATACCTTTTAATGGCTAACAAATAATAGTGAATGTTGTTACAAAGCAAGCTTTCGGGACTGCTTGCTTTGTAACAACATTCACTATTATTTGTTAGCCATTAAAAGGTATCATACCCACAAGATTCCTATTTTGTTTCTCTCACTGAGAGCACTTTATATATTTTTTTCTACTGGCTAACACGGTACCAAACCACTTTTTTCGTTGGCCTTTGAAGAATGGAGGCATTTTTTGGAGGGGGCTGTCCATCCTATAACCGTAATTACGGACCACAAAAACCTAGCCTACATTGAGTCAGCTAAAAGGTTGACTCCCAGACAGGCTAGATGGTCACTTTTTTTTTCCCGATTCAACTTCTCGATCACTTTTCGGCCAGGATCCAAAAATGTCAGAGCGGATGCCTTCTCACGCAGTTTAGATCCGATGTCGCCCTCGGAACCTTCATCCTCCAGCCTGGGGTGGTGGTGGCAGGTATTTCTAATATGTTAGAACGGGAGATTCGGGAAGCCCAGTCTCTTGCACCTCCGGCTAAGCCAGTGGATAAACTTTTTGTGCCAGCTCAGTTTCGTCTCAAGGTCCTCCGGGAGTTCCATGACTCAGTTCTGGGTGGACATCCAGGGATCTCGGCTACCCAGAAGGCCATTGCTAGAGTATTCTGGTGGTCTTCTTTAGCCTCTGATGTTCGGGAATATGTGTCTGCATGTGATGAGTGTGCCCGTGCTAAAACCCCCCATAACCGGCCGGCCGGGGAATTGGTACCACTGCCAATTCCTGAGAGACCATGGACTCATCTGTCCATGGATTTCATCACCAACCTTCCCCCTTCCAAGGGTAATACCGTCGTCTGGGTTGTGGTGGACAGGTTTAGTAAGAAGGCACATTTTGTACCTTTGGCAGCTCTACCTAATGCGGAAACATTGTCCAAGTTGTTTGTTGAGCATGTGGTGTGGTTGCATGGGGTACCCTTGAATGTGGTGTCTGATAGGGGAGTGCAATTTGTTTCCAGATATTGGAGAGCTTTTTGTAAGAGGTTAGGTATTGGTCTGTCCTTTTCATCCGCCTACCATCCAGAGACTAATGGGCAGACTGAGCGGACCAATCAGTCTCTGGAGCAAATTCTGCTTTGCTTTACCTCAGCCCGACTGGATGATTGGTGTTCTGTGTTACCGTTGGCCGAGTTTGCATTTAACAACCGCATTAACCAGTCTATGGGTACATCTCCCTTTTTCTGCAATTATGGGTTTCATCCTCATTTTGGAGAATTTTCCCTTTTGAATTCTGGATGTCCTGGGGCAGATGAGACGATCCAGCAGTTGGGGAGGTATGGCGGGAGGTCCTGAGTAACATTACGAAGGCCCAGGACAAATTTTAATTTTTTGCGGACAAAAAACGATCCGCAGGACCGGTGTTTCAGATTGGGGATAAGGTATGGTTGTCCACCAAGAATATAAGGCTCAAGGTCCCCTCTGCTAAGCTTGGACCCAAGTTTATAGGTCCCTATGAAATTACCGAAGCAGTTAACCCGGTGGCTTTTCGGTTGCGCCATCTCTGCGGATCCCAAATGTTTTCCATAAGGCCCTTTTGAAACCTGTGAGGTCCGGTGGGGAGGGATCATCAGCTTCCCCGCCACCGGTTTTGGTAGACGGGCATTCGGAGTACGAGGTGGAACGAATTGTCGATTCCAGGTTGGTCCGTCGTGCCCTTCAATATCTGGTACATTGGAAAGGCTACGGTCCTGAAGAACGCTCATGGGTTCCTACTCGATCGGTTCATGCGGATCGGTTGGTCCGGGCCTTTCACGCCAAGTACCCTGAGAGACCTGGGGGTCCGGTGGCCCCCCATTGAGAGGAGGGTACTGTCATGATCCAGGATGGGGTTTCACTTTGGCCCGTCCTGGTCAGACTGGGGGTTAATTGTTCTGCCTCTCCCTGGCAGAGGGCGGCTATTTAATGTTCACTGGACCTGGGTCTGGTGTCAGTTATACTCCTGCCCTCCGGTTCTGTCCCTGTTACGAGTTCTGCCTGCCCCTCTTGTACCGCACCGCTCTCTCGTGTATGACTCTCTGCTTGTGACTCGACTGTTCTCTGCTCGTCCCTTTGATACCGCACCGCTCTCTTGTGTATGACCTTTGGCTTTGTCTGACCTCCCGTCTGTTTACCCCTCTTGTACCTCGTTTGCCCGTTCTGTGTATGACCTCCGTTTTGCCCGACTCTGAGTTTTCTACCTTCTCTGAAAGCAGGACGCTAAGCCCCACCCCCTTGCAGTTACATGACCGTAGGTCCTGTGACGGCTTGCTAAACTTCAGCGTTCAGGTCCTGTGCATCTGTACTTTCTGGCTGTTCTTGTCCCTAGTGGTCCCTACAGTGTGGGTGAGTCCCTGCTCAGCGGAGGCTGTACGCCGGCGCTGTCAGGATCCTGATAGCCCCTATGTACTGTACAAGAATATAACTACTATAACAGTGGTAGAAGTGGTAGAGTTTCCATCGTTACCTGAGGCTCTCATAGAGTCCATACATAGGCAGGAAGTCTATATCGGAGAGGAACATGTACGGCGTGCTGACGTGCTTCATGGCCACGTTCCTCAGCAGGTTGACCGGGTAGAACTGCCCCTCTTTGTAGACGATGTGGTAGCCCACGTTGCGTCGATTGAGCAGCACCTCGGAGCCCTGTGCGTAACGTAAGAACTGCTGGGCCTCGGCGTCTGACAGGTACAGGGCCAAGCTGATGGGGCCCTCCCAGTGTTTGCAGATGGCTTCAAGCATCTGGAGCCTAGAAGAGGAGAGAGGAGTCTCGGTATTTTCTAGACCTCTGCTTGCAGTCATTAAATAGGAACAGTTTGATTATCTTAGGGAAGATCTAGATTTTTTTTTCCAACTCAATAAATGATATTTTTCCTACCTGCAGTCACCACTAGGGGGAACTCACTGCATCAAGACGTATACAGCCAGTATAAACTATGTGCAGGGTGCTCCCCCTAGTGGCGTCTTTATGAACTGCTATTACCTGCCACCTACCTGTCCATGGACAGCTGCGCCACCAGCGTGACGTCGGATTCGTCGGCCGCCGGCTCATACTCGTAGTGCAGGAAGTAGAGGTGCGTGCGGTGGACCGTGAATCTCTCCCGTCTGAACTCGTAGCACAGATCGTCCTCATCCAGCTCTGACAGCTGGTTCTGGAGCTGCAGACAGAGAGATGGACCAGTCATATCAAGGTGGGGGAAAATTGGAGCGCGCCCCTTTAAGAAAACAACACATCACTGCCCATGTGGCCGCGCAGTGTAGGAGTTCTATTTTGCCCGTTTTGCTCCTCTCGGACGCTCTCCGGTGATTCCTGAGATTTCCTGCCGACACTGCGAAAGGAAGAAGACGAGGAATGTGCGAGCCGAGCACAGAGGGGGCGCCGTCACCACCAGGAGCCAAGGACCTACACTGGAGGGGGCACAACTAAATGGGGAGGTCACAACCAACTAAGGGGGGGTCACAACTAAGGGAGGGGGGCACAACCAACTAAGGGGGGGTCACAACTATCTAAGCGGGGGTCATAACCAACTAAGGGGGGTCACAACCAACTAAGGGAGGGGGGTTACAACCAACTAAGGGAGGGGTCACAACTAACTAAGGGGGGGTCACAACGAACTACGGGGGGGGATCACAACTAACTAAGGGGGTCACAACTAACTAAGGGAGGGGTCACAACCAACTAAGGGAGGGGGGTCACAACCAACTAAGGGAGGGGGGTCACAACCAACTAAGGGAGGGGGGGTCACAACCAACTAAGGGAGGGGGGTCACAACCAACTAAGGGAGGGGGGTCACAACCAACTAAGGGAGGGTCACAACTAACTAAGGGGGCTAACAAGTAACTAAGGGGGGGTCACAAGTAACTAAAAGGTGGTCACAACTAAGGGAGGGGAACAACCATCTAAGGGGGGGGACACAACCAAGGGGGGCACAACTAACGGGGGGCACAACTAACTGGGAGGTCACAACTAACTAAGGGGGTCACAACTAACTGGGGGGATCACAATTAAGGGAGGGGGCACAATGAACTAAGGAGGGGTCACAACTAACTGGGGCGGCACAACTAACTAAAGGGGGGTCACAACTAACTGGGGGGGTCACAACCAACTAAGGGGGGGTCACAACCAACTAAGGGGGGGTCACAACTAAATGGGAGGGGCACAACTAAGGGAGGGGGTGCAACTAAGGGAGGGGGGCACAACTAAGGGGGGGGGTCACAACCAACTGGGGGCACAACTAACTGGGGGGTCACTAATAAGGGAGGGGAGTCACAACTAACTGGGGGGGTTACAGTAAACGAGGGGGCGCAACTAAGGGAGGGGGCACAACTAACAAAGGGAGTCATAACTAACTAATGGAGGGGGTCACAACTAAGGTGCAGATCCTCTCAGATGCAGCAGGGCTGAGCTTCTCAGATGCAGCAGAGCTGAGATTTTCATATATAGCAGAGCTGATCTTTCTGATGCAGCTGGCAAAAATCAGTCAGTTACAGAAGAGCGACATTAGTGAGATGTAGCAGAGCTGAGGTTTGCATTTGGCACAGTGATATTACAACCTGTTTTTTTTACATAGGACTGCAGGAAAACACGACGTACACAGAAAGCATCTCCAGACCATTCAATAACGGATACAGCTGTACTCCACTGCTACATGTGACAAGCTCAGCTCTGCTACCTGGCACTGTGCAGCTCAGCTGGTGACAGTGGTGTTCCCGGGCAGTGACATCGGCCGGGCATCGTGTGCGGGTCAGGAGGTCCTGGCGGTGACTGGCTACAATGGTATCCGGTGCTGACACACTGTGACTCACGTTCTCGTTGTTGACGTCGGTGTCGCTGGGGCAGCCGAACAGCTCCCGGCGCAGCAGGTTCCCGTCGTACTCCAGGAAGGTCAGGTACAGGTTCCGGAAGAATTCCACGTGTTTGTTCTTCACTCGCAGCTTCTTGGGAGAATTCCAGTGAATAACCTGCAAGAAAACAACAAAGAAATCGTCTGACCCCTGAAATACTCTGTGCTGCTGGGGGACCCCCACGTGTCACACGCAGAGCTGCCCAGAAGTGGGCAACACGCGGACCCCCTACCGGATCGGCACGCCCCTCTCCTGAAATACTCTGCGCTGCTTTAATCTTTCAATTGTGCTGAAACCCCATAAGAGGGAATTGTGTGCGATATGGGGGTCCGACTCACAGCGTCCTGCTTATTAGTGGGGGTCCGACTCACAGCGCCCTGCTTATTAGTGGGGGTCCGACTCACAGCATCCTGCTTATTAGTGGGGGTCCGACTCACAGCGTCCTGCTTATTAGTGGGGGTCCGACTCACAGCGTCCTGCTTATTAGTGGGGGTCCGACTCACAGCGTCCTGCTTATTAGTGGGGGTCCGACTCACAGCATCCTGCTTATTAGTGGGGTCTGACTCACAGCATCCTGCTTATTAGTGGGGGTCCGACTCACAGCATCCTGCTTATTAGTGGGAGTCCGACTCACAGCATCCTGCTTATTAGTGGGGGTCCGACTCACAGCATCCTGCTTATTAGTGGGGGTCCGACTCACAGCGTCCTGCTTATTAGTGGGGGTCCGACTCACTGCATCTTGCTTATTAGTGGGGGTCCGACTCACAGCGTCCTGCTTATTAGTGGGGGTCCGACTCACAGCGTCCTGCTTATTAGTGGGGGTCCGACTCACAGCATCTTGCTTATTAGTGGGGGTCCGACTCACAGCGTCCTGCCTATTAGTGGGGGTCCGACTCACAGCATCCTGCTTATTAGTGGGGGTCCGACTCACAGCGCCCTGCTTATTAGTGGGGGTCCGACTCACAGCGTCCTGCTTATTAGTGGGGGTCCGACTCACAGCATCCTGCTTATTAGTGGGGGTCCGACTCACAACGTCCTGCTTATTAGTGGGGGTCCTACTCACAGCATCCTGCTTATTAGTGGGGGTCCGACTCACAGCGTCCTGCTTATTAGTGGGGGTCCGACTCACAGCATCCTGCTTATTAGTGGGGTCCGACTCACAGCATCCTGCTTATTAGTGGGGTCCGACTCACAGCTTCCTGCTTATTAGTGGGGTCCGACTCACAGCGTCCTGCTTATTAGTGGGGGTCCGACTCACAGCGTCCTGCTTATTAGTGGGGTCCGACTCACAGCATCCTGCTTATTAGTGGGGTCCGACTCACAGCATCCTGCTTATTAGTGGGGTCCGACTCACAGCGTCCTGCTTATTAGTGGGGGTCCGACTAACAACGTCCTGCTTATTAGTGGGATCCGACTCACAGCGCCCTGCTTATTAGTGGGGTCCGACTCACAGCGTCCTGCTTATTAGTGGGGTCCGACTCACAGCGTCCTGCTTATTAGTGGGGTCCGACTCACAGCATCCTGCTTATTAGTGGGGGTCCGACTCACAACGTCCTGCTTATTAGTGGGGGTCCGACTCACAGCGTCCTGATTATTAGTGAGGATCCGACTCACAGCGTCCTGCTTATTAGTGGGGGTCCGACTCACAGCGTCCTGCTTATTACTGGGGGTCCGACTCACAGCGTCCTTATTAGCGGTGGGTTCGACTCACAGCTTCCTGCTTATTAGTGGGGGTCCGACTCACAGCGTCCTGCTTATTAGTGGGGGTCCGACTCACAGCATCCTGCTTATTAGTGGGGATCCGACTCACAGCGTCCTTCTTATTAGTGGGGTCCGACTCACAGCGTCCTTATTAGTGGGGGGTTCGACTCACAGCATCCTGCTTATTAGTGGGGTCCGACTCACAGCGTCCTTATTAGTGGGGGTTCGACTCACAGCGTTCTGCTTATCAGTGGGGTCCGACTCACAGCGTCCTGCTTATTAGTGGGGTCCGACTCACAGCGTCCTGCTTATTAGTGGGGGTCCGACTCACAGCTTCCTGCTTATTACTGGGGGTCCGACTCACAGCACCCTGCTTATTAGTGGGGGTCCAACTCACAGCATCCTGCTTATTAGTGGGGGTCCGACTCACAGCGTCCTGCTTATTAGTGAGGGTCCGACTCACAGCGTCCTTAATAGTGGGGGGTTCGACTCACAGAATCCTGCTTATTAGTGGGGGTCCGACTCACAGCGTCCTTATTAGTGGGGGGTTCGACTCACAGCGTCCTGCTTGTTAGTGGGGGTCCGACTCACAGCGTCCTGCTTATTAGTGGGGGTCCGACTCACAGCGTCCTTATTAGTGGGGGGTTCGACTCACAGCATCCTGCTTATTAGTGGGGGTCCGACTCACAGCATCCTGCTTATTACTGGGGGTCCGACTCACAGCATCCTGCTTATTAGTGGTGGTCCGACTCACAGCTTCCTGCTTATTACTGGGGGTCCGACTCACAGCATCCTGCTTATTACTGGGGGTCCGACTTACAGCATCCTGCTTATTAGTGGGGTCCGACTTACAGCATCCTGCTTATTGGGGGCCCGACTCACAGCATGCTGCTTATTAGTGGGGGGTCCGACTCACAGCATCCTGCTTATTACTGGGGGTCCGACTCACAGCATCCTGCTTATTACTGGGGGTCCGACTCACAGCATCCTGCTTATTACTGGGGGTCCGACTCACAGCGTCCTGCTTATTAGTGAGGATCCGACTCACAGCGTCCTGCTTATTAGTGGGGGTCCGACTCACAGCGTCCTGCTTATTACTGGGGGTCCGACTCACAGCGTCCTTATAAGTGGGGGGTTCGACTCACAGCTTCCTGCTTATTAGTGGGGGTTCGACTCACAGCGTCCTGCTTATTAGTGGGGGTCTGACTCACAGCATCCTGCTTATTAGTGGGGGTCCGACTCACAGCATCCTGCTTATTAGTGGGGGTCCGACTCACAGCGTCCTTCTTATTAGTGGGGTCCGACTCACAGCGTCCTTATTAGTGGGGGGTTCGACTCACAGCATCCTGCTTATTAGTGGGGTCCGACTCACAGCGTCCTTATTAGTGGGGGGTTCGACTCACAGCGTCCTGCTTATCAGTGGGGTCCGACTCACAGCGTCCTGCTTATCAGTGGGGTCCGACTCACAGCGTCCTGCTTATTAGTGGGGTCCGACTCACAGCGTCCTGCTTATTAGTGGGGGTCCGACTCACAGCTTCCTGCTTATTACTGGGGGTCCGACTCACAGCATCCTGCTTATTAGTGGGGGTCCGACTCACAGCATCCTGCTTATTAGTGGGGGTCCGACTCACAGCTTCCTGCTTATTAGTGGGGGTCCGACTCACAGCGTCCTTATTAGTGGGGGGTTCGACTCACAGCATCCTGCTTATTAGCGGGGTCTGACTCACAGCGTCCTGCTTATTAGTGGGGGTCCGACTCACAGCGTCCTGCTTATTAGTGGGGGTCCGACTCACAGCGTCCTGCTTATTAGTGGGGGTCCGACTCACAGCGTCATGCTTATTAGTGGGGGTCCGACTCACAGCGTCCTGCTTATTACTGGGGGTCCGACTCACAGCGTCCTTATTAGTGGGGGGTTCGACTCACAGCATCCTGCTTATTACTGGGGGTCCGACTCACAGCATCCTGCTTATTAGTGGGGGTCCGATTCACAGCATCCTGCTTATTAGTGGGGTCCGACTTACAGCATCCTGCTTCTTAGTGGGGTCCGACTCACAGCATCCTGCTTATTAGTGGGGTCCGACTCACAGCATCCTGCTTATTAGTGGGGGTCCGACTCACAGCGTCCTGTTTATTAGTGGGGGTCCGACTCACAGCATGCTGCTTAATAGTGGGGGTCCCACTCACAGCATTCCTGGTTATTAGTGGTGGTCCGACTCACAGCATACTGCTTAATAGTGGGGGTCCCACTCACAGCATTCCTGGTTATTAGTGGTGGTCCGACTCACAGCATACTTCTTATTACTGGGGTCTGACTCACAGCATCCTGCTTATTAGTGGGGGTCCGATTCACAGCGTCCTGCTTATTACTGGGGGGTCCGACTCACAGCATCCTGCTTATTAGTGGTGGTCCGACTCACAGCATACTGCTTAATAGTGGGGGTCCCACTCACAGCATTCCTGGTTATTAGTGGTGGTCCGACTCACAGCATACTTCTTATTACTGGGGTCTGACTCACAGCATCCTGCTTATTAGTGGGGGTCCGACTCACAGCGTCCTGCTTATTACTGGGGGGTCCGACTCACAGCATCCTGCTTATTAGTGGGGGTCCGACTCACAGCGACCTGCTTATTAGTGGGGGTCCGACTCACAGCATGCTGCTTATTAGTGGGGGTCCGACTCACAGCATCCTGCTTATTACTGGGGGTCCGACTCACAGCATCCTGCTTATTACTGGGGGTCCGACTCACAGCATCCTGCTTATTACTGGGGGTCCGACTCACAGCGTCCTGCTTATCAGTGGGGGTCCAACTCACAGCATCCTGCTTATTACTGGGGGTCCGACTCAAAGCATCCTGCATATTAGTGGGGGTCTGACTCACAGGATCCTGTTTATTAGTGGGGACCGACTCACAGCATCCTGCTTATTAGTGGGGGTCCGACTCACCGCGTCCTGCTTATTAGTGGGGTCTGACTCACAGCATCCTGCTTATTAGTGAGGGTCCGACTCACAGCGTCCTTAATAGTGGGGGGTTCGACTCACAGCATCCTGCTTATTACTGGGGGTCCGACTCACAGCATCCTGCTTATTACTGGGGGTCCGACTCACAGCGTCCTGCTTATCAGTGGGGGTCCAACTCACAGCATCCTGCTTATTACTGGGGGTCCGACTCAAAGCATCCTGCATATTAGTGGGGGTCTGACTCACAGGATCCTGTTTATTAGTGGGGACCGACTCACAGCATCCTGCTTATTAGTGGGGGTCCGACTCACCGCGTCCTGCTTATTAGTGGGGTCTGACTCACAGCATCCTGCTTATTAGTGGGGGTCCGTCTCACAGCATCTTGTGCCTACTATTGCAGTGAGTAAATGGAGCTGTAATACCAGCCTCAGCCACTAGTAAATGCTTGGCGCTGTGCCTGATAAATAATAAAGGGGAGGCGGCCTTCACTATTAGACCCCTTAGCGGATATTTAGGGGGGCTTTTTTGTTCTGTGCAGATACATTTCGGGGAGGATAACTAAGCAGATGTGCAGATCTGACATTGAGGAAAGCTGGGTGACAACCCCTTTAAGGGCTCTACTGGCGCCTATATTGGTCAGCAGTGCCCAGCTTTCTCGGATAGAAGTGTCACATATTAACAACCAGCGGGGGACAAGATTGGGGGGTGAGGGGTCCAGTCTGCTCGCCAGTCGCCAGCATTTGGGAATTTTCTGGGATATTACCGGTGCCTTAGCACTTAGCAGGACGGGGGCCACCAGCCAACTTCACCTTAAAGGGGAACTCCACTACAACTGCTTTGCAGAATATATGAATTTTGCCACCTAGTGTTCAGATACAATACTGCACAGAATCACTTTAGCAACATAGGCGCATTCATATGTAGCCAATGTGAATATTAAGTGGCCAAAATCCTGCGGAGGGGGCGCAGACACCGCCCCTATAATATGTGGGGTGCAGCCCCCCAGCTCACCTCTCTGTAAGGTTTGTAGAAACCCTAAATTAAAGAGACAAGCAGTACCTTGTCTGAACTCTAGGTGGCGATGTAGAAAACGCCCTCTCTATTGTGTCCCGCTGTGGACAGGAATCAGACATCACCCATAATGTGTGTGTGTGTGTGTATATATATATATATATGTGTGTGATATGTCATGTGCATAGTATGGCAGCATTACGTGGGAATTGCATGTTACTGTTGTTTTTAGCACAGTAGGATGGTGTATTATAGGATGGCGGTATTATGTAAATGCACCGTATGACAATGCAATATGACAGCAGTATGGCAGTGTTATGAGAGTATGGTATGACAGTATTATGCGAGCATGGTATGGCAGTATTATGTGATTATAGTATGGCAGTATTATGTGAGTATGGTTTGGTAGAATTATGTGAGTACGGTATGTATGACAGTATTATTCAAATACTGTATAGCATTGTTGTGTAAGCACTGTATAGCAGTGATATGTAAGTATGATAGCATTATGTAAGTATGGTATGATAGTATTATGTAAACACTGTATGTCAGTATTATGTGACTATGGTATGGCAGTATTATATAAGTATGGTATGTCAGTATTATGTGACTATGGTATGTCAGTATTATGTGACTATGGTATGGCTGTATTATGTGACTATGGTATGGCTGTATTATGTGAGCATGGTATGGCAGTATTATGTGAGCATGGTATGGCAGTATTATGTGAGCATGGTATGACACTACTATGTGAGTATGGTATGGCAGTATTATGTGAACACTGTATGTTACTGTTGCTTTTAGCACAGTAGGATGGTATATTATAAGATGGCAGTATTATGGCAGTATTAGTCTCCATTTTACACCACAAATGCTAGTTCTTCATCTTGCTGTAGCCGTTGCTGGTAGCTTAATAGTCATAAATATTGTGTCCAGTCAGATATACGAACATGTACATGCAAATCCTTTTCCAAACAGTATTTTCTGGGCATTAAGAACATTTTTGAGGACAAACGTGCCCTGCAATATCCTGCACCGTCCACTGGATGGCAAAAGAGAGCTCTGCAAAGCAAAAATTCCTCCCAGTGCAGAAAAAATCCGACTAACCTTCAAATCTCCCTCATTTATCTGTAAGTCACCGTTATACCGAGCTGTCAGCCTGGAGCGGCAGCACTGACATCACACAGATTCGGGGTGTTTGACCAAGAAAATTAAAGTCCCTTAACCTCTTCGTTGCCAGGAGAGACGTCAAGTTTGTCCGCCTTCCTTGATGCCCCGATGGACGTGTATTGATGAGTGGCAATTAGCACAGAGCGACAGGCGATCAAATGGTCTGCCGAAAAATGAACGTGCCCATCACCGAGGGGATTTCACAGAACATATAACTAGTGACATTGTGATTGTGAGTCCCGATGGGCACAGGGATGATGTCTGAACAGTGCCGTATAAGCCAGGAAAAGGAATCGCCCCAGTCCTGAAATCTGCATCCAAAGGAGTCACTAGCAAATTACACTCCCTCATTCCTGACACCTAAAAACGAAGTATTTACACATTAAAAACAAGTCATTCCACTTTAAAGATTAAGCGTTTGATCCTTAAAAAGCAAGTATTACCATCTTAAAAAGCAAGTATTATCATCTTAAAAAGGAATTACTTCCACCTCAAAATAGCTAGTACTTCCAACTTAAAAAAAACTAGTACTTCCACCTTAAAAAAGGAACTACTTCCACCTTAAAAAAGGAACTATGTCCACCTTAGAAAGGAACTACTTCCACCTTAAAAAAGGAACTATGTCCACCTTAGAAAGGAACTACTTCCACCTTAAAAAAGGAACTACTTCCACCTTAGAAAGGAACTACGTCCACCTTAGAAAGGAACTACTTCCACCTTAGAAAGGAACTACGTCCACCTTAGAAAGGAACTACTTCCACCTTAGAAAGGAACTACGTCCACCTTAGAAAGGAACTACGTCCACCTTAGAAAGGAACTACTTCCACCTTAGAAAGGAACTACTTCCACCTTAGAAAGGAACTACTTCCACCTTAAAAAAGGAACTACTTCCACCTTAGAAAGGAACTACTTCCACCTTAAAAAAGGAACTACTTCCACCTTAGAAAGGAACTATGTCCACCTTAGAAAGGAACTACTTCCACCTTAAAAAAGGAACTACTTCCACCTTAGAAAGGAACTACGTCCACCTTAGAAAGGAACTACTTCCACCTTAGAAAGGAACTACGTCCACCTTAGAAAGGAACTACTTCCACCTTAGAAAGGAACTACGTCCACCTTAGAAAGGAACTACTTCCACCTTAAAAAGCAAATACCGTACTTCCACCTTAAAAATCAATTATTATTTACTCATCTTAAAAAATAACTACTTCCACTTTAAAAAATTGTCACACTAGCATTAGCACTGGCAGCATGGCAGTATAATCTCAGCATCATACAGCAGTACTATATGAGATCTTTAAGGACGCTTTACCTGGATACTCCATATCATTATGTCTAAGCCATCTGGGCTACAGTTAGCAGTATTATGGCGGTACTATGTGTGGGATGTATATAACACTATCATCTATAAACATTGCGGTCTTATTTGGGCTTTATATAGTGGTATTATCATCACTATATATTCCAGTATTATGTGAGCTGCATATAGGAGTATCATCTTGTCACTATGTAGCGATATTATGAGCGTTGCATATGTCAGTATCATTTAGACATGACATGGCAGTATTATTTGGGCAATATATTATGTGGTCTGTACATAAAATTCTCATCTTACCACTATATGGCAGTATTTTTGGTTAATTACCACTATACCACTGGAATGTATGGACTTTATGATGGAATTATATGGGTTGTATATGTGGTATTTTTCTGCCGCTATAAGACTGTATTATGTAGGCTACATAGCAGCATCATTTTTTGGCATTATATGGTGGAATTACTTGTGCACGCTATGGCTGTTTAACATAGGTTGAACGTGACAGTATGGTTTTGGCAAAATATCATGAAATTACATGGGTCGTATATGGTGGTATTATCTGGGCACTATAAGGCTGTGAACCAGTGAATCATATTAACAGTATATGGCGGTATTTTGGGGGCTACATAAAGTGATATCATCTTGGTACTATATGGTCGTATATTTGAGTATCACAGTACTAATATATGGCGGTATTTTGGAGGGCTATATATGGTTATATTATCTTGATACTATATTGCTAATATGTGGGCTGAATATGACGGCATTATCTTGACACTGTATGGTGGGATTACGTGGGTTGTAAATGGCGGTATTTTTACGGTTATATGGTTGCATATGGATTGTATATAATGGTAATATCTTGATACTGTATGATGGAATTATGTGGGTTGTTTATGACGGTTTTTTTTGTGCTACATAAAGTTGTATAATCTTGACACTATATGGCAGTACGTGAGAGTACTACATGGCAGTATATTAGGGGCTATTTAAAGTTGTATTATCTTAGCTTTATATGGATGTGTATGATAGCATTATAGTACTAACATATGGCGGTACTTTGGGGGCTATATAGGGTTATATTACCTTGATACCATATGACTAATATGTGGCGTGCATGTGACGGTAATATCTTGACAGTGTATGGTGGAATTATGTGGCTTGAATGTGGCGGTAATTTTTGGGCTATATATGGCTGTATTATCTTGCCACTACATGGCTGCAATATGTGGCTTGTATATAATGGTATTATCTTGAGGCTGTATGGTGGAATTATGTGGGTTATATATGGCGGTACTTTCGAGGCTATTTGTTATGGATGTACTATATAGTACCAATATATGGCGATATTTTGGAGTTCTAGATCTGGTTATATTATCTTGATACCATAAGGCTAATATGTGGGCAGAATGTGATGGTGATATCTTGGCACTGTATGGTGGGTGGTATATGGCGGTATTTTAGTGCAATATGCAGTTGTATTGTCTTGCCACTAAATGGCTGTAAAATGAGGGTTGTATACAGAGGTAATAACTTGACACGGTATGGTGGCATTATGTGAGTTGTATATGGCGGTATTATTTTGCTACCATGTGGCCGTATTATGTGACTCGTCGCCTAATTTCCTGTATACCTGTCCCTGTGTGTACATGCTCGCGCCGCTCTATGAACACCCGCTGACAATAAAGCTGACAGCAGCGCTGCAGCCGGTTATGACATCTTTGAAGGCTCAAACGTGACAGATCCCGCGGTGACTTTGTAGACACCTGCTCCGCAGACTGTCGCCCAGAGGACGGCTCTGCAGGTAACGTCTGTGCGCGCAGCTGGCGGTGCCTGACTTCTTCTGATATGTTTTGTCTCCACGATTCAAAGGTAATTTGAGTGTTCGTTATGTGCTGGCACGTGAGAGTCCGCACTCCTGTCACAGCCAGAGCTGCATCCCATTACCAGGTATCTGCACCAAAGCTCTCTCATAATGCACTGCACAATTCAGATTGCAGCTCTGGGTGTAACTAGAGTGTAACACATCATGTAACCAAGTGAGTAGGTGCTAGTGCAGACATGATAAGTGCTGCAGAATTTTGCACGCAGCTTTGGATGTGACTGGAGTATAAGATAAGTTCTTCCAGGTCTCGTTCGCTCCGTGCAATTACTTCAGGCAGAAATTAGCGAAGTGATTACTCGGCTTTTCTTATCACAAGGAAATATTTCGGGGCGGCGAAGACGACGCTGTGTCGTCCCCGCGTGAAGCGAAAGTCACAATGTAACGGGGGGGGAAGAACCCACAAAAACCAAGTGAAGGTTAATGACCGGTATAATGGGCGCCGATTACCGCGCCACGAAGGGTTTACTGTTCTCACTGCCCGTCGTGACAGAAGGCTGAGGATGAAGAAAAGGAAACGCACAAAGGCTCCGGACGGGGCGCGACACGAACGACGCAACGTACAGGGAGAAGAAATGGAGAACACAGGTCCGAGATTCCCAGGCCTGAAGGGACATCGGGAATATTTATCCCACACCAATGGGGTTAATCATCCCATAACACCAGGGATACCCCCCTATACCACCAGGGATACCCCCCCAAAACACCAGGGATACCACCCACATACCACCAGGGATACCCCCCCAAAACACCAGGGATACTACCCACATACCACCAGGGATACCCCCCCAAAACACCAGGGATACTACCCACATACCACCAGGGATACCCCCCTATACCACCAGGGATACTCCCCCAAAACACCAGGGATACCCCCTATGCCACCAGGGATACCCCCCAAAACACCAGGGATACTACCCACATACCACCAGGGATACCTCCCCCAAAACACCAGGGATACCCCCCTATACCACCGGGGATACCCCCCAAAACACCAGGGATACTACCCACATACCACCGGGGATACTCCCCCAAAACACCAGGGATACTACCCACATACCACCAGGGATACCCCCCAAAACACCAGGGATACTACCCACATACCACCGGGGATACTCCCCCAAAACACTAGGGATACTACCCACATACCACCGGGGATACTCCCCCAAAACACCAGGGATACTACCCACATACCACCAGGGATACCCCCCCAAAACACCAGGGATACTACCCACATACCACCGGGGATACTCCCCCAAAACACCAGGGATACTACCCACATACCACCAGGGATACCCCCCCAAAACACCAGGGATACTACCCACATACCACCGGGGATACTCCCCCAAAACACTAGGGATACTACCCACATACCACCAGGGATACCCCCCCAAAACAACAGGGATACTACCCACATACCACCGGGGATACTCCCCCAAAACACCAGGGATACTACCCACATACCACCAGGGATACCTCCCCGAAAACACCAGGGATACCCCCCTATACCACCGGGGATACTCCCCCAAAACACCAGGGATACTACCCACATACCACCAAGGATACCTCCCCCATAACACCAGGGATACATCCTCCAAAACACCAGGGTTACCCATATACCACCAGGGATACCTCCCCCATAACACCAGGGATACCTCCCCCATAACACCAGGGGTACTCCCCCTATACCACCAAGGATACCTCCCCCATAACACCAGGGATACTACCCATATACCACCAGGGATACCTCCCCCATAACACCAGGGGTACCTCCCCCATAACACCAGGGGTACTCCCCCTATACCACCAAGGATACCTCCCCCATAACACCAGGGGTACTCCCCCTATACCACCAGAGATACCTCCCCCATAACACCAGGGGTACTCCCTCTATACCACCAGGGATACTCCCCCTATACCACCAGGGATTCTCACCCTACACCACCAGGGATACCTCCCCCATAACACCAGGGATACTCCCCCCTATACCAGAAGGGATACTCCCCCTATACCAGAAGGGACACTCCCCCTATACCAGAAGGGATACTCGCCCTATACCACCAGGGATACTCCCCCTATGCCACCAGGGAAACGCCTCTATACCATCAGGGACACTCCCCTATAGCAACAGGGAAATGCCTCTATACCACCAGGGACACTTCCCCTATACCAGCAGGGATTCTCACTCTATACCACGAGGAATACTCCCCCTATAACACCAGGGACACTCCCCCTATACCACCAGGGATATTCTCCCCTATACCATATACTGTATGTTGCGATTAATCCGTTA
This sequence comes from Dendrobates tinctorius, assembly GCF_039654945.1. Taxonomy (NCBI): domain Eukaryota; kingdom Metazoa; phylum Chordata; class Amphibia; order Anura; family Dendrobatidae; genus Dendrobates; species Dendrobates tinctorius. The sequence goes on from NW_027361688.1 coordinate 3,856,217, forward strand.
CGTAAACACTGATGATGTAGAAAACAGAAAGTAGAAATTTAAAAAAAAAAACCACTTGCCTGATGTTCTATACATAAACTTTGTTCCGCCCTTGATAAGAAATCACGAGGTGAGATCCATCTCTCTGTCCAGTGTAAGACGCCCGGAGGGAATGTGGAGCAGCTTGTTCCTCCCGTCATTAATTTGTGCGGAATGCTTTATTATGTCTCTTATTAATTACATAACATCCTCTCTTACTAGATGAAGAGCAGAGCGAGCTGGGGGAAGATTCTCCCGGTGTCATATGTCTGCGCGGTAACGGGGAAAGGTGTCACGTCACATGGACGGGTGCAGGCGTCCCATCACGGAACACCAAGAGAGGCGCCGGGACCGGCCACCGAACCGCGGGAACTCCGGCAATATGTGCAAAGAACAAGAACGACGATCCGAGGGCGGAACACGAGACCTCCGGATAAAAGAGCCATTATCCACCGAGATCTAGGGAACATCCCACGGACTACACATCTATCTATCTATCTATCTATTATCTATTTGTCTAACTGGCGGATCTTTCCTTTCGTCTGTAGCGACACGTGCAATATATAAGACTTCTTCTCTGAAACAATCACACCTCACCTTCAGATCGGAGACATCTCTGTAGCATTGCTCAGAGCGGGTGTGATCCGATAGCTGCACGTTCCAGAAACAGGGAAGCTGATGGACCAAGAACGGGTTCTGCTTGATGACAGCATTAAAGATGTCCTGGAGAAAGACACAAAGAAAGCACAAACTGTACAATTCACTGTATATACATATTCTTCTACACAGAGTGTAGTATTATAGTAGTTATATTCTTGTACATACGAGCAGTATTATAGTAGTTATATTCTTGTACATAGGGGGCAGTATTATAGTAGTTATATTCTTGCACATAGGAGCAGTATTATAGTAGTTATATTCTTATACACAGGAGCAGTATTATAGTAGTTATATTCTTGTACACAGGAGCAGTATTATAGTAGTTATATTCTTGTACAAAGGAGCAGTATTATAGTAGTTATATTCTTGTACATAGGGGCAGTATTATAGTAGTTATATTCTTGTACATAGGAGCAGTATTATAGTAGTTATATTCTTGTACATAGGGGCAGTATTATAGTAGTTATATTCTTGTACATAGAGAGCAGTATTATAGTAGTTATATTCTTGTACATAGGAGCAGTATTATAGTAGTTATATTCTTGTACATAGGGGGCAGTATTATAGTAGTTATATTCTTGTACATAGAGAGCAGTATTATAGTAGTTATATTCTTGTACATAGAGAGCAGTATTATAGTAGTTATATTCTTATACACAGGAGCAGTATTATAGTAGTTATATTCTTGTACAAAGGAGCAGTATTATAGTAGTTATATTCTTGTACATAGGGGCAGTATTATAGTAGTTATATTCTTGTACATAGGGGCAGTATTATAGTAGTTATATTCTTGTACATAGGAGCAGTATTATAGTAGTTATATTCTTGTACATAGGGGGCAGTATTATAGTAGTTATATTCTTGTACATAGAGAGCAGTATTATAGTAGTTATATTCTTGTACATACGAGCAGTATTATAGTAGTTATATTCTTGTACATAGGGGGCAGTATTATAGTAGTTATATTCTTATACACAGGAGCAGTATTATAGTAGTTATATTCTTGTACAAAGGAGCAGTATTATAGTAGTTATATTCTTGTACATAGGGGCAGTATTATAGTAGTTATATTCTTGTACATAGGGGCAGTATTATAGTAGTTATATTCTTGTACATAGGAGCAGTATTATAGTAGTTATATTCTTGTACATAGGGGGCAGTATTATAGTAGTTATATTCTTGTACATAGGGGCAGTATTATAGTAGTTATATTCTTGTACATAGGGGCAGTATTATAGTAGTTATATTCTTGTACATACGAGCAGTATTATAGTAGTTATATTCTTGTACATAGGGGGCAGTATTATAGTAGTTATATTCTTGTACACAGGAGCAGTATTATAGTAGTTATATTCTTGTACAAAGGAGCAGTATTATAGTAGTTATATTCTTGTACATAGGGGCAGTATTATAGTAGTTATATTCTTGTACATAGGGGCAGTATTATAGTAGTTATATTCTTGTACATAGGAGCAGTATTATAGTAGTTATATTCTTGTACATAGGGGGCAGTATTATAGTAGTTATATTCTTGTACATAGGGGCAGTAATATAGTAGTTATATTCTTGTACATAGGGGGCAGTATTATAGTAGTTATATTCTTGTACATAGGAGCAGTATTATAGTAGTTATATTCTTGTACATAGGGGGCAGTATTATAGTAGTTATATTCTTGTACATAGGGGCAGTATTATAGTAGTTATATTCTTGTACATAGGGGCAGTATTATAGTAGTTATATTCTTGTACATAGGGGCAGTATTATAGTAGTTATATTCTTGTACATAGGAGCAGTATTATAGTAGTTATATTCTTGTACATAGGAGCAGTATTATAGTAGTTATATTCTTGTACATAGGGGCAGTATTATAGTAGTTATATTCTTGTACATAGGAGCAGTATTATAGTAGTTATATTCTTGTACATAGGGGCAGTATTATAGTAGTTATATTCTTGTACATAGGGGGCAGTATTATAGTAGTTATATTCTTGTACATAGGGGCAGTATTATAGTAGTTATATTCTTGTACATAGGGGCAGTATTATAGTAGTTATATTCTTGTACATAGGGGCAGTATTATAGTAGTTATATTCTTGTACATAGGGGGCAGTATTATAGTAGTTATATTCTTGTACATAGTGGGCAGTATTATAGTAGTTATATTCTTGTACATAGGAGCAGTATTATAGTAGGTATATTCTTGTACATAGGGGGCAGTATTATAGTAGTTATATTCTTGTACATAGGGGGCAGTATTATAGTAGTTATATTCTTGTACATAGGGGCAGTATTATAGTAGTTATATTCTTGTACATAGGGGGCAGTATTATAGTAGTTATATTCTTGTACATAGAAGCAGTATTATAGTAGTTATATTCTTGTACATAGGAGCAGTATTATAGTAGTCATATTCCTGTACATAGGGGATAGTATTATAGTAGTTATATTCTTGTACATAGGGGGTAGTATTATAGTAGTTATATTCTTGTACATAGGAGCAGTATTATAGTAGTTATATTCTTGTACATAGGGGCAGTATTATAGTAGTTATATTCTTGTACATAGGGGGTAGTATTATAGTAGTTATATTCTTGTACATAGGGGGTAGTATTATAGTAGTTATATTCTTGTACATAGGAGCAGTATTATAGTAGTTATATTCTTGTACATAGGGGCAGTATTATAGTAGTTATATTCTTGTACATAGGGGCAGTATTATAGTAGTTATATTCGTCTACTTAGGGGGCAGTATTATTGTGGTTACATTGTTGAACATGGAGCCCTTACTTGTCTGACTAGAACACATACAGTAGAGCCATGATTTTCTGCTCTGATGCAGTGAATCCTGACCAGACTTAATGCTGCCATCATGATGCCGGGCACACAGGCCGTTACTTGTACTGTACCCACTCCTTGCATAACAGTTCTGTATTTTGTCGACATTAAATATTCATCCGCCCTTACTGGCTTATTATAAGTATAGCTGACACATGGATCTTGTTTTCACAGCGAGGTCTGAGAAGATGAGGTGAAGCATGAATATTTCCACCTCTGAACAGATATCATAGCTGCGCACTCACTTGATCAGCCAAGGAGGTAGATAACATGCTCATCAGTTCCCGTTCTGCCGTCAGACGCCACATCTGTTCCCACTTCATTTTGCGTAACTTGTCCAGAAGCAAAAGTATCACCCCTGTAAGAAAACGAGGCAATAAATTGATCAATCAACTGATAATTAATAACATTATGTAAATCATTTACTAACAGGGTTCTGAAGTTTTTAAATTGCTTTAATTAGTTAGTCGGCATGAAAAGAAGCAAGTTTGTAACTGACTTCCTTTTTCTACTGCTTTTATCTTTTATAGTGTACAGCTGGTTTCCATGGAGAGTAGCTAGATTCCAGTGAAGTAGTTACATTCCAGGAGAGGGGTTAACTCTTAACATTCCAGCTAGATTTTCCCAGTCCATTGATTTATATACAGCAGAACTTGTGATAAGTTTTATAGTTCTAATAATACTACAACTCTATGTCACTCAAAGAGGAGAGCCCACCATACCAAAAACCAGAAAGTGAGGAGACTGAAAGGAGATTGCATAGCCCTGAGCTGCTCAAGAGACAACTTGCGACTATCCCTTCAATTAACGGTACACATAATAGACTGTGACTTTACGAGCACCGTCATACGGTTATCGGACACTGATGGTGGGCGGCGATTCAGCTTTGTGCGAGGGCCGGACTGTATGGTCTTATCCTAAAATCAATCTGTTAATAAACATATCATTGGTCAATCAACCAATAGTCCAGTAAAATCACCTAATATCTAATTTTACCAATTAGGCAATTAATCAGTAGTCTAATCAATTAATAGTCTAGGCAAACAATTGGTGGTCCCATCGGTCAACTAACATGCCAATCAATCGATTCTCCAGCTGACCAAGTGCTAGTACAGTTAGTGAATCTACCAACATATACCTCAATGAACTCAGCAATCAATTAATTGATAATTCAATCAACCAACTCAATTCACTCAAATCAATCAATAACCATCTCAAGCAATCAACGGTCCGATCAACTAATACATCAATTATTAATGAACCACTAGTAGACGAGTTATCAAATCATTCAACTAAATGTCTAATATCCGACAATTGCGCAATCAACCCACAAACAGTCTGTGCAACAATCAACACAATCAACAGTCCAATCACTCAGCCACCAATCCGGCAATGAATGTATGATGAAAAAGTTCAATTGGGTCCAATCACAAGTACAATTAAACACTAGAGATGAGTGTATTACGTGCTCATTAAGTAGGCATGTGCTCTGTGTATACGTGTGTCTGTATGTATGTGCTCTGTGTATACACGTGTGTGTATGTGCTCTGTGTATACACGTGTCTGTATGTATGTGCTCTGTGTATACGTGTGTCTGTATGTATGTGCTCTGTGTATACGTGTGTCTGTATGTATGTGCTCTGTGTATAAACGTGTGTGTATGTGCTCTGTGTATACACGTGTCTGTATGTATGTGCTCTGTGTATACACGTGTCTGTATGTATGTGCTCTGTGTATACGTGTGTCTGTATGTATGTGCTCTGTGTATACACGTGTGTGTATGTGCTCTGTGTATACACGTGTCTGTATGTATGTGCTCTGTGTATACACGTGTCTGTATGTATGTGCTCTGTGTATACACGTGTCTGTATGTATGTGCTCTGTGTATACACGTGTCTGTATGTATGTGCTCTGTGTATACACGTGTCTGTATGTATGTGCTCTGTGTATACGTGTGTCTGTATGTATGTGCTCTGTGTATACACGTGTGTGTATGTGCTCTGTGTATACACGTGTGTGTATGTATGTGCTCTGTGTATACACGTGTGTGTATGTATGTGCTCTGTGTATACACGTGTGTGTATGTATGTGCTCTGTGTATACACGTGTGTGTATGTATGTGCTCTGTGTATACACGTGTCTGTATGTATGTGCTCTGTGTATACACGTGTCTGTATGTATGTGCTCTGTGTATACACGTGTCTGTATGTATGTGCTCTGTGTATACACGTGTCTGTATGTATGTGCTCTGTGTATACACGTGTCTGTATGTATGTGCTCTGTGTATACACGTGTCTGTATGTATGTGCTCTGTGTATACACGTGTCTGTATGTATGTGCTGTGTATACACGTGTCTGTATGCATGTGCTCTGTGTATACACGTGTCTGTATGTATGTGCTCTGTGTATACACGTGTCTGTATGTATGCGCTCTGTGTATACACGTGTCTGTATGTATGTGCTCTGTGTATACACGTGTCTGTATGTATGTGCTCTGTGTATACGTGTGTCTGTATGTATGTGCTCTGTGTATACACGTGTGTGTATGTGCTCTGTGTATACACGTGTCTGTATGTATGTGCTCTGTGTATACACGTGTCTGTATGTATGTGCTCTGTGTATACACGTGTCTGTATGTATGTGCTCTGTGTATACACGTGTCTGTATGTATGTGCTCTGTGTATACACGTGTCTGTATGTATGTGCTCTGTGTATACGTGTGTCTGTATGTATGTGCTCTGTGTATACACGTGTGTGTATGTGCTCTGTGTATACACGTGTGTGTATGTATGTGCTCTGTGTATACACGTGTGTGTATGTATGTGCTCTGTGTATACACGTGTGTGTATGTATGTGCTCTGTGTATACACGTGTGTGTATGTATGTGCTCTGTGTATACACGTGTCTGTATGTATGTGCTCTGTGTATACACGTGTCTGTATGTATGTGCTCTGTGTATACACGTGTCTGTATGTATGTGCTCTGTGTATACACGTGTCTGTATGTATGTGCTCTGTGTATACACGTGTCTGTATGTATGTGCTCTGTGTATACACGTGTCTGTATGTATGTGCTCTGTGTATACACGTGTCTGTATGTATGTGCTGTGTATACACGTGTCTGTATGCATGTGCTCTGTGTATACACGTGTCTGTATGTATGTGCTCTGTGTATACACGTGTCTGTATGTATGCGCTCTGTGTATACACGTGTGTGTATGTATGCGCTCTGTGTATACACGTGTGTGTATGTATGTGCTCTGTGTATACACGTGTGTGTATGTATGTGCTCTGTGTATACACGTGTCTGTATGTATGTGCTCTGTGTATACACATGTGTGTATGTATGTGCTCTGTGTATACACGTGTGTGTATGTATGTGCTCTGTGTATACACGTGTGTGTATGTATGTGCTCTGTGTATACACGTGTGTGTATGTATGTGCTCTGTGTATACACGTGTGTGTATGTATGTGCTCTGTGTATACACGTGTCTGTATGTATGTGCTCTGTGTATACACGTGTCTGTATGTATGTGCTCTGTGTATACACGTGTCTGTATGTATGTGCTCTGTGTATACACGTGTCTGTATGTATGTGCTCTGTGTATACACGTGTCTGTATGTATGTGCTCTGTGTATACACGTGTCTGTATGTATGTGCTCTGTGTATACACGTGTCTGTATGTATGTGCTCTGTGTATACACGTGTCTGTATGTATGTGCTCTGTGTATACACGTGTCTGTATGTATGTGCTGTGTATACACGTGTGTGTATGTATGTGCTCTGTGTATACACGTGTCTGTATGTATGTGCTCTGTGTATACACGTGACTGTATGTATGTGCTCTGTGTATACACGTGTCTGTATGTATGTGCTCTGTGTATACACGTGTCTGTATGTATGTGCTCTGTGTATACACGTGTCTGTATGCATGTGCTCTGTGTATACACGTGTCTGTATGCATGTGCTCTGTGTATACACGTGTCTGTATGTATGTGCTCTGTGTATACGTGTGTCTGTATGTATGTGCTCTGTGTATACACGTGTCTGTATGTATGTGCTCTGTGTATACACGTGTCTGTATGTATGTGCTCTGTGTATACACGTGTCTGTATGTATGTGCTCTGTGTATACACGTGTCTGTATGTATGTGCTCTGTGTATACACGTGTCTGTATGTATGTGCTCTGTGTATACATGTCTGTATGTATGTGCTCTGTGTATACACGTGTCTGTATGTATGTGCTCTGTGTATACACGTGTCTGTATGTATGTGCTCAGTGTATACACGTGTGTGTATGTATGCGCTCTGTGTATACACATGTGTGTATGTATGTGCTCTGTGTATACACGTGTCTGTATGTATGTGCTCTGTGTATACACATGTGTGTATGTATGTGCTCTGTGTATACACGTGTGTGTATGTATGTGCTCTGTGTATACACGTGTGTGTATGTATGTGCTCTGTGTATACACGTGTGTGTATGTATGTGCTCTGTGTATACACGTGTGTGTATGTATGTGCTCTGTGTATACACGTGTCTGTATGTATGTGCTCTGTGTATACACGTGTGTGTATGTATGCGCTCTGTGTATACACGTGTGTGTATGTATGTGCTCTGTGTATACACGTGTGTGTATGTATGTGCTCTGTGTATACACGTGTGTGTATGTATGTGCTCTGTGTATACACGTGTGTGTATGTATGTGCTCTGTGTATACACGTGTGTGTATGTATGTGCTCTGTGTATACACATGTGTGTATGTATGTGCTCTGTGTATACACGTGTGTGTATGTATGCGCTCTGTGTATACACGTGTCTGTATGTATGCGCTCTGTGTATACACGCGTCTGTATGTCCTCTGTGTATATGTGTCTGTATGTATGTGCTCTGTGTATACACGTGTGTGTATGTATGTGCTCTGTGTATACACGTGTGTGTATGTATGTGCTCTGTGTATACACGTGTCTGTATGTATGTGCTCTGTGTATACACGTGTCTGTATGTATGTGCTCTGTGTATACGTGTGTGTATGTATGTGCTCTGTGTATACACGTGTCTGTATGTATGTGCTCTGTGTATACACGTGTCTGTATGTATGTGCTGTGTATACACGTGTCTGTATGTATGTGCTCTGTGTATACACGTGTCTGTATGTATGTGCTCTGTGTATACACGTGTCTGTATGTATGTGCTGTGTATACACGTGTCTGTATGCATGTGCTCTGTGTATACACGTGTCTGTATGTATGTGCTCTGTGTATACACGTGTCTGTATGTATGTGCTCTGTGTATACACGTGTGTGTATGTATGCGCTCTGTGTATACACGTGTGTGTATGTATGTGCTCTGTGTATACACGTGTGTGTATGTATGTGCTCTGTGTATACACGTGTCTGTATGTATGTGCTCTGTGTATACACATGTGTGTATGTATGTGCTCTGTGTATACACGTGTGTGTATGTATGTGCTCTGTGTATACACGTGTCTGTATGTATGTGCTCTGTGTATACACGTGTGTGTATGTATGCGCTCTGTGTATACACGTGTGTGTATGTATGCGCTCTGTGTATACACGTGTGTGTATGTATGTGCTCTGTGTATACACGTGTCTGTATGTATGTGCTCTGTGTATACACGTGTCTGTATGTATGTGCTCTGTGTATACACATGTGTGTATGTATGTGCTCTGTGTATACACGTGTGTGTATGTATGTGCTCTGTGTATACACGTGTGTGTATGTATGTGCTCTGTGTATACACGTGTGTGTATGTATGTGCTCTGTGTATACACATGTGTGTATGTATGTGCTCTGTGTATACACGTGTCTGTATGTATGTGCTCTGTGTATACACGTGTGTGTATGTATGTGCTCTGTGTATACACATGTGTGTATGTATGTGCTCTGTGTATACACGTGTGTGTATGTATGTGCTCTGTGTATACACGTGTCTGTATGTATGCGCTCTGTGTATACACGTGTCTGTATGTATGTGCTCTGTGTATACACATGTGTGTATGTATGTGCTCTGTGTATACACGTGTGTGTATGTATGTGCTCTGTGTATACACGTGTCTGTATGTATGTGCTCTGTGTATACACGTGTGTGTATGTATGTGCTCTGTGTATACACGTGTGTGTATGTATGTGCTCTGTGTATACACGTGTGTGTATGTATGTGCTCTGTGTATACACGTGTCTGTATGTATGTGCTCTGTGTATACGTGTGTGTATGTATGTGCTCTGTGTATACACGTGTCTGTATGTATGTGCTCTGTGTATACACGTGTCTGTATGTATGTGCTGTGTATACACGTGTCTGTATGTATGTGCTCTGTGTATACACATGTGTGTATGTATGTGCTCTGTGTATACACGTGTGTGTATGTATGTGCTCTGTGTATACACGTGTCTGTATGTATGCGCTCTGTGTATACACGTGTCTGTATGTATGTGCTCTGTGTATACACATGTGTGTATGTATGTGCTCTGTGTATACACGTGTGTGTATGTATGTGCTCTGTGTATACACGTGTGTGTATGTATGTGCTCTGTGTATACACGTGTGTGTATGTATGTGCTCTGTGTATACACGTGTGTGTATGTATGTGCTCTGTGTATACACGTGTCTGTATGTATGTGCTCTGTGTATACACGTGTCTGTATGTATGTGCTCTGTGTATACGTGTGTGTATGTATGTGCTCTGTGTATACACGTGTCTGTATGTATGTGCTCTGTGTATACACGTGTCTGTATGTATGTGCTGTGTATACACGTGTCTGTATGTATGTGCTCTGTGTATACACGTGTCTGTATGTATGTGCTCTGTGTATACACGTGTCTGTATGTATGTGCTGTGTATACACGTGTCTGTATGCATGTGCTCTGTGTATACACGTGTCTGTATGTATGTGCTCTGTGTATACACGTGTCTGTATGTATGTGCTCTGTGTATACACGTGTGTGTATGTATGCGCTCTGTGTATACACGTGTGTGTATGTATGTGCTCTGTGTATACACGTGTCTGTATGTATGTGCTCTGTGTATACACGTGTCTGTATGTATGTGCTCTGTGTATACACATGTGTGTATGTATGTGCTCTGTGTATACACGTGTGTGTATGTATGTGCTCTGTGTATACACGTGTGTGTATGTATGTGCTCTGTGTATACACGTGTGTGTATGTATGTGCTCTGTGTATACACGTGTGTGTATGTATGTGCTCTGTGTATACACGTGTCTGTATGTATGTGCTCTGTGTATACACGTGTGTGTATGTATGCGCTCTGTGTATACACGTGTGTGTATGTATGTGCTCTGTGTATACACGTGTGTGTATGTATGTGCTCTGTGTATACACGTGTGTGTATGTATGTGCTCTGTGTATACACGTGTGTGTATGTATGTGCTCTGTGTATACACGTGTGTGTATGTATGTGCTCTGTGTATACACATGTGTGTATGTATGTGCTCTGTGTATACACGTGTGTGTATGTATGCGCTCTGTGTATACACGTGTCTGTATGTATGCGCTCTGTGTATACACGCGTCTGTATGTCCTCTGTGTATATGTGTCTGTATGTATGTGCTCTGTGTATACACGTGTGTGTATGTATGTGCTCTGTGTATACACGTGTGTGTATGTATGTGCTCTGTGTATACACGTGTCTGTATGTATGTGCTCTGTGTATACGTGTGTGTATGTATGTGCTCTGTGTATACACGTGTCTGTATGTATGTGCTCTGTGTATACACGTGTCTGTATGTATGTGCTGTGTATACACGTGTCTGTATGTATGTGCTCTGTGTATACACGTGTCTGTATGTATGTGCTCTGTGTATACACGTGTCTGTATGTATGTGCTGTGTATACACGTGTCTGTATGCATGTGCTCTGTGTATACACGTGTCTGTATGTATGTGCTCTGTGTATACACGTGTGTGTATGTATGTGCTCTGTGTATACACGTGTGTGTATGTATGCGCTCTGTGTATACACGTGTGTGTATGTATGTGCTCTGTGTATACACGTGTCTGTATGTATGTGCTCTGTGTATACACGTGTGTGTATGTATGTGCTCTGTGTATACACGTGTGTGTATGTATGAGCTCTGTGTATACACGTGTCTGTATGTATGCGCTCTGTGTATACACGTGTGTGTATGTATGCGCTCTGTGTATACACGTGTGTGTATGTATGCGCTCTGTGTATACACGTGTGTGTATGTATGCGCTCTGTGTATACACGTGTCTGTATGTATGTGCTCTGTGTATACACGTGTCTGTATGTATGTGCTCTGTGTATACACATGTGTGTATGTATGTGCTCTGTGTATACACGTGTGTGTATGTATGTGCTCTGTGTATACACGTGTGTGTATGTATGTGCTCTGTGTATACACGTGTGTGTATGTATGTGCTCTGTGTATACACGTGTGTGTATGTATGTGCTCTGTGTATACACGTGTCTGTATGTATGTGCTCTGTGTATACACGTGTGTGTATGTATGTGCTCTGTGTATACACGTGTGTGTATGTATGTGCTCTGTGTATACACGTGTGTGTATGTATGTGCTCTGTGTATACACGTGTCTGTATGTATGCGCTATGTGTATACACGTGTCTGTATGTATGTGCTCTGTGTATACACATGTGTGTATGTATGTGCTCTGTGTATACACGTGTGTGTATGTATGTGCTCTGTGTATACACGTGTCTGTATGTATGTGCTCTGTGTATACACGTGTGTGTATGTATGTGCTCTGTGTATACACGTGTCTGTATGTATGCGCTATGTGTATACACGTGTCTGTATGTATGTGCTCTGTGTATACACATGTGTGTATGTATGTGCTCTGTGTATACACGTGTGTGTATGTATGTGCTCTGTGTATACACGTGTCTGTATGTATGTGCTCTGTGTATACGTGTGTGTATGTATGTGCTCTGTGTATACACGTGTGTGTATGTATGTGCTCTGTGTATACACGTGTCTGTATGTATGTGCTCTGTGTATACACATGTGTGTATGTATGTGCTCTGTGTATACACGTGTGTGTATGTATGTGCTCTGTGTATACACGTGTGTGTATGTATGTGCTCTGTGTATACACGTGTGTGTATGTATGTGCTCTGTGTATACACGTGTCTGTATGTATGTGCTCTGTGTATACATGTGTGTGTATGTATGTGCTCTGTGTATACACGTGTGTGTATGTATGTGCTCTGTGTATACACGTGTGTGTATGTATGTGCTCTGTGTATACACGTGTCTGTATGTATGTGCTCTGTGTATACATGTGTGTGTATGTATGTGCTCTGTGTATACACGTGTGTGTATGTATGTGCTCTGTGTATACACGTGTGTGTATGTATGTGCTCTGTGTATACACGTGTGTGTATGTATGTGCTCTGTGTATACACGTGTGTGTATGTATGTGCTCTGTGTATGTGCACAGTGACTGCAATGTGTGAAGCGGTCAAACATTCAGCCCTCAATAAATCAATCCAGACCTCTTTAAATCTATCAATCAAAACCATTTTGAATACTTCCTTCGATCACTGTTGGTGGCAGCTTCTATGCCCTGAAGGTTCTATGCGTGTCTGAAAATCCAGAATGTCTGCTAATCCGGACTATAAACCTCCTGCTGCCTGTCAGTGAATGTCGCACAGTCAGACCTGCATCATCTAACGATGGGATGACATAAGGGTTCTTTCATCGCCAGCAGCCGCAGCCCCCTCCTCCCCCTCTCCTGCGCCACATTTCACTTCTCAGCTGGTAATGGGCTCAGCGCAGCTTGTCGTGAACTCCACAAACCCCAACACCATAAACATCTTCGGAGAAAATAAGAAAACTGTGAATGTTCTTTTGGCTGAGAACAGACCGAGAAACTTAATTCACACGTTGCATAAGGCGCGGAGCCACCAATCGGCAGCTGTACTTAACCCTTCTCCTCCCAGAGCGCCCACAGTCAATCAGGCGGGTCTCAGTGACCGAGGACGCACCCTGGGGAGGGCTGGAGGCTTCCTTCATCCTTGTATTAATCATAATTGTGCTTTTTCTCTAGTCACATCCAAAGCTGCAATCAAGAACTGTTTCAAACTATCCCACTCCACTCAGTTGAAGGGAAAATTCCACTTTTGTATTTACTTTAAATCTATAGAAATGTTAAAGGAAACTTTTTTACTCATATTAGGCGCAGGGGGAAACAGGGACCAATTCTGACCTGCCATCCCTTTATCAATTATCCTTAGACACAAGTATGCACAGAGCACATATATACTGACACATATATGCACAGAGCACATACATACACACGTGTATACACAGAGCACATACATACAGACACAGGTATATATAGAGTGCATATATACACGTATACCTGCAACTGCCACTAGAGGGAGCTCAACGAAAGAACAGGATAGTGTTCATTACAGTGAGCTCCATCTAGTGGTGAATGCAGGGAGACACAGGTACAGAGTCATATGTAAAAGAAGGCTTGAGTCTCCTGGGCGTGTCCCGACTGTCTAAGTGTCCTGATCCACAGATTGATGTGTAGATGAGATCCGGCGCATGTGCAAAATCTTTGCCCTTCTTTGGTCTGTGCAGGGGCCACTTCTAAGCGCATGAAAGACTGAATTTTATTTTTTTGTGCAGTCTGTGAAAAATTGACCAGGACACTTGGACACACCCACCGGACACTTGAGCCTTCATTTGCATACACTTTTTACAAGGACTGCAGCACTAATATTGACTCATGGATATAAGATGTTTCCAGGTCACAAAAAACGGTCAGGGCGGTTTATAGGGGGTACAACATAGTTCTTTGTGCCCCCATTGTTTCACAAGGAGACCCCCTATTGACTGTTCTACCTAATAAATTGGGGGTGGCACCACCAGACAAGTCGGGGGTCTGCGTTCTGGTATTGATCCCCCCCACCCCCAACACTTTTCCTGGAGTCTGACTCCGGCTCCTTCCGATAAATCCTCGTCCAGACGCCGCCGAACCAATTACAAGTGCCATTATTATGCGCGAGCGGCGGTGACAGGCGCAGCGTCCCCAGATACAGGCAGGCTGCCGCTCGATATCTGCGGCCATTAGTCTGAGATGCTCATCTTTAACCTGTTCACTCCTGCACTGCCCACATCTACGTGGGGCAGCAGCGCTTACATGGGGTAGCCTTATCACAGGTCCTCCCATGAGGCCATGGTTACCCTATGTGGATGTAGGGAGACACAACCCCAAAAGTACAGCGCAGCCACAGTGCCCCATAACAGTGCCAGCCACTGTGCCCCATAACAGTGCCAGCCACTGTGCCCCATAACAGTGCCAGCCACAGTGCCCCATAACAGTGCCAGCCACTGTGCCCCATAACAGTGCCAGCCACAGTGCCCCATAACAGTGCCAGCCACAGTGCCCCATAACAGTGCCAGCCACAGTGCCAGCCACTGTGCCCCATAACATTGCCAGCCACTGTGCCCCATAACAGTGCCAGCCACAGTGCCCCATAACAGTGCCAGCCACAGTGCCCCATAACAGTGCCAGCCACTGTGCCCCATAACAGTGCCAGCCACAGTGCCCCATAACAGTGCCAGCCACTGTGCCCCATAACAGTGCCAGCCACTGTGCCCCATAACAGTGCCAGCCACTGTGCCCCATAACAGTAACCAGCACAGTGCCCCATAACAGTGCCAGCCACAGTGCCACATAACAGTGCCAGCCACAGTGCCCCATAACAGTGCCAGCCACTGTGCCCCATAACAGTGCCAGCCACAGTGCCCCATAACAGTGCCAGCCACTGTGCCCCATAACAGTGCCAGCCACAGTGCCCCATAACAGTGCCAGCCACAGTGCCCCATAACAGTGCCAGCCACAGTGCCAGCCACTGTGCCCCATAACATTGCCAGCCACTGTGCCCCATAACAGTGCCAGCCACAGTGCCCCATAACAGTGCCAGCCACTGTGCCCCATAACAGTGCCAGCCACAGTGCCCCATAACAGTGCCAGCCACTGTGCCCCATAACAGTGCCAGCCACTGTGCACCATAACAGTAACCAGCACAGTGCCCCATAACAGTGCCAGCCACAGTGCCACATAACAGTGCCAGCCACAGTGCCCCATAACAGTGCCAGCCACAGTGCCCCATAACAGTGCCAGCCACTGTGCCCCATAACAGTGCCAGCCACAGTGCCCCATAACAGTGCCAGCCACTGTGCCCCATAACATTGCCAGCCACTGTGCCCCATAACAGTGCCCCATAACAGTACCAGCCACAGTGCCCCATAACAGTGCCAGCCACTGTGCCCCATAACAGTGCCAGCCACAGTGCCCCATAACAGTGCCAGCCACAGTGCCCCATAACAGTGCCAGCCACAGTGCCAGCCACTGTGCCCCATAACATTGCCAGCCACTGTGCCCCATAACAGTGCCAGCCACAGTGCCCCATAACAGTGCCAGCCACAGTGCCCCATAACAGTGCCAGCCACTGTGCCCCATAACAGTGCCAGCCACAGTGCCCCATAACAGTGCCAGCCACTGTGCCCCATAACAGTGCCAGCCACTGTGCCCCATAACAGTGCCAGCCACTGTGCACCATAACAGTAACCAGCACAGTGCCCCATAACAGTGCCAGCCACAGTGCCCCATAACAGTGCCAGCCACAGTGCCCCATAACAGTGCCAGCCACAGTGCCCCATAACAGTGCCAGCCACTGTGCCCCTTAACAGTGCCAGCCACAGTGCCCCATAACAGTGCCAGCCACTGTGCCCCATAACATTGCCAGCCACTGTGCCCCATAACAGTGCCCCATAACAGTACCAGCCACAGTGCCCCATAACAGTGCCAGCCACTGTGCCCCATAACAGTGCCAGCCACAGTGCCCCATTTATTTATTGATTTATGGCACCACCATCAGATAATCAGGAACACATTTAAAATGTCATCCAGAGTGACACCAAAATAAAGCCAACCACAGCGCTCAGTACGAGTGACAGTGCCCCATAGGATGGTCAGCAACATCCCCCATAACAGTGCCAGTCACAGTACCTACATAACAATACTAGCTACAATTCCCCCATAACAGTACCAGACATATTACCCCCACAACAGTACCGGGCACTATTCCCATATATCCACAGTACCTTCATTACAGTGCCAGACAAAATTCCCCCATAACAGTACTAGTAACAATTCCACCAATAACAGCACCAGCCACAATGCTCCCATAACGGAACCTGCTACAATCCCCCCTAACAGTACTAGAGCTACAATACATCCATAACAGTAACTGTCACATTTGCCCCATAACAGTACCAGACACTATTCCCATATACTGTATATATATATATATTTTGTTTTCTTGGTGTAAATGCCGCTGTTCTCCTGAATCTGGAGATGTTAACCTCTTCTTCCTGCGCCTCTCCAATCCTGAGATATGGCCTTCTTTTCCCTGTATATAAATGTAGTCTTATTCTAGCCAAAGGGGTGTGGTCACACAGAGACTAGTTGATGTGCACGCCCACTTGACCAGCAAGACTTGATTTTAAGGGTCTGATATGGGGTCTTGTTAATTGTAGGGATCTTCAAAGTGCTAGTTGGGGGGGTTTATTCACTTTAGGGTCGGATTCATTTCCTGGTTCTGATCTGAGGTCTGATTAATTGTTGGGGGGGCTTGATTTATTTTTGGGCTGTGATCTGCGGTCCGAATTAGCTTTGGTGGGGGGTCTGATTATTTTTAAAGCACTAGTCTGGCATCTGAATAGGGTCTGAATTAGTTTAGGGGGTCTGATTAATTTCTCATGGTCTAGTTTGAGGTATGAGCCATTTTGGGGGTCTGATTAGTCTGGAGTGGGGTCTGATTACTTTTGGGGGTCTTTTCTGTGTACGTACAGGAGCTGGGGGGTTTCGGCGGAGGACGGTGATTTGCATTTAATAGCCGTCGCCCATTTTCTGGATGAAAGGTGTTTACTTAATAGGAATATCGCGGCCTCAGAGACTCTGAAATCACAGGAAAATGCAAAACAAAACATTTCAGGCCTGTTCAAAGGAAGTTTGGAGCAAATGGTTTGAAATAAGGTGCGAGCATCAAAGGGGAAAAGACGTCTTTGAAGTCGTAAGCACGAACCAAACCTCTATCTAACCTGATCTTAATGCGCTGGTAATGGACAGACCTTCCTGAAAGAGCGCTGCCCCTTTAAAAAAAAAAAAAATAAATGCTGATCTCGAACGCATCCATAGTGGAAGACCTCGTGGGAACTATAAGACCCAAGTGGGGGATACCCGGTGGTGAACAGAAACTGCTTCCCCCTAAGGAGGCTATGGGTCAAATATACGGTATATAGGAAGCTCTGGGGGATTTCATACGGCATAAGGGGCGGTGGGTCGTCATACTGTGGTGTATAGGGACCTGTGGGGGCCAGCTTACTGTATAAAGGAAGCTCTGGGGGATTTCATACGGCATAAGGGGCGGTGGGTCGTCATACTGTGGTGTATAGGGACCTGTGGGGGCCAGCTTACTGTATAAAGGAAGCTCTGGGGGATTTCATACGGCATAAGGGGCGGTGGGTCGTCATACTGTGGTGTATAGGGACCTGTGGGGGCCAGCTTACTGTATAAAGGAAGCTCTGGGGGATTTCATACGGCATAAGGGGCGCTGGGTCGTCATACTGTGGTGTATAGGGACCTGTGGTGGCCAGCTTACTGTATAAAGGAAGCTCTGGGGGATTTCATACGGCATAAGGGGCGGTGGGTCGTCATACTGTGGTGTATAGGGACCTGTGGGGGCTATCTTACTGTATAAAGGAAGCTCTGGGGGATTTCATATGGCATAAGGGGCGGTGGGTCGTCATACTGTGGTGTATAGGGACCTGTGGGGGCTATCTTACTGTATAAAGGAAGCTCTGGGGGATTTCATATGGCATAAGGGGCGGTGGGTCGTCATACTCTGGTGTATAGGGACCTGTGGGGGCTATCTTACTGTATAAAGGAAGCTCTGGGGGATTTCATACGGCATAAGGGGCGGTGGGTCGTCATACTGTGGTGTATAGGGACCTGTGGGGGCCAGCTTACTGTATAAAGGAAGCTCTGGGGGATTTCATACGGCATAAGGGGCGGTGGGTCGTCATACTGTGGTGTATAGGGACCTGTGGGGGCCAGCTTACTGTATAAAGGAAGCTCTGGGGGATTTCATACGGCATAAGGGGCTGTGGGTCGTCATACTGTGGTGTATAGGGACCTGTGGGGGCCAGCTTACTGTATAAAGGAAGCTCTGGGGGATTTCATACGGCATAAGGGGCGGTGGGTCGTCATACTGTGGTGTATAGGGCCCTGTGGGGGCCAGCTTACTGTATAAAGGAAGCTCTGGGGGATTTCATATGGCATAAGGGGCGGTGGGTCGTCATACTGTGGTGTATAGGGACCTGTGGGGGCTATCTTACTGTATAAAGGAAGCTCTGGGGGATTTCATATGGCATAAGGGGCGGTGGGTCGTCATACTGTGGTGTATAGGGACCTGTGGGGGCCAGCTTACTGTATAAAGGAAGCTCTGGGGGATTTCATACGGCATAAGGGGCGGTGGGTCGTCATACTGTGGTGTATAGGGCCCTGTGGGGGCCAGCTTACTGTATAAAGGAAGCTCTGGGGGATTTCATATGGCATAAGGGGCGGTGGGTCGTCATACTGTGGTGTATAGGGACCTGTGGGGGCTATCTTACTGTATAAAGGAAGCTCTGGGGGATTTCATATGGCATAAGGGGCGGTGGGTCGTCATACTGTGGTGTATAGGGACCTGTGGGGGCTATCTTACTGTATAAAGGAAGCTCTGGGGGATTTCATATGGCATAAGGGGCGGTGGGTCGTCATACTCTGGTGTATAGGGACCTGTGGGGGCCAGCTTACTGTATAAAGGAAGCTCTGGGGGATTTCATACGGCATAAGGGGCGGTGGGTCGTCATACTCTGGTGTATAGGGACCTGTGGGGGCTATCTTACTGTATAAAGGAAGCTCTGGGGGATTTCATATGGCATAAGGGGCGGTGGGTCGTCATACTGTGGTGTATAGGGACCTGTGGGGGCCAGCTTACTGTATAAAGGAAGCTCTGGGGGATTTCATACGGCATAAGGGGCTGTGGGTCGTCATACTCTGGTGTATAGGGACCTGTGGGGGCTATCTTACTGTATAAAGGAAGCTCTGGGGGATTTCATATGGCATAAGGGGCGGTGGGTCGTCATACTGTGGTGTATAGGGACCTGTGGGGGCTATCTTACTGTATAAAGGAAGCTCTGGGGGATTTCATATGGCATAAGGGGCGGTGGGTCGTCATACTGTGGTGTATAGGGACCTGTGGGGGCTATCTTACTGTGTAAAGGAAGCTCTGGGGGATTTCATATGGCATAAGGGGCGGTGGGTCGTCATACTGTGGTGTATAGGGACCTGTGGGGGCCAGCTTACTGTATAAAGGAAGCTCTGGGGGATTTCATACGGCATAAGGGGCGGTGGGTCGTCATACTGTGGTGTATAGGGACCTGTGGGGGCCAGCTTACTGTATAAAGGAAGCTCTGGGGGATTTCATATGGCATAAGGGGCGGTGGGTCGTCATACTGTGGTGTATAGGGACCTGTGGGGGCCAGCTTACTGTATAAAGGAAGCTCTGGGGGATTTCATATGGCATAAGGGGCGGTGGGTCGTCATACTGTGGTGTATAGGGACCTGTGGGGGCTATCTTACTGTATAAAGGAAGCTCTGGGGGATTTCATATGGCATAAGGGGCGGTGGGTCGTCATACTCTGGTGTATAGGGACCTGTGGGGGCTATCTTACTGTATAAAGGAAGCTCTGGGGGATTTCATATGGCATAAGGGGCGGTGGGTCGTCATACTCTGGTGTATAGGGACCTGTGGGGGCCAGCTTACTGTATAAAGGAAGCTCTGGGGGATTTCATATGGCATAAGGGGCGGTGGGTCGTCATACTGTGGTGTATAGGGACCTGTGGGGGCCAGCTTACTGTATAAAGGAAGCTCTGGGGGATTTCATATGGCATAAGGGGCGGTGGGTCGTCATACTGTGGTGTATAGGGACCTGTGGGGGCTATTTTACTGTATAAAGGAAGCTCTGGGGGATTTCATACGGCATAAGGGGCGGTGGGTCGTCATACTGTGGTGTATAGCGACCTGTGGGGGCCAGCTTACTGTATAAAGGAAGCTCTGGGGGATTTCATACGGCATAAGGGGCTGTGGGTCGTCATACTGTGGTGTATAGGGCCCTGTGGGGGCCAGCTTACTGTATAAAGGAAGCTCTGGGGGATTTCATATGGCATAAGGGGCGGTGGGTCGTCATACTGTGGTGTATAGGGACCTGTGGGGGCCAGCTTACTGTATAAAGGAAGCTCTGGGGGATTTCATATGGCATAAGGGGCGGTGGGTCGTCATACTGTGGTGTATAGGGACCTGTGGGGGCTATCTTACTGTATAAAGGAAGCTCTGGGGGATTTCATACGGCATAAGGGGCGGTGGGTCGTCATACTGTGGTGTATAGCGACCTGTGGGGGCCAGCTTACTGTATAAAGGAAGCTCTGGGGGATTTCATACGGCATAAGGGGCTGTGGGTCGTCATACTGTGGTGTATAGGGCCCTGTGGGGGCCAGCTTACTGTATAAAGGAAGCTCTGGGGGATTTCATACGGCATAAGGGGCGGTGGGTCGTCATACTGTGGTGTATAGGGACCTGTGGGGGCTATCTTACTGTATAAAGGAAGCTCTGGGGGATTTCATATGGCATAAAGGGCGGTGGGTCGTCATACTGTGGTGTATAGGGACCTGTGGGGGCCAGCTTACTGTATAAAGGAAGCTCTGGGGGATTTCATACGGCATAAGGGGCGGTGGGTCGTCATACTGTGGTGTATAGGGCCCTGTGGGGGCTATCTTAATGTATAAAGGAAGCTCTGGGGGATTTCATACGGCATAAGGGGCTGTGGGTCGTCATACTGTGGTGTATAGGGACTTGTGGGGGCCAGCTTACTGTATAAAGGAAGCTCTGGGGGATTTCATACGGCATAAGGGGCGGTGGGTCGTCATACTGTGGTGTATAGGGCCCTGTGGGGGCTATCTTAATGTATAAAGGAAGCTCTGGGGGATTTCATATGGCATAAGGGGCGGTGGGTCGTCATACTGTGGTGTATAGGGACCTGTGGGGGCCAGCTTACTGTATAAAGGAAGCTCTGGGGGATTTCATACGGCATAAGGGGCGGTGGGTCGTCATACTGTGGTGTATAGGGACCTGTGGGGGCCAGCTTACTGTATAAAGGAAGCTCTGGGGGATTTCATACGGCATAAGGGGCGGTGGGTCGTCATACTGTGGTGTATAGGGACCTGTGGGGGCTATCTTACTGTATAAAGGAAGCTCTGGGGGATTTCATACGGCATAAGGGGCGGTGGGTCGTCATACTGTGGTGTATAGGGCCCTGTGGGGGCTATCTTACTGTATAAAGGAAGCTCTGGGGGATTTCCTATGGCATAAGGGGCGGTGGGTCGTCATACTGTGGTGTATAGGGCCCTGTGGGGGCTATCTTAATGTATAAAGGAAGCTCTGGGGGATTTCATACGGCATAAGGGGCTGTGGGTCGTCATACTGTGGTGTATAGGGACTTGTGGGGGCCAGCTTACTGTATAAAGGAAGCTCTGGGGGATTTCATACGGCATAAGGGGCGGTGGGTCGTCATACTGTGGTGTATAGGGACCTGTGGGGGCTATCTTACTGTATAAAGGAAGCTCTGGGGGATTTCATACGGCATAAGGGGCGGTGGGTCGTCATACTGTGTATAGGGACCTGTGGGGGCCAGCTTACTGTATAAAGGAAGCTCTGGGGGATTTCATACGGCATAAGGGGCGGTGGGTCGTCATACTGTGGTGTATAGGGACCTGTGGGGGCCAGCTTACTGTATAAAGGAAGCTCTGGGGGATTTCATACGGCATAAGGGGCGGTGGGTCGTCATACTCTGGTGTATAGGGACCTGTGGGGGCCAGCTTACTGTATAAAGGAAGCTCTGGAGGATTTCATACGGCATAAGGGGCTGTGGGTCGTCATACTGTGGTGTATAGGGACCTGTGGGGGCCAGCTTACTGTATAAAGGAAGCTCTGGGGGATTTCATATGGCATAAGGGGCGGTGGGTCGTCATACTGTGGTGTATAGGGACCTGTGGGGGCCAGCTTACTGTATAAAGGAAGCTCTGGGGGATTTCATATGGCATAAGGGGCGGTGGGTCGTCATACTGTGGTGTATAGGGACCTGTGGGGGCCAGCTTACTGTATAAAGGAAGCTCTGGGGGATTTCATACGGCATAAGGGGCGGTGGGTCGTCATACTGTGGTGTATAGGGACCTGTGGGGGCTATCTTACTGTATAAAGGAAGCTCTGGGGGATTTCATACGGCATAAGGGGCGGTGGGTCGTCATACTGTGGTGTATAGGGACCTGTGGGGGCCAGCTTACTGTATAAAGGAAGCTCTGGGGGATTTCATACGGCATAAGGGGCGGTGGGTCGTCATACTGTGGTGTATAGGGCCCTGTGGGGGCTATCTTACTGTATAAAGGAAGCTCTGGGGGATTTCATAAGGCATAAGGGTCGGTGGGTCGTCATACTGTGGTGTATAGGGACCTGTGGGGGCCAGCTTACTGTATAAAGGAAGCTCTGGGGGATTTCATACGGCATAAGGGGCGGTGGGTCGTCATACTGTGGTGTATAGGGCCCTGTGGGGGCCAGCTTACTGTATAAAGGAAGCTCTGGGGGATTTCATACGGCATAAGGGGCAGTGGGTCGTCATACTGTGGTGTATAGGGACCTGTGGGGGCCAGCTTACTGTATAAAGGAAGCTCTGGGGGATTTCATACGGCATAAGGGGCAGTGGGTCGTCATACTGTGGTGTATAGGGACCTGTGGGGGCCAGCTTACTGTATAAAGGAAGCTCTGGGGGATTTCATACGGCATAAGGGGCGGTGGGTCGTCATACTGTGTATAGGGACCTGTGGGGGCCAGCTTACTGTATAAAGGAAGCTCTGGGGGATTTCATACGGCATAAGGGGCAGTGGGTCGTCATACTGTGGTGTATAGGGACCTGTGGGGGCCAGCTTACTGTATAAAGGAAGCTCTGGGGGATTTCATACGGCATAAGGGGCGGTGGGTCGTCATACTGTGGTGTATAGGGACCTGTGGGGGCTATCTTACTGTATAAAGGAAGCTCTGGGGGATTTCATACGGCATAAGGGGCTGTGGGTCGTCATACTGTGTATAGGGACCTGTGGGGGCCAGCTTACTGTATAAAGGAAGCTCTGGGGGATTTCATACGGCATAAGGGGCTGTGGGTCGTCATACTGTGGTGTATAGGGACCTGTGGGGGCTATCTTACTGTATAAAGGAAGCTCTGGGGGATTTCATACGGCATAAGGGGCTGTGGGTCGTCATACTGTGGTGTATAGGGACCTGTGGGGGCTATCTTACTGTATAAAGGAAGCTCTGGGGGATTTCATACGGCATAAGGGGCGGTGGGTCGTCATACTGTGGTGTATAGGGACCTGTGGGGGCCAGCTTACTGTATAAAGGAAGCTCTGGGGGATTTCATACGGCATAAGGGGCGGTGGGTCGTCATACTGTGGTGTATAGGGACCTGTGGGGGCTATCTTACTGTATAAAGGAAGCTCTGGGGGATTTCATATGGCATAAGGGGCGGTGGGTCGTCATACTGTGGTGTATAGGGACCTGTGGGGGCTATCTTACTGTATAAAGGAAGCTCTGGGGGATTTCATACGGCATAGGGGGCGGTGGGTCGTCATACTGTGGTGTATAGGGCCCTGTGGGGGCTATCTTACTGTATAAAGGAAGCTCTGGGGGATTTCATACGGCATAAGGGGCGGTGGGTCGTCATTCTGTGGTGTATAGGGCCCTGTGGGGGCTATCTTACTGTATAAAGGAAGCTCTGGGGGATTTCATATGGCATAAGGGGCGGTGGGTCGTCATACTGTGGTGTATAGGGACCTGTGGGGGCCAGCTTACTGTATAAAGGAAGCTCTGGGGGATTTCATACGGCATAAGGGGCGGTGGGTCGTCATACTGTGGTGTATAGGGACCTGTGGGGGCTCTCTAACTGTATAAAGGAAGCTCTGGGGGATTTCATACGGCATAAGGGGCGGTGGGTCGTCATTCTGTGGTGTATAGGGCCCTGTGGGGGCTATCTTACTGTATAAAGGAAGCTCTGGGGGATTTCATATGGCATAAGGGGCGGTGGGTCGTCATACTGTGGTGTATAGGGACCTGTGGGGGCCAGCTTACTGTATAAAGGAAGCTCTGGGGGATTTCATACGGCATAAGGGGCGGTGGGTCGTCATACTGTGGTGTATAGGGACCTGTGGGGGCTATCTTACTGTATAAAGGAAGCTCTGGGGGATTTCATACGGCATAAGGGGCGGTGGGTCGTCATACTGTGGTGTATAGGGACCTGTGGGGGCCAGCTTACTGTATAAAGGAAGCTCTGGGGGATTTCATATGGCATAAGGGGCGGTGGGTCGTCATACTGTGGTGTATAGGGACCTGTGGGGGCTATCTTACTGTATAAAGGAAGCTCTGGGGGATTTCATACGGCATAAGGGGCTGTGGGTCGTCATACTGTGGTGTATAGGGACTTGTGGGGGCCAGCTTACTGTATAAAGGAAGCTCTGGGGGATTTCATACGGCATAAGGGGCGGTGGGTCGTCATACTGTGGTGTATAGGGCCCTGTGGGGGCTATCTTAATGTATAAAGGAAGCTCTGGGGGATTTCATATGGCATAAGGGGCGGTGGGTCGTCATACTGTGGTGTATAGGGACCTGTGGGGGCCAGCTTACTGTATAAAGGAAGCTCTGGGGGATTTCATACGGCATAAGGGGCGGTGGGTCGTCATACTGTGGTGTATAGGGACCTGTGGGGGCCAGCTTACTGTATAAAGGAAGCTCTGGGGGATTTCATACGGCATAAGGGGCGGTGGGTCGTCATACTGTGGTGTATAGGGACCTGTGGGGGCTATCTTACTGTATAAAGGAAGCTCTGGGGGATTTCATACGGCATAAGGGGCGGTGGGTCGTCATACTGTGGTGTATAGGGCCCTGTGGGGGCTATCTTACTGTATAAAGGAAGCTCTGGGGGATTTCCTATGGCATAAGGGGCGGTGGGTCGTCATACTGTGGTGTATAGGGCCCTGTGGGGGCTATCTTAATGTATAAAGGAAGCTCTGGGGGATTTCATACGGCATAAGGGGCTGTGGGTCGTCATACTGTGGTGTATAGGGACTTGTGGGGGCCAGCTTACTGTATAAAGGAAGCTCTGGGGGATTTCATACGGCATAAGGGGCGGTGGGTCGTCATACTGTGGTGTATAGGGACCTGTGGGGGCTATCTTACTGTATAAAGGAAGCTCTGGGGGATTTCATACGGCATAAGGGGCGGTGGGTCGTCATACTGTGTATAGGGACCTGTGGGGGCCAGCTTACTGTATAAAGGAAGCTCTGGGGGATTTCATACGGCATAAGGGGCGGTGGGTCGTCATACTGTGGTGTATAGGGACCTGTGGGGGCCAGCTTACTGTATAAAGGAAGCTCTGGGGGATTTCATACGGCATAAGGGGCGGTGGGTCGTCATACTCTGGTGTATAGGGACCTGTGGGGGCCAGCTTACTGTATAAAGGAAGCTCTGGAGGATTTCATACGGCATAAGGGGCTGTGGGTCGTCATACTGTGGTGTATAGGGACCTGTGGGGGCCAGCTTACTGTATAAAGGAAGCTCTGGGGGATTTCATATGGCATAAGGGGCGGTGGGTCGTCATACTGTGGTGTATAGGGACCTGTGGGGGCCAGCTTACTGTATAAAGGAAGCTCTGGGGGATTTCATATGGCATAAGGGGCGGTGGGTCGTCATACTGTGGTGTATAGGGACCTGTGGGGGCCAGCTTACTGTATAAAGGAAGCTCTGGGGGATTTCATACGGCATAAGGGGCGGTGGGTCGTCATACTGTGGTGTATAGGGACCTGTGGGGGCTATCTTACTGTATAAAGGAAGCTCTGGGGGATTTCATACGGCATAAGGGGCGGTGGGTCGTCATACTGTGGTGTATAGGGACCTGTGGGGGCCAGCTTACTGTATAAAGGAAGCTCTGGGGGATTTCATACGGCATAAGGGGCGGTGGGTCGTCATACTGTGGTGTATA
Organism: Dendrobates tinctorius; assembly: GCF_039654945.1. Lineage (NCBI taxonomy): Eukaryota > Metazoa > Chordata > Amphibia > Anura > Dendrobatidae > Dendrobates > Dendrobates tinctorius. The sequence goes on from NW_027361688.1 coordinate 3,882,960, forward strand.
GGGCCCTGTGGGGGCTATCTTACTGTATAAAGGAAGCTCTGGGGGATTTCATAAGGCATAAGGGTCGGTGGGTCGTCATACTGTGGTGTATAGGGACCTGTGGGGGCCAGCTTACTGTATAAAGGAAGCTCTGGGGGATTTCATACGGCATAAGGGGCGGTGGGTCGTCATACTGTGGTGTATAGGGCCCTGTGGGGGCCAGCTTACTGTATAAAGGAAGCTCTGGGGGATTTCATACGGCATAAGGGGCAGTGGGTCGTCATACTGTGGTGTATAGGGACCTGTGGGGGCCAGCTTACTGTATAAAGGAAGCTCTGGGGGATTTCATACGGCATAAGGGGCAGTGGGTCGTCATACTGTGGTGTATAGGGACCTGTGGGGGCCAGCTTACTGTATAAAGGAAGCTCTGGGGGATTTCATACGGCATAAGGGGCTGTGGGTCGTCATACTGTGTATAGGGACCTGTGGGGGCCAGCTTACTGTATAAAGGAAGCTCTGGGGGATTTCATACGGCATAAGGGGCTGTGGGTCGTCATACTGTGGTGTATAGGGACCTGTGGGGGCTATCTTACTGTATAAAGGAAGCTCTGGGGGATTTCATACGGCATAAGGGGCTGTGGGTCGTCATACTGTGGTGTATAGGGACCTGTGGGGGCTATCTTACTGTATAAAGGAAGCTCTGGGGGATTTCATACGGCATAAGGGGCGGTGGGTCGTCATACTGTGGTGTATAGGGACCTGTGGGGGCCAGCTTACTGTATAAAGGAAGCTCTGGGGGATTTCATACGGCATAAGGGGCGGTGGGTCGTCATACTGTGGTGTATAGGGACCTGTGGGGGCTATCTTACTGTATAAAGGAAGCTCTGGGGGATTTCATATGGCATAAGGGGCGGTGGGTCGTCATACTGTGGTGTATAGGGACCTGTGGGGGCTATCTTACTGTATAAAGGAAGCTCTGGGGGATTTCATACGGCATAGGGGGCGGTGGGTCGTCATACTGTGGTGTATAGGGCCCTGTGGGGGCTATCTTACTGTATAAAGGAAGCTCTGGGGGATTTCATACGGCATAAGGGGCGGTGGGTCGTCATTCTGTGGTGTATAGGGCCCTGTGGGGGCTATCTTACTGTATAAAGGAAGCTCTGGGGGATTTCATATGGCATAAGGGGCGGTGGGTCGTCATACTGTGGTGTATAGGGACCTGTGGGGGCCAGCTTACTGTATAAAGGAAGCTCTGGGGGATTTCATACGGCATAAGGGGCGGTGGGTCGTCATACTGTGGTGTATAGGGACCTGTGGGGGCTCTCTAACTGTATAAAGGAAGCTCTGGGGGATTTCATACGGCATAAGGGGCGGTGGGTCGTCATTCTGTGGTGTATAGGGCCCTGTGGGGGCTATCTTACTGTATAAAGGAAGCTCTGGGGGATTTCATATGGCATAAGGGGCGGTGGGTCGTCATACTGTGGTGTATAGGGACCTGTGGGGGCCAGCTTACTGTATAAAGGAAGCTCTGGGGGATTTCATACGGCATAAGGGGCGGTGGGTCGTCATACTGTGGTGTATAGGGACCTGTGGGGGCTATCTTACTGTATAAAGGAAGCTCTGGGGGATTTCATACGGCATAAGGGGCGGTGGGTCGTCATACTGTGGTGTATAGGGACCTGTGGGGGCCAGCTTACTGTATAAAGGAAGCTCTGGGGGATTTCATATGGCATAAGGGGCGGTGGGTCGTCATACTGTGGTGTATAGGGACCTGTGGGGGCTATCTTACTGTATAAAGGAAGCTCTGGGGGATTTCATACGGCATAAGGGGCTGTGGGTCGTCATACTGTGGTGTATAGGGACTTGTGGGGGCCAGCTTACTGTATAAAGGAAGCTCTGGGGGATTTCATACGGCATAAGGGGCGGTGGGTCGTCATACTGTGGTGTATAGGGCCCTGTGGGGGCCAGCTTACTGTATAAAGGAAGCTCTGGGGGATTTCATACGGCATAAGGGGCGGTGGGTCGTCATACTGTGGTGTATAGGGACCTGTGGGGGCCAGCTTACTGTATAAAGGAAGCTCTGGGGGATTTCATACGGCATAAGGGGCGGTGGGTCGTCATACTGTGGTGTATAGGGACCTGTGGGGGCCAGCTTACTGTATAAAGGAAGCTCTGGGGGATTTCATACGGCATAAGGGGCGGTGGGTCGTCATACTGTGGTGTATAGGGACCTGTGGGGGCTATCTTACTGTATAAAGGAAGCTCTGGGGGATTTCATACGGCATAAGGGGCGGTGGGTCGTCATACTGTGGTGTATAGGGCCCTGTGGGGGCTATCTTACTGTATAAAGGAAGCTCTGGGGGATTTCCTATGGCATAAGGGGCGGTGGGTCGTCATACTGTGGTGTATAGGGCCCTGTGGGGGCTATCTTAATGTATAAAGGAAGCTCTGGGGGATTTCATACGGCATAAGGGGCGGTGGGTCGTCATTCTGTGGTGTATAGGGCCCTGTGGGGGCTATCTTACTGTATAAAGGAAGCTCTGGGGGATTTCATATGGCATAAGGGGCGGTGGGTCGTCATACTGTGGTGTATAGGGACCTGTGGGGGCCAGCTTACTGTATAAAGGAAGCTCTGGGGGATTTCATACGGCATAAGGGGCGGTGGGTCGTCATACTGTGGTGTATAGGGACCTGTGGGGGCTATCTTACTGTATAAAGGAAGCTCTGGGGGATTTCATACGGCATAAGGGGCGGTGGGTCGTCATACTGTGGTGTATAGGGACCTGTGGGGGCCAGCTTACTGTATAAAGGAAGCTCTGGGGGATTTCATATGGCATAAGGGGCGGTGGGTCGTCATACTGTGGTGTATAGGGACCTGTGGGGGCTATCTTACTGTATAAAGGAAGCTCTGGGGGATTTCATACGGCATAAGGGGCGGTGGGTCGTCATACTGTGGTGTATAGGGACCTGTGGGGGCTATCTTACTGTATAAAGGAAGCTCTGGGGGATTTCATACGGCATAAGGGGCGGTGGGTCGTCATACTGTGGTGTATAGGGCCCTGTGGGGGCCAGCTTACTGTATAAAGGAAGCTCTGGGGGATTTCATATGGCATAAGGGGCGGTGGGTCGTCATACTGTGTATAGGGACCTGTGGGGGCCAGCTTACTGTATAAAGGAAGCTCTGGGGGATTTCATACGGCATAAGGGGCTGTGGGTCGTCATACTGTGGTGTATAGGGACCTGTGGGGGCCAGCTTACTGTATAAAGGAAGCTCTGGGGGATTTCATACGGCATAAGGGGCTGTGGGTCGTCATACTGTGGTGTATAGGGACCTGTGGGGGCTATCTTACTGTATAAAGGAAGCTCTGGGGGATTTCATACGGCATAAGGGGCGGTGGGTCGTCATACTGTGTATAGGGACCTGTGGGGGCCAGCTTACTGTATAAAGGAAGCTCTGGGGGATTTCATACGGCATAAGGGGCAGTGGGTCGTCATACTGTGGTGTATAGGGACCTGTGGGGGCCAGCTTACTGTATAAAGGAGGCTCTGGGGGATTTCATACGGCATAAGGGGCGGTGGGTCGTCATACTGTGGTGTATAGGGCCCTGTGGGGGCTATCTTACTGTATAAAGGAAGCTCTGGGGGATTTCATATGGCATAAGGGGCGGTGGGTCGTCATACTGTGGTGTATAGGGACCTGTGGGGGCCAGCTTACTGTATAAAGGAAGCTCTGGGGGATTTCATACGGCATAAGGGGCAGTGGGTCGTCATACTGTGGTGTATAGGGACCTGTGGGGGCCAGCTTACTGTATAAAGGAAGCTCTGGGGGATTTCATACGGCATAAGGGGCGGTGGGTCGTCATACTGTGGTGTATAGGGACCTGTGGGGGCCAGCTTACTGTATAAAGGAAGCTCTGGGGGATTTCATACGGCATAAGGGGCTGTGGGTCGTCATACTGTGGTGTATAGGGACCTGTGGGGGCTATCTTACTGTATAAAGGAAGCTCTGGGGGATTTCATACGGCATAAGGGGCGGTGGGTCGTCATACTGTGTATAGGGACCTGTGGGGGCCAGCTTACTGTATAAAGGAAGCTCTGGGGGATTTCATACGGCATAAGGGGCGGTGGGTCGTCATACTGTGGTGTATAGGGACCTGTGGGGGCTATCTTACTGTATAAAGGAAGCTCTGGGGGATTTCATACGGCATAAGGGGCTGTGGGTCGTCATACTGTGGTGTATAGGGCCCTGTGGGGGCTATCTTACTGTATAAAGGAAGCTCTGGGGGATTTCATACGGCATAAGGGGCGGTGGGTCGTCATACTGTGGTGTATAGGGACCTGTGGGGGCTATCTTACTGTATAAAGGAAGCTCTGGGGGATTTCATACGGCATAAGGGGCGGTGGGTCGTCATACTGTGGTGTATAGGGCCCTGTGGGGGCTATCTTACTGTATAAAGGAAGCTCTGGGGGATTTCATATGGCATAAGGGGCGGTGGGTCGTCATACTGTGGTGTATAGGGACCTGTGGGGGCCAGCTTACTGTATAAAGGAAGCTCTGGGGGATTTCATACGGCATAAGGGGCGGTGGGTCGTCATACTGTGGTGTATAGGGACCTGTGGGGGCCAGCTTACTGTATAAAGGAAGCTCTGGGGGATTTCATACGGCATAAGGGGCTTTGGGTCGTCATACTGTGGTGTATAGGGACCTGTGGGGGCTATCTTACTGTATAAAGGAAGCTCTGGGGGATTTCATACGGCATAAGGGGCGGTGGGTCGTCATACTGTGGTGTATAGGGACCTGTGGGGGCTATCATACTGTATAAAGGAAGCTCTGGGGGATTTCATACGGCATAAGGGGCGGTGGGTCGTCATACTGTGGTGTATAGGGACCTGTGGGGGCCAGCTTACTGTATAAAGGAAGCTCTGGGGGATTTCATACGGCATAAGGGGCGGTGGGTCGTCATACTGTGGTGTATAGGGCCCTGTGGGGGCCAGCTTAGTGTATAAAGGAAGCTCTGGGGGATTTCATACGGCATAAGGGGCTGTGGGTCGTCATACTGTGGTGTATAGGGACCTGTGGGGGCTATCTTACTGTATAAAGGAAGCTCTGGGGGATTTCATATGGCATAAGGGGCGGTGGGTCGTCATACTGTGGTGTATAGGGCCCTGTGGGGGCCAGCTTAGTGTATAAAGGAAGCTCTGGGGGATTTCATACGGCATAAGGGGCGGTGGGTCGTCATACTGTGGTGTATAGGGACCTGTGGGGGCTATCTTACTGTATAAAGGAAGCTCTGGGGGATTTCATATGGCATAAGGGGCGGTGGGTCGTCATACTGTGGTGTATAGGGACCTGTGGGGGCCAGCTTACTGTATAAAGGAAGCTCTGGGGGATTTCATACGGCATAAGGGGCGGTGGGTCGTCATACTGTGGTGTATAGGGTCCTGTGGGGGCTATCTTACTGTATAAAGGAAGCTCTGGGGGATTTCATACGGCATAAGGGGCGGTGGGTCGTCATACTGTGGTGTATAGGGACCTGTGGGGGCCAGCTTAGTGTATAAAGGAAGCTCTGGGGGATTTCATACGGCATAAGGGGCTGTGGGTCGTCATACTGTGGTGTATAGGGACCTTTGGGGTTATCTTACTGTATAAAGGAAGCTCTGGGGGATTTCATACGGCATAAGGGGCGGTGGGTCGTCATACTGTGGTGTATAGGGACCTGTGGGGGCTATCTTATTGTATAAAGGAAGCTCTGGGGGATTTCATATGGCATAAGGGGCGGTGGGTCGTCATACTGTGGTGTATAGGGACCTTTGGGGTTATCTTACTGTATAAAGGAAGCTCTGGGGGATTTCATACGGCATAAGGGGCGGTGGGTCGTCATACTGTGGTGTATAGGGACCTGTGGGGGCTATCTTACTGTATAAAGGAAGCTCTGGGGGATTTCATATGGCATAAGGGGCGGTGGGTCGTCATACTGTGGTGTATAGGGACCTGTGGGGGCCAGCTTACTGTATAAAGGAAGCTCTGGGGGATTTCATACGGCATAAGGGGCGGTGGGTCGTCATACTGTGTATAGGGACCTGTGGGGGCCAGCTTACTGTATAAAGGAAGCTCTGGGGGATTTCATACGGCATAAGGGGCGGTGGGTCGTCATACTGTGTATAGGGACCTGTGGGGGCCAGCTTACTGTATAAAGGAAGCTCTGGGGGATTTCATACGGCATAAGGGGCTGTGGGTCGTCATACTGTGGTGTATAGGGACCTGTGGGGGCTATCTTACTGTATAAAGGAAGCTCTGGGGGATTTCATACGGCATAAGGGGCGGTGGGTCGTCATACTGTAGTGTATAGGGACCTGTGGGGGCCAGCTTACTGTATAAAGGAAGCTCTGGGGGATTTCATACGGCATAAGGGGCGGTGGGTCGTCATACTGTGGTGTATAGGGACCTGTGGGGGCCAGCTTACTGTATAAAGGAGGCTCTGGGGGATTTTATACGGCATAAGGGGCGGTGGGTTGTCATACTGTGGTGTATAGGGACCTGTGGGGGCTATCTTACTGTATAAAGGAAGGTCTGGGGGATTTCATACGGCATAAGGGGCGGTGGGTCGTCATACTGTGGTGTATAGGGACCTGTGGGGGCCAGCTTACTGTATAAAGGAAGCTCTGGGGGATTTCATACGGCATAAGGGGCGGTGGGTCGTCATACTGTGGTGTATAGGGCCCTGTGGGGGCTATCTTACTGTATAAAGGAAGCTCTGGGGGATTTCATATGGCATAAGGGGCAGTGGGTCGTCATACTGTGGTGTATAGGGACCTGTGGGGGCCAGCTTACTGTATAAAGGAAGCTCTGGGGGATTTCATATGGCATAAGGGGCGGTGGGTCGTCATACTGTGGTGTATAGGGACCTGTGGGGGCCAGCTTACTGTATAAAGGAAGCTCTGGGGGATTTCATACGGCATAAGGGGCGGTGGGTCGTCATACTGTGTATAGGGACCTGTGGGGGCCAGCTTACTGTATAAAGGAAGCTCTGGGGGATTTCATACGGCATAAGGGGCTGTGGGTCGTCATACTGTGGTGTATAGGGACCTGTGGGGGCTATCTTACTGTATAAAGGAAGCTCTGGGGGATTTCATACGGCATAAGGGGCGGTGGGTCGTCATACTGTGGTGTATAGGGACCTGTGGGGGCCAGCTTACTGTATAAAGGAGGCTCTGGGGGATTTCATACGGCATAAGGGGCGGTGGGTCGTCATACTGTGGTGTATAGGGACCTGTGGGGGCTATCTTACTGTATAAAGGAAGCTCTGGGGGATTTCATACGGCATAAGGGGCGGTGGGTCGTCATACTGTGGTGTAAAGGGACCTGTGGGGGCAAGCTTACTGTATAAAGGAAGCTCTGGGGGATTTCATACGGCATAAGGGGCGGTGGGTCGTCATACTGTGGTGTATAGGGCCCTGTGGGGGCTATCTTACTGTATAAAGGAAGCTCTGGGGGATTTCATATGGCATAAGGGGCAGTGGGTCGTCATACTGTGGTGTATAGGGACCTGTGGGGGCCAGCTTACTGTATAAAGGAAGCTCTGGGGGATTTCATATGGCATAAGGGGCGGTGGGTCGTCATACTGTGGTGTATAGGGACCTGTGGGGGCCAGCTTACTGTATAAAGGAAGCTCTGGGGGATTTCATACGGCATAAGGGGCTGTGGGTCGTCATACTGTGGTGTATAGGGACCTGTGGGGGCCAGCTTACTGTATAAAGGAAGCTCTGGGGGATTTCATACGGCATAAGGGGCGGTGGGTCGTCATACTGTGGTGTATAGGGACCTGTGGGGGCCAGCTTACTGTATAAAGGAAGCTCTGGGGGATTTCATACGGCATAAGGGGCGGTGGGTCGTCATACTGTGGTGTATAGGGACCTGTGGGGGCCAGCTTACTGTATAAAGGAAGCTCTGGGGGATTTCATACGGCATAAGGGGCGGTGGGTCGTCATACTGTGTATAGGGACCTGTGGGGGCCAGCTTACTGTATAAAGGAAGCTCTGGGGGATTTCATACGGCATAAGGGGCTGTGGGTCGTCATACTGTGTATAGGGACCTGTGGGGGCCAGCTTACTGTATAAAGGAAGCTCTGGGGGATTTCATACGGCATAAGGGGCTGTGGGTCGTCATACTGTGGTGTATAGGGACCTGTGGGGGCTATCTTACTGTATAAAGGAAGCTCTGGGGGATTTCATACGGCATAAGGGGCGGTGGGTCGTCATGCTGTGTATAGGGACCTGTGGGGGCCAGCTTACTGTATAAAGGAAGCTCTGGGGGATTTCATACGGTTTAAGGGGCTGTGGGTCGTCATACTGTGGTGTATAGGGACCTGTGGGGGCCAGCTTACTGTATAAAGGAAGCTCTGGGGGATTTCATATGGCATAAGGGGCGGTGGGTCGTCATACTGTGGTGTATAGGGCCCTGTGGGGGCCAGCTTACTGTATAAAGGAAGCTCTGGGGGATTTCATATGGCATAAGGGGCTGTGGGTCGTCATACTGTGGTGTATAGGGACCTGTGGGGGCTATCTTACTGTATAAAGGAAGCTCTGGGGGATTTCATACGGCATAAGGGGCGGTGGGTCGTCTTACTGTGGTGTATAGGGACCTGTGGGGGCTATCTTACTGTATAAAGGAAGCTCTGGGGGATTTCATACGGCATAAGGGGCTGTGGGTCGTCATACTGTGGTGTATAGGGCCCTGTGGGGGCCAGCTTACTGTATAAAGGAAGCTCTGGGGGATTTCATACGGCATAAGGGGCGGTGGGTCGTCATACTGTGGTGCATAGGGACCTGTGGGGGCTATCTTACTGTATAAAGGAAGCTCTGGGGGATTTCATACGGCATAAGGGGCGGTGGGTCGTCATACTGTGGTGTATAGGGACCTGTGGGGGCCAGCTTACTGTATAAAGGAAGCTCTGGGGGATTTCATACGGCATAAGGGGCAGTGGGTCGTCATACTGTGGTGTATAGGGACCTGTGGGGGTTATCTTACTGTATAAAGGAAGCTCTGGGGGATTTCATATGGCATAAGGGGCGGTGGGTCGTCATACTGTGTATAGGGAACTGTGGGGGCCAGCTTACTGTATAAAGGAAGCTCTGGGGGATTTCATACGGCATAAGGGGCAGTGGGTCGTCATACTGTGGTGTATAGGGACCTGTGGGGGTTATCTTACTGTATAAAGGAAGCTCTGGGGGATTTCATACGGCATAAGGGGCTGTGGGTCGTCATACTGTGGTGTATAGGGACCTGTGGGGGCTATCTTACTGTATAAAGGAAGCTCTGGGGGATTTCATACGGCATAAGGGGCGGTGGGTCGTCATACTGTGGTGTATAGGGACCTGTGGGGGCCAGCTTACTGTATAAAGGAAGCTCTGGGGGATTTCATACGGCATAAGGGGCGGTGGGTCGTCATACTGTGGTGTATAGGGACCTGTGGGGGCTATCTTACTGTATAAAGGAAGCTCTGGGGGATTTCATACGGCATAAGGGGCGGTGGGTCGTCATACTGTGGTGTATAGGGACCTGTGGGGGCCAGCTTACTGTATAAAGGAAGCTCTGGGGGATTTCATACGGCATAAGGGGCGGTGGGTCGTCATACTGTGGTGTATAGGGACCTGTGGGGGCCAGCTTAGTGTATAAAGGAAGCTCTGGGGGATTTCATACGGCATAAGGGGCGGTGGGTCGTCATACTGTGGTGTATAGGGACCTGTGGGGGCTATCTTACTGTATAAAGGAAGCTCTGGGGGATTTCATACGGCATAAGGGGCGGTGGGTCGTCATACTGTGGTGTATAGGGACCTGTGGGGGCTATCTTACTGTATAAAGGAAGCTCTGGGGGATTTCATACGGCATAAGGGGCGGTCTGTCGTCATACTGTAGTGTATAGGGACCTGTGGGGGCCAGCTTACTGTATAAAGGAAGCTCTGGGGGATTTCATACGGCATAAGGGGCTGTGGGTCGTCATACTGTGGTGTATAGGGCCCTGTGGGGGCTATCTTACTGTATAAAGGAAGCTCTGGGGGATTTCATACGGCATAAGGGGCGGTGGGTCGTCATACTGTGGTGTATAGGGACCTGTGGGGGCCAGCTTACTGTATAAAGGAAGCTCTGGGGGATTTCATACGGTGTAAGGGGCTGTGGGTCGTCATACTGTGGTGTATAGGGCCCTGTGGGGGCTATCTTACTGTATAAAGGAAGCTCTGGGGGATTTCATACGGCATAAGGGGCTGTGGGTCGTCATACTGTGGTGTATAGGGCCCTGTGGGGGCCAGCTTACTGTATAAAGGAAGCTCTGGGGGATTTCATACGGCATAAGGGGCGGTGGGTCGTCATACTGTGGTGTATAGGGACCTGTGGGGGCCAGCTTACTGTATAAAGGAAGCTCTGGGGGATTTCATACGGCATAAGGGGCGGTGGGTCGTCATACTGTAGTGTATAGGGACCTGTGGGGGCCAGCTTACTGTATAAAGGAAGCTCTGGGGGATTTCATACAGCATAAGGGGCTGTGGGTCGTCATACTGTGGTGTATAGGGACCTGTGGGGGCCAGCTTACTGTGTATAAAAGCTGAGGGCTATCATACTGTGTACAGGAAGCTGTGGAGGTCTTTATACTATATATTGGATATTGTGGATGATCATACTATGTGGAGGGAGCTGTGGACCATCAAACTGTATATAGAGAACTACGTGGACCTCATACTGCATATAGAGGGCTGTGGAGACATCATACTGAATATAGTGGGCTCCGGGCCATCAAACTATGTATAGTGGAGCTGTGGGGGCATCATACTGTATATACCGTAGCTGTGGGGCCATCATACTGTGTACAGGGGCTGTAGGAACGCTGTATTATATATAGCGGAGCTGTGGAACCCTTGTAGTTTGTATTGGGGGGCTTTATGCCCATCATATTTAATATATATATATATATACACTCACTGGCCACTTTATTAGGTACACCTGTCCAACTGTGTGTTAAGACTTAATTTCTAATCAGCCAATCACATGGCGGCAACTCAGTGCATTTAGGCATGTAGACATGGTCAAGACAATCTCCTGCAGTTCAAACCGAGCATCAGTATGGGGAAGAAAGGTGATTTGAGTGCCTTTGAACGTGGCATGATTGTTGGTGCCAGAAGGGCTGGTCTGAGAATTTCAGAAACTGCTGATCTACTGGGATTTTCACGCACAACCATCTCTAGGGTTTACAGAGAATGGTCCGAAAAAGAAAAAAAATCCAGTGAGCGGCAGTTCTGTGGCCGGAAATGCCTTGTTGATGCCAGAGGTCAGAGGAGAATGGGCAGACTGGTTCGAGCTGATAGAAAGGCAACAGTGACTCAAATTGCCACCCATTACAACCAAGGTAGGCAGAAGAGCATCTCTGAACGCACAGTGCGTCGAACTTTGAGGCAGATGGGCTACAGCAGCAGAAGACCACACCGGGTACCACTCCTCTCAGCTAAGAACAGGAAACTGAGGCTACAATTTGCACAAGCTCATCGAAATTGGACAGTAGAAGATTGGAAAAACGTTGCCTGGTCTGATGAGTCTCGATTTCTGCTGCGACATTCGGATGGTAGGGTCAGAATTTGGCGTAAACAACATGAAAGCATGGATCCATCCTGCCTTGTATCAACGGTTCAGGCTGGTGGTGGTGGTGTCATGGTGTGGGGAATTTTTTCTTGGCACTCTTTGGGCCCCTTGGTACCAATTGAGCATCGTTGCAACGCCACAGCCTACCTGAGTATTGTTGCTGACCATGTCCATCCCTTTATGACCACAATGTACCCAACATCTGATGGCTACTTTCAGCAGGATAATGCGCCATGTCATAAAGCTCGAATCATCTCAGATTGGTTTCTTGAACATGACAATGAGTTCACTGTACTCAAATGGCCTCCTCAGTCACCAGATCTCAATCCAATAGAGCATCTTTGGGATGTGGTGGAACGGGAGATTCGCATCAGGGATGTGCAGCCGACAAATCTGCGCCAACTGTGTGATGCCATCATGTCAATATGGTCCAAAATCTCTGAGGAATGCTTCCAGCACCTTGTTGAATCTCTGCCACGAAGAATTGAGGCAGTTCTGAAGGCAAAAGGGGTCCAACCCCTTACTAGCATGGTGTACCTAATAAAGTGGCCAGTGAGTGTATATATATATATATATATATATAGTGGAGCTGTGGGGCCATTATACTGTGTATAGGGGCCTGCGGGAACACAATACTATATATAGTGGAGCTGTGGGGGCATCATACTTTACATACCAGAGATGTGGGGCCATCATACTGCATATAGGGAGCTGTGGGGACATCTTACTGTATATACCGGAGCTGTGGGGCCATAATGCTGTGTATGGGGGGCTGTGAGGACATCATACCATATATAGCGGAGCTGTGGGGGCATCATACTGTGTCTGGGGGGGCTGTGAGTACATAATACCATACATATAGCGGAGCTGTGGGGGCATCATACTGTACATACCAGAGCTGTGAGGACATCATACCATACATATAGCGGAGCTGTGGGGCCATAATACTGTGTTTGGGGAGCTGTGAGGACATCATAACATAAATAGCGGAGCTGTGGGGGCATCATACTGTGTCTGGGGGGGCTGTGAGTACATAATACCATACATATAGCGGAGCTGTGGGGACATCATACTGTACATACCAGAGCTGTGAGGCCATCATACTGTGTATAGGGGGCTGTGGGGGCATCATACCATAAGGGGCATCAAACGTTGCTGGGGTCTCTCTGGGGTCTTCATATTGTCCTTGTTTGGGGAAATTCACTATGGAGATATTATGCTGTATGTGCGGGGAGCATTTTGGGGGCATCATACTTTATAACTGCGCAGTGATTCCCGATATCATTTTTATGTCCGTATCCTATTTTGATGCAGCTTTTTCTGCCATTGGCTCATAATTACATAGGTTGAAAAACAGACGTCGCTCCATCAAGTTCAGCCTTTCTCCACCAATTGTACATTTTGTCACTAATTTAGCTATAACTTGCATTGTTATGTGTATTTTTATATATGTTTTTTTCTGCCTTAATAAAGATGTATACATTTTGTTAAATCAATTTTTGTGCCAAATCTGCTGAATACCTGTTATTTCTACATTGGGTATGCAGTATCTAAACTTATTCCATGTTATGCTCTGTGCTGATCCATGTATCTAATCTTATAAAGTACGATACTGTCCAATTTATCTGGCCTATACTGTGTGATATTGGTCTTGGACTGCTGTATCCAAGCCTTTCGTGTGAGATATCAGATTGCTGAGCCGTGTATCTAAGTCACATACTAATAAGCTGATCGTGTAACCTACGGTACAGATTATGCCGAACCTCACGTGGCGCATGCACCAGGACTGGGCAGATAGGACCGGACCTCTGGCCGGATCAGAGTATCCCCGGGCTGAGACTATCACAATGGAATTTGACCACTTCTAAGGCAGTGACGGCTCAGATATGTGTAATTTCGCTCAGTGCAGTTGTGGACTGAACATTGCTCCCATACCTGGCATATCTGTCACCGGTGGGTGTGGAATGAGTCTCGTCATCTTTGTGTAACGCTCAAAGTTTCATTTCTCGCAACTGCTGTCAGCCATGGCGTCCACTGACCCGAAAGAAGAGCTGGACTGCTCCATCTGCCTGAGCCTTTATACCGATCTTGTAACCCTGAGATGTGGACACAACTTCTGCTGGGCCTGTATTGATTGTGTGCTAGATAAACCGGACGAGTATGGAGTTTATTCCTGCCCTAAATGCGGAGAAGAATTTCGGTCGTGGCCTACACTGACGAATCGCAAACCAAGTAACATTGTGGAGAGACCCAGGTCTACTGAGCCACCTGGCAAGGAGGTCTTCCAGATCTATTGCACTTACTGCATTCATTCTTCTGTACCTGCTGTTAGATCCTGTCTACACTGCGAGGCTTCTCTATGTGATAACCACCTGAGAGTTCACAGTAAGGCAGCAGAACATGTCCTCACTGATCCCAGCACTTCCTTGGAGAGCAGAAAATGTTCTGTCCATAAGAAGATCCTGGAATATTTCTGCACTGAGGACCAGGCTTGTATCTGTGTGTCCTGCAGTTTGACTGGAGATCATCGTGGACATCAAGTAGAGACTCTAGATGAGGCTTCGGGCAAGAAAAAGGAGCAACTGAGAACGGACTTTGACAATCTGTTTTCGAAAAGGGAAGGAAAAAGGTCAAGGATTAAGGCTTTGCATAACCACATCACGAATGTCCATGACAGAGCTGACAGCATAAGTCAGACTATTTCTCAGTTCTTTACAGACATCAGGAGACAGGTGGACGACCTGGAGAAGATGGTCCTGAGTGAGATCTCCAGGCAGGAAGAGAAGGTGTCACTATCAGTCTCGGATCTGATCAAACAGTTGGAAAAGGAGATAGAAGATTTCTCCGGGGTGATGGTTTCTATTCAGCAGATGTGCGACATGAAGGATCCACTCATGGTCTTAAAAGCTCAGGAGCTGGAAAGATCTGACATATGCGAGGTGGATTCCTGTACTACACATGATGTCCATACTGTGGGAGATCTGGATAGACTCGTTATCTCCATGATGATACGCACAGCCATGGAAAGAGTTGCCCAAGAGATAAAGTCCAGAGGCTTCAAGATGCCCGATGCTCCCAACATCTTACTGGATATCAAAACTGCAGGAAATGATGTAGAGGTGTCTGAAGACCTCAAAGTGGCCTCTTGGCCCGGAATAAGCCAAAATCGTCCAGAGACTCCCGAAATGTTTCAGTCTTGTCAAGTCTTAAGCAAGGACTTCTTTTTCTCAGGGAACCACTTATTGGAGCTGGAAAGCAGTGACGGAGGAGACTGGTGCGTAGGAATGAGCTTTGCCAATATAGACAGGAAAGGGGAGCATTGCGTCATCGGGCACAACGATAAGTCATGGGCGCTCCGTCTATGGAGCAATCAATACTCTGTGATACACGACTCGAAAGTCAACCAGCTCCCAGTTCAGCATTCCTGCAAGAAACTAGGTCTGTATCTAGATTACGAGGCCGGACAGCTGTCCTTTTATGAAATGTGTGACCCCATCATCAGACACTTACACACCTTCTATGCCACCTTCACCGAGCCCCTTCATGTTCTCTGTTGGGTACTGGGCAGTTCTTTAAGGTTCAGTAGAGGAAACGATGACAACTGAAGGTATGGAATAACTTCTACAAAAACGAGACTTGACCATTCATCTGTTCAAACTAGTCCTGCATACAAATTAACGTTCAAGACTACTAACTTTTGTAAGATCAGAATTAGTATCTTATGCATATGGGGACCTCTTCACTGCCTGGTGTCTGGGGAAGAAGGATGGTATATGTGGTCCTCTTCTTCTCAGGGAACATAAGCCACCAGAGGTGTCATCGATGACGTATTCCTTAACCAAAGATCGGGAGACATAACGATCAGATATGTCCAACGTTTGATTTTGTCAAACCTCAGCATGGGGTGAGGTGAACTGACAACCTCATTTGGTGCCAATGCCTACTTCATTTTCGCACTTGACCATAAATTTCGTCTTGGACGGAACCCAATTCTTGTCCTTGTGGGTACTAGAATGTATTGTAAAGGAGCCATAGACCTTAAGTCGTGAGTAATGGTGGATATAAAGTAGGGTTAAAGTAAAGCTTAAAATATATCCATTTCCTTTATTTTTAATCTGTATGGATGCAAAATTCATTGCTGATTATTTGTGTATTACATCTTTAAGGCAGTCAGAGATCCTTTTTTTCTATTCTATCCTCTCCAGAGGATGAGAATTATAGGATAAAAGTTTCCTGACTCACTGCATACATTGTCAGCATAGAGCTTAATGGATAAGTTGTGTGCAGTATGCTCTGGAGCTCCCTCTAGTGGTGGCCACAGGAAGATGCAATTTTGTTTCTCAACTCTTTGGTTCTTCAGGGGCTTTGGTGCTCTGTGTCTAAACAAAATGAAGTCTCAGATAGAAGAGGAATGGAATTTAGTAAATGCCTTGTCTAATAGAAGTGTAAATGGAGCCGCTCCGGCCACTTGCTCGCTTTGAAGGTCAGCGGTGGGGCAGCGCTGCCGCTGTGCCAGCTTTACGAAGGCAAAAATTCTCAGCTGTGGAAGGAGAGCAGATGGCGTGAATGTTCAGCTGAATTTTAAATACAATGCATGGGGGGGGGGGGGGGGGGAGGTAGGGGGGCTTTGTGCGCTCTCGCTGTGAAAATCACACGCATTCTCAGAGGAATAGATAGGGAGGAGAAGGCGCAGAGTTCGGGGACGGGGAGGAGAGGATCGGAATAAAACATTACTGAACGGGTCTTCTTGTTATTTGTAAATAAAGATCTACATATTTGAATCCCGCCGTGATGGCGTCAAGGCTAGAAACTTCGCGGGCTTGAGTAACACTCCGGTCACATCCAAAGCGAGACTCAAAATTCCACAGGTTGCCACTCTGAGTTCTTCTGAGCCAAGTGGTTAGATAGGGGTCCGACCAATAGAAGGGAGAAAAGGTAAATATGGTTCCCGATTTAGTCATTGTCGGACCACCTAACCCATGGTTGGGTATGGAATATCAATAGCGGGAGGTTTCACTTTTAGGTTGGAATAAGGCTTATGTTTCTCCGAGAAACAGCGCCACCCTTGCCCATAGGCTTTGTCAGGTATTGCAGCTAAGCCCCATTTACTTTAATGAGGCTGTGCTGCAAAACCAGACACAACCTAAGGATGTCAGGGGCGCTGTTCCTGGTAAAAAAAAAAATTTCTAATCTTATATTCTGAACTAATCGATATCTGGCAGCTTTGCAGAAAACGGGGTCTCTGAGTCAGCAGGAAGCTGAACGATTCATGGTGTAATCAGGGAGGTAAAATATTCAATACTCTAAATAATCAGAGGACGGCAGTAAATCCTGATTATTAGAGATGGAACTTGTTTTTTTTATGTTAATTGTAGTGGATAATAATCTGTATTTTCCAGTTTTGGAGCAGAATTGATTTAATGCACATGATGGTTATTATGATTTATGTGATTTACTGAGAGATAAAAATAAAATAAAGGGTTTTTATTGGGAAATGAAACTTCTTCTTAAAGGGAACCCACCTTTTAAATAGTGTGATGGCAGCTGCTTGACGCATAAATCGATGGTATCTGGGAGCCTTGAGTTGGACTTTGCAAACAGAGCTCAGGACAAAAGCCAAAGTGACCCCTAAAAACAAATTCAGCAGATTGACCCCTATAAACAGTGTTAGAGGGTGCCCCCTTTAAACAGTGACATACAATAAGAGTGCCCCCTATTTACAGTGCCAGAACATGCCCACTGCAAACGTTACATCAATAAACAGTGCCCAAAGAGGGGTTGCCTGGCTAGTTATAGAAAATACAGGGGGACCCACGCCACTTTTTAAATGTATTTATTTATAGCACAGTTGGTGGGTGATGAATACTCCTATCAGCCGTCGCCTGCTCTCACTGGTATTAATGGCAGCAGGTGTAGGCTGATGGGAAGAATAGTCCCATCACCCGCCGCCTGCTGTCACGGTTATCAGTTGAATACAACTCTCATCTGCTCCCCTGCTCGCAGAGTGCCTCTTATACCCAGTATAAGCAGTGTCCCTCTATACTCAGTATCATATAAGTAGATGTCCCTCCTCAGTCAATATATTCTTAAAGCTACAGTCACCTGCTCTCCGACGCTCTGGATCGTATATTTACTTGCAGATTGGTAGATTTGGAGCATTTCTCCAATGTATAGAGTAAGGAATTTACTCAAAATCTATAATTAGTGCGGCCAAGAGACCACATAATGTACAATCCGCAAATCATGGTAAAAAAAAATTATCAATGTCTGGTCTGGATACAGAGACCCTACAGCGGTTTCTGTCTCATTCCTTTAATCTGCACAAACAAGGAGGGTTAAATGGCTTTGGCGTCTTCCCGGCAACCTTATCAGGTGAGAATTAAATTAAGGTATTAGATTTGGATTCCGGGCACAGAAGTTTCAGCACAAAGGAAACTTAATCAATGAAATCATTCAGGAACATCTACAGCAGGTTATTACATGGCGGAGGAGGAAGCCGGGAAATATGCGCCGGTCAGAAACAGGGAAAACCATAACAGAGCAACACCTCACACAGAGGAAAAGCTAAATCATAGGAAAATTACATAAAGATTCATAAAAGAGGCAATGTAATTAGAAAATAATAATAATATACCCGCTATAATACTGCCCCTATGTACCAGAATATAACTACTATAAGGCCATGTGCACACGATGCAGATTTGCAGCGTTTCCGCAGGGGATTTTACCACGCAGAAACGCTGCATATCCGCATTGTGATGTACAGTACCTTTAAAATGAATGAAAAAAAAAAACGCTGTGCAGACGCTGCGGATTTTTCCGCGCGGTTTTCCTGCGGTACAAAATCCGCAGCATGTTACTTCTTTTGTGCGGTTTTCTATCTCCCCTGTTACCAAATCCGCAGGGGGAAGACCGCAATGGAAAACCGCACAAAAACCGTAAGAAAACCGCGTGAAAAATGGAAGAAATCCGCAGGAAAAATGCAGGTCATTTGACCTGCGGTTTTCTTCCATTCTGCACGGAAAAATCCGCAGGGCTCAAAACTCCGTCTGCACTCAGCCTAATACTGTCCCCTATGTACAAGAACATACCTACTATAATACTGCCCCTATGTACAAGAATATAACTACTATAATACTGCCCCTATGTACAAGAATATAACTACTATAATACTGCTCCCTATGTACAAGAATATAACTACTATAATACTGCCCCCTATGTACAAGAATATAACTACTATAATACTGCTCCTATGTACAAGAATATAACTACTATAATACTGCTCCCTATGTACAAGAATATAACTACTATAATACTGCTCCTATGTACAAGAATATAACTACTATAATACTGCTCCCTATGTACAAGAATATAACTACTATAATACTGCCCCCTATGTACAAGAATATAACTACTATAATACTGCCCCTATGTACAAGAATATAACTACTATAATACTGCTCCCTATGTACAAGAATATAACTACTATAATACTGCCCCTATGTACAAGAATATAACTACTATAATACTGCTCCTATGCACAAGAATATAACTACTATAATACTGCTCCTATGTGCAAGTATATAACTACTATAATACTGCTCCCTATGTACAAGAATATAACTACTATAATTCTGATCCTATATACAAGATTATAACTACTATAATAATGCTCCTATGTACAAGAATATAACTACTATAATACTGCCCCTATGTACAAGAATATAACTACTATAATACTGCCCCCTATGTACAAGAATATAACTACTATAATACTGCCCCTATGTACAAGAATATAACTACTATAATACTGCCCCTATGTACAAGAATATAACTACTATAATACTGCCCCCTATGTACAAGAATATAACTACTATAATACTGCTCCTATGAACAAGAATATAACTACTATAATACTGCCCCTATGTGCAAGAATATAACTACTATAATACTGCCCCTATGTACAAGAATATAACTTCTATAATACTGCTCCTAAGTACAAGAATATAACTATTATAATACTGCTCCTATGTACAAGAATATAACTACTATAACACTTCCCCTATGTACAAGAATATAACTACTATAATACTGCCCCTATGTACAAGAATATAACTACTATAATACTGCTCCTATGTGCAAGAATATAACTACTATAATACTGCCCCTATGTACAAGAATATATCTACTATAATACTGATCCTATATACAAGAATATAACTACTATAATACTGCTCCTATGTACAAGAATATAGCTACTATAATACTGCCCCTATGTGCAAGAATATAACTACTATAATACTGCCCCTATGTACAAGAATATAACTACTATAATACTGCTCCTAAGTACAAGAATATAACTACTATAATACTGCTCCTATGTACAAGAATATAACTACTATAACACTTCCCCTATGTACAAGAATATAACTACTATAATACTGCCCCTATGAACAAGAATATAACTACTATAATACTGCTCCTATGTGCAAGAATATAACTACTATAATACTGCCCCTATGTACAAGAATATAACTACTATAATACTGATCCTATATACAAGAATATAACTACTATAATACTGCCACTATGTACAAGAATATAACTACTATAATACTGCTCCTAAGTACAAGAATATAACTACTATAATACTGCTCCTATGTACAAGAATATAACTACTATAACACTTCCCCTATGTACAAGAATATAACTACTATAATACTGCAACTATGTACAAGAATATAACTACTATAATACTGCCCCTATGTACAAGAATATACTGTAACTACTATAATCTGCCCCTATGTACAAGAATATAACTACAATAATACTGATCCTATATACAAGAATATAACTACTATAATACTGCTCCCTATGTACAAGAATATAACTACTATAATACTGCCCCTATGTACAAGAATATAACTACTATAATACTGCCCCCTATGTACAAGAATATAACTACTATAATACTGCCCCCTATGTGCAAGAATATAACTACTATAATACTGTCCCTATGTACAAGAATATAACTACTATAATACTCCCCCCTATGTACAAGAATATAACTACAATAATACTGATCCTATGTACAAGAATATAACTACTATAATACTGCTCCCTATGTACAAGAATATAACTACTATAATACTGCCCCCTGTGTACAAGAATACAACTACTATAATACTCCCCCTATGTACAAGAATATAACTACAATAATACTGATCCTATATACAAGAATATAACTACTATAATACTGCTCCTTATGTACAAGAATATAACTACTATAATACTGCCCCCTGTGTACAAGAATACAACTACTATAATACTGCAACTATGTACAAGAATATAACTACTATAATACTGCCCCTATGTACAAGAATATAACTACTATAATCTGCCCCTATGTACAAGAATATAACTACTATAATACTGATCCTATATACAAGAATATAACTACTATAATACTGCTCCCTATGTACAAGAATATAACTACTATAATACTGCCCCCTATGTACAAGAATATATCTACTATAATACTGCCCCCTATGTGCAAGAATATAACTACTATAATACTGTCCCTATGTACAAGAATATAACTACTATAATACTGCCCCCTATGTACAAGAATATAACTACTATAATACTCCCCCCTATGTACAAGAATATAACTACTATAATACTGTCCCTATGTACAAGAATATAACTACTATAATACTGCCCCTATGTACAAGAATATAACTACTATAATACTGCTCCTATGTACAAGAATATAACTACTATAATACTGCTCCTATGTACAAGAATATAACTACTATAATACTGCCCCTATGTACAAGAATATAACTACTATAATACTGTCCCCTATGTACAAGAATATAACTACTATAATACTGCTCCTATGTACAAGAATATAACTACTATAATACTGCCCCTATGTACAAGAATATAACTACTATAATACTGCCCCTATGTACAAGAATATAACTACTATAATACTGCCCCCTATGCAGAATATTGCATCTCCTTTTCTTTGGACCTTCCTTCTCCTTCAGTAGCGGTAGAATGTCTTGCATGTGCTTGCAGTGAGTGTATTATAGCGGTAGATCGATGGAAGCAGCATAGAGAAAGAGATTAAATATCCCAAATGGCATAATCTTTACATTTCGCATAATGCGTTGTCGTCGCCTCTTTCACTGCAGCATCGTGGTTTCCAGCTATGAATAAAATTACTCGGACATCTCGCTCAGTTTGAAAAGAAAACCCGGATACTCCAGTGACATGAAATTTGTAGTCTATAAATACCGCTCGGCGCTGCGTTCTGCATGCCAAGTGCCATAAAACAGTTATGGTTGCCGGTCGACACTAATCTTATTAATCCGGGGGTACAAGGAGCCAAAATATCAGCGAAATAGCGCTAGTGAAGGAAGACGAGAGGCCAAAAAGGAAATCACTCACACTAGACAGAGGTGGAGCGGAGCGTATGGCAGCACAGTATTCCTTACTGACCTTGTATTTAAAGGATTCTGTCCGACAGAATACATTAATGTCGTATCTTTAGGATGGCTCATCAATATCAGATTTATAGGGGTCCAACATTCGGAGTCTCCACCAATCAGCCGTCTTCAGGATCCTGATGTTAACAGTTAAAGCAGAACAGCGCAGCTACGTACATTTGGCAATACTCCGGCATTGCGGCTCAAATCCTATCCACTTCTATTGTAGCGACTCCTGTCCCCTCCTTCTGAGGGATGTGCTCTTCACTTTCAGAAATGTGACGGGACTCTCATGCAGGTGGTCTGGTCTCTCTCATCAGGGACAAGGGTTTTTACAAGCCCTTGATAAGCTTTATGTAATGCACCTTAATAACAAGAGCTACTCACTCCCACTTACACTACTCTCACCCACTTACGCTACTCACTCCCACTTACACTACTTACCCCCACTTTCACTATTCACCCTCATTTACACTACTCCCCCTACTTACACTACTCTCTCCCACTTACACTACTCTCTCCCACTTACGCTACTCACCCCCACTTACACTACTCACTCCCCCTTACGCTACTCACCGCCATTGACACTACTCACCCCCACTTACACTACTCACCCTCACTTACGCTACTCACTCCCACTTACACTACTCACACCTACTTACGCTACTCACTCCCACTTACAATACTCACCCCCACTTTCGCTAGTCACACCTACTTACACTACTCACCCCCACATACGATACTCAACCCCACTTACAATACTCAACCACACTTACACTACTCATACCCATTTACACTACTCACACCCACTTATGCTACTCACACCCACTTACACTACTCACCCCCACTTACACTACTCACCCCCACTTACACTACTCACACCCACTTACACTACTCACCCCCACTTACACTACTCACCCCCACTTACGCTACTCACCCCCACTTACTACATGTGTGGGTTATCAATAAAACATGGCAACCAAGACAGGTTTTATCAGTTCTAACTATGCCTAAACCCAAGAGTTGAGTTCAGGTGGCATCAATTGTTTAAGGGAACCTGTTATCTGCTGAAACTATAGACAACATGAATCAGATACTTGCTGCTCGACTGCAGCCATTTGTGTGTGAGAGAAATCATACTCTGAAAAGCTAGCTGGGGGAATGGGTCTCGGATACCTTGTCCAAAGCTAATTCATGGCAACTTCTCCCTGCACCGATCACCTAGACCGAATGGTCTCTCCCTATATGTGTGTACAGAGAGGCATCAGTCAGTCAAGGTGATTGAGGTGGGGAGAAGATGCCAACAACCTTCCTCGGCTTAGTCAGTAGACATCCACTGTCCACAGTTGGCTTTCCAAAGTATGTTCTCTCTGAAACACCACAGCAACTCAGAGTAAAACACACATGACTGCAATAATACAGCCGATGCCTCATCCATGCTGCCGACGGTTCAGGCAGCAGGAATCTTATGACGGGTTACTATTACTCTTCTGTAAAGGTGACGGACTCAGTTTACAAGCCACTAACAAAGTGTCACTTTAAGGCTGTGTGCACACGCTGCGGATTCTGCTGCGGTTCCGCAGCGGATTTGGCCGCTGCGGGTTCGCAGCAGTTTTTGCTGCGGTGTACAGTACCATTATTCCCTATGGGAATAAAAAACCGCAGTGCAGACGGTGCGGATTTTTCCGCGCGGTTTTGAAACTGCAGAAAGAATTGACATGTCAATTCTTTCTGCGGATTCCGCTGCGGTTTGCCATCTCCTCCATTGTGGAGATGAAAAACCGGAGGGCAAAACCGCAGAGCAATCCGCAGGTAAAACCGCAGGTCTTTTGACCTGCAGATTTACCTACGGATTTTACAAAATCTGCGCGGCCAAATCTGCACCACAATCCGCAGCGTGTGCACGTAGCCTAAGATTCTGCATTCACATCTTCCAGAGGCAGCATTGCTTTAAGAAGTTTATTTCCAACTTGTAGAGTGAAGGTGAATGAAATACATCTTACTGTCTGCAGAACACAGAACGGAACATTACCTGCTCACACTCCTGGACGCAACACTGACACCTCAGCAGCCTGAAAAATCACTCGTGGCCAGCGCTAAAGTCCGACGGAGACGACGTCAATAAGTAATTAACGAATACAAGCACGAAATACGCAGGTACACCAGTGATCAGCACCATGGAGCACGGGAGGGTGTGACTGTGACCATAGGGGGCAGTATTATAGTAGTTATATTCCTGCACAAAGGGGGCAGTATTATAGTAGTTATATTCTTGTACATAGGGGGCAGTAGTTATATTCTTGTTCATAGGGGGCAGTATTATAGTAGTTATATTCTTGTACATAGGGGGCAGTATTATAGTAGTTATATTCCTGCACAAAGGGGGCAGTATTATAGTAGATAAATTCTTGTACATAGGGGGCAGTATTATAGTAGTTAAATTCTTGTTCATTGGGGGCAGTATTATAGTAGTTATATTCTTGCACATAGGAGCAGTTTTATAGTAGTTATATTCTTGCACATAGGAGCAGTATTATAGTAGTTATATTCTTGTACATAGGGGCAGTATTATAGTAGTTATATTCTTGTACATGGGAGCAGTTTTATAGTAGTTATATTCTTGTACATAGGGAGCAGTATTATAGTAGCTATATTCTTGTACATAGGAGCAGTATTATAGTAGTTATATTCTTGTACATAGGGAGCAGTATTATAGTAGCTATATTCTTGTACATAGGGGGCAGTATTATAGTAGTTATATTCTTGTACATAGGGGCAGTATTATAGTAGTAATATTCTTGTACATAGGAGGGCAGTATTATAGTAGTTATATTCCTGTATATAGGGGGCAGTATTATAGTAGTTATATTCTTGTACATAGGGGCAGTATTATAATAGTTATATTCTTTTACATAGGGGCTGTATTATAGTAGTTAAATTCTTGTTCATTGGGGGCAGTAATATAGTAGTTATATTCTTGTACATAGGAACAGTATTATAGTAGTTATATTCTTGTACATAGGGGCAGTATTATAGTAGTTATATTCTTGTACATAGGGGCAGTACTATAGTAGTAATATTCTTGTACATAGGAGGGCAGTATTATAGTAGTTATATTCCTGTATATAGGGGGCAGTATTATAGTAGTTATATTCTTGTACATAGGGGGCAGTATTATAGTAGTTATATTCTTGTACATAGGGGGCAGTATTATAGTAGTTATATTCTTGTACATAGGGGGCAGTATTATAGTAGTTATATTCCTGCACAAAGGGGGCAGTATTATAGTAGTTATATTCTTGTACATAGAGGGCAGTATTATAGTATTTATATTCTTGTACATAGGGGGCAGTATTATAGAAGTTATATTCTTGTACATAGGGGGAAGTATTATAGTAGTTATATTCTTGTACATAGGGGGCAGTATTACAGTAGTTATATTCCTGCACAAAGGGGGCAGTATTATAGTAGATAAATTCTTGTACATAGGGGGCAGTATTATAGTAGTTATATTTTTGTACATAGGGGGCAGTATTATAGTAGTTATATTCTTGTACATAGGGGGCAGTATTATAGTAGTTATATTCTTGTACAAAGGGGCAGTATTATAGTAGCTATATTCTTGTTCATAGGGGGCAGTATTATAGTAGATAAATTCTTGTACATAGGGGGCAGTATTATAGTAGTTATATTCTTGTACATAGGGGGCAGTATTATAGTAGTTATATTCTTGTACATAGGGGCAGTATTATAGTAGTTATATTCTTGTTCATAGGGGGCAGTATTATAGTAGTTATATTCTTGTACATAGGGGGCAGTATTATAGTAGATAAATTCTTGTACATAGGGGGCAGTATTATAGTAGTTATATTCTTGTACATAGGGGGCAGTATTATAGTAGTTATATTATTGTACATAGGGGCAGTATTATAGTACTTATATTCTTGTACATAGGGGGCAGTATTATAGAGGTTATATTCTTGTACATAGGGGGCAGTATTATAGTAGTTATATTCTTGTACATATGAGCAGTATTATAGTAGTTATATTCTTGTATATAGGGGCAGTATTATAGTAGTTATATTCTTGTACATAGGAGGAGTATTATAGTAGTTATATTCCTGCACAAAGGGGCAGTATTATAGTAGTTATATTCTTGTTCATAGGGGGCAGTATTATAGTAGTTATATTCTTGTACATAGGAGCAGTATTATAGTAGTTATATTCTTGTACATAGGGGGCAGTATTATAGTAGATAAATTCTTGTACATAGGGGGCAGTATTATAGTAGTTATATTCTTGTACATAGGGGGCAGTATTATAGTAGTTATATTCTTGTACATAGAGGGCAGTATTATAGTAGTTATATTCTTGTACATAGGAGCAGTATTATAGTAGTTATATTCTTGTACATAGGAGCAGTATTATAGTAGCTATATTCTTGTACATAGGGGGCAGTATTATAGTAGATAAATTCTTGTACATAGGGGGCAGTATTATAGTAGTTATATTCTTGTACATAGGGGGCAGTATTATAGTAGTTATATTCTTGTACATAGGGGGCAGTATTATAGTAGTTATATTCCTGCACAAAGGGGCAGTATTATAGTAGTTATATTCTTGTTCATAGGGGCAGTATTATAGTAGTTATATTCTTGTACATAGGAGCAGTATTATAGCAATTATATTCTTGTACATAGGGGGCAGTATTATAGTAGATAAATTCTTGTACATAGGGGGCAGTATTATAGTAGTTATATTCTTGTACATAGGGGGCAGTATTATAGTAGTTATATTCTTGTACAAAGGGGCAGTATTATAGTAGCTATATTCTTGTTCATAGGGGGCAGTATTATAGTAGATAAATTCTTGTACATAGGGGGCAGTATTATAGTAGTTATATTCTTGTACATAGGGGGCAGTATTATAGTAGTTATATTCTTGTACATAGGGGCAGTATTATAGTAGTTATATTCTTGTTCATAGGGGGCAGTATTATAGTAGTTATATTCTTGTACATAGGGGGCAGTATTATAGTAGATAAATTCTTGTACATAGGGGGCAGTATTATAGTAGTTATATTCTTGTACATAGGGGGCAGTATTATAGTAGTTATATTCTTGTACATAGGGGCAGTATTATAGTACTTATATTCTTGTACATAGGGGGCAGTATTATAGAGGTTATATTCTTGTACATAGGGGGCAGTATTATAGTAGTTATATTCTTGTACATATGAGCAGTATTATAGTAGTTATATTCTTGTATATAGGGGCAGTATTATAGTAGTTATATTCTTGTACATAGGAGGAGTATTATAGTAGTTATATTCCTGCACAAAGGGGCAGTATTATAGTAGTTATATTCTTGTTCATAGGGGGCAGTATTATAGTAGTTATATTCTTGTACATAGGAGCAGTATTATAGTAGTTATATTCTTGTACATAGGGGGCAGTATTATAGTAGATAAATTCTTGTACATAGGGGGCAGTATTATAGTAGTTATATTCTTGTACATAGGGGGCAGTATTATAGTAGTTATATTCTTGTACATAGAGGGCAGTATTATAGTAGTTATATTCTTGTACATAGGAGCAGTATTATAGTAGTTATATTCTTGTACATAGGAGCAGTATTATAGTAGCTATATTCTTGTACATAGGGGGCAGTATTATAGTAGATAAATTCTTGTACATAGGGGGCAGTATTATAGTAGTTATATTCTTGTACATAGGGGGCAGTATTATAGTAGTTATATTCTTGTACATAGGGGGCAGTATTATAGTAGTTATATTCCTGCACAAAGGGGCAGTATTATAGTAGTTATATTCTTGTTCATAGGGGCAGTATTATAGTAGTTATATTCTTGTACATAGGAGCAGTATTATAGCAATTATATTCTTGTACATAGGGGGCAGTATTATAGTAGATAAATTCTTGTACATAGGGGGCAGTATTATAGTAGTTATATTCTTGTACATAGGGGGCAGTATTATAGTAGTTATATTCTTGTACATAGGAGCAGAATTATAGTTGTTATATTCTTGTACATAGGAGCAGTATTATAGTAGATACATTCTTGTACATAGGGGGCAGTATTATAGTAGTTATATTCTTGCACATAGGGGCAGCATTATAGTAGTTATATTCTTGTACATAGGGGGCAGTATTATAGTAGTTATATTCTTGTACATAGGGAGCAGTATTATAGTAGTTATATTCTTGTACATAGGGGCAGTATTATAGTAGTTATATTCTTGTACATAGGGGCAGTATTATAGTAGTTATATTCTTGTCCATAGGAGGCAGTATTATAGTAGTTATATTCTTGTACATAGGGGCAGTATTATAGTAGTTATATTCTTGTACATAGGGAGCAGTATTATAGTAGTTATATTCTTGCACATAGGGGCAGCATTATAGTAGTTATATTCTTGTACATAGGGGCAGTATTATAGTAGTTATATTCTTGTACATAGGGGGCAGTATTATAGTAGATAAATTCTTGTACATAGGGGGCAGTATTATAGTAGTTATATTCTTGTATATAGGGGCAGTATTATAGTAGTTATATTCTTGTACATAGGGGGCAGTATTATAGTAGCTATATTCTTGTACATAGGGGCAGTATTATAGTAGTTATATTCTTGTACATAGGGGCAGCATTATAGTAGTTATATTCTTGTACATAGGGGGCAGTATTATAGTAGTTATATTCTTGTACAAAGGGGCAGTATTATAGTAGCTATATTCTTGTTCATAGGGGGCAGTATTATAGTAGATAAATTCTTGTACATAGGGGGCAGTATTATAGTAGTTATATTCTTGTACATAGGGGGCAGTATTATAGTAGTTATATTCTTGTACATAGGGGCAGTATTATAGTAGTTATATTCTTGTTCATAGGGGGCAGTATTATAGTAGTTATATTCTTGTACATAGGGGGCAGTATTATAGTAGATAAATTCTTGTACATAGGGGGCAGTATTATAGTAGTTATATTCTTGTACATAGGGGGCAGTATTATAGTAGTTATATTCTTGTACATAGGGGCAGTATTATAGTACTTATATTCTTGTACATAGGGGGCAGTATTATAGAGGTTATATTCTTGTACATAGGGGGCAGTATTATAGTAGTTATATTCTTGTACATATGAGCAGTATTATAGTAGTTATATTCTTGTATATAGGGGCAGTATTATAGTAGTTATATTCTTGTACATAGGAGGAGTATTATAGTAGTTATATTCCTGCACAAAGGGGCAGTATTATAGTAGTTATATTCTTGTTCATAGGGGGCAGTATTATAGTAGTTATATTCTTGTACATAGGAGCAGTATTATAGTAGTTATATTCTTGTACATAGGGGGCAGTATTATAGTAGATAAATTCTTGTACATAGGGGGCAGTATTATAGTAGTTATATTCTTGTACATAGGGGGCAGTATTATAGTAGTTATATTCTTGTACATAGAGGGCAGTATTATAGTAGTTATATTCTTGTACATAGGAGCAGTATTATAGTAGTTATATTCTTGTACATAGGAGCAGTATTATAGTAGCTATATTCTTGTACATAGGGGGCAGTATTATAGTAGATAAATTCTTGTACATAGGGGGCAGTATTATAGTAGTTATATTCTTGTACATAGGGGGCAGTATTATAGTAGTTATATTCTTGTACATAGGGGGCAGTATTATAGTAGTTATATTCCTGCACAAAGGGGCAGTATTATAGTAGTTATATTCTTGTTCATAGGGGCAGTATTATAGTAGTTATATTCTTGTACATAGGAGCAGTATTATAGCAGTTATATTCTTGTACATAGGGGGCAGTATTATAGTAGATAAATTCTTGTACATAGGGGGCAGTATTATAGTAGTTATATTCTTGTACATAGGGGGCAGTATTATAGTAGTTATATTCTTGTACATAGGAGCAGAATTATAGTTGTTATATTCTTGTACATAGGAGCAGTATTATAGTAGATACATTCTTGTACATAGGGGGCAGTATTATAGTAGTTATATTCTTGCACATAGGGGCAGCATTATAGTAGTTATATTCTTGTACATAGGGGGCAGTATTATAGTAGTTATATTCTTGTACATAGGGAGCAGTATTATAGTAGTTATATTCTTGTACATAGGGGCAGTATTATAGTAGTTATATTCTTGTACATAGGGGCAGTATTATAGTAGTTATATTCTTGTCCATAGGAGGCAGTATTATAGTAGTTATATTCTTGTACATAGGGGCAGTATTATAGTAGTTATATTCTTGTACATAGGGAGCAGTATTATAGTAGTTATATTCTTGCACATAGGGGCAGCATTATAGTAGTTATATTCTTGTACATAGGGGCAGTATTATAGTAGTTATATTCTTGTACATAGGGGGCAGTATTATAGTAGATAAATTCTTGTACATAGGGGGCAGTATTATAGTAGTTATATTCTTGTATATAGGGGCAGTATTATAGTAGTTATATTCTTGTACATAGGGGGCAGTATTATAGTAGCTATATTCTTGTACATAGGGGCAGTATTATAGTAGTTATATTCTTGTACATAGGGGCAGCATTATAGTAGTTATATTCTTGTACACAGGGGCAGTATTATAGTAGTTATATTCTTGTACATAGGGGGCAGTATTATAGTAGTTATATTCCTGTACATAGGGGCAGTATTATAGTAGTTATATTCTTGTACACAGGGGCAGTATTATAGTAGTTATATTCTTGTACATAGGGGGCAGTATTATAGTAGTTATATTCCTGTACATAGGGGCAGTATTATAGTAGTTATATTCTTGTACACAGGGGCAGTATTATAGTAGTTATATTCTTGTACATAGGGGCAGTATTATAGTAGTTATATTCTTGTACATAGGGGCAGCATTATAGTAGTTATATTCTTGTACACAGGGGCAGTATTATAGTAGTTATATTCTTGTACATAGGGGGCAGTATTATAGTAGTTATATTCTTGTACACAGGGGCAGTATTATAGTAGATGTATCCTTGTACATCGAGGCTGTATTCTAGCAGTTATATTCACTATACGGCCTTTCCTCCAGACCACTTATAATGAAAGTCCCCTGCAGAAGTTGTACCTGTGTTGTAGCCTCTGCCCAGCGCCGGCCACGGTCGGTGGTTTTTCCATAGATTTCCAAGGTACCAATCACTCTGATTTTCAACCAGCCCCAGAACTTGTTGACCTGATAGAAAAAAAGAAAAAAAGAAAATTGATGATTTATGGGTGTCAGACCGATGAAACAAATAGATTATTTTCAGGATGCCTTCCGTTCTAGATATGTCACCATGACACCTTAGTGCCCGCTAATATGGCTGCCTCTACAAATGCTGCCGCTGCCTAAAGCTTCCCGCAGAGGCATTACTTCGGTGGGTTCAGAGTCCTAGGCAGGTGCTGATTCCTGATCATAGGCCCCAGGGGCCCCTGCAGCACATAGGCTGGGGCCATTACCGCAGTGAGTGGCGGTGTGCACATCTGGTGCAGCCGGCAATGTCCTCCCTGCCTGTCACTGTCATTGTGTGTAAGCAGTGCCCGTGTTCAGTCCTGTCCGAGGCCATTACATTAACGAGGAGAGACGATACCCAGGATGCTTTGCGGCCCCCGCGTTCAGTGCCGTCAATTCCCAGCATTGTGGGGACGAGTTATTCTCATCTCCGCTACCTGTCGCCCTCAATGTCGTCCTGTTTGTCTGACTTTGTCTCTAACCTTCACTGCCCCGTCTCCTTGTCCAGGGTGCATAATGCAATGGAAGGATACATCTTATTTACTTGGCTCGGAATGATGAACCGCGGATTCTGCTCCATCACTGACAGCCTGTGGACTCCGCTGTACACGATACGGTCATTACTTGGTCAGTTTGCATTTATATTGCTGTAGTCTCTGGACATTTTATTTGCTGTACAACAGACTGCCTCTCCAAGCTGCACAGACTTGTTTCAAGCTCCTCCCACTCTAGCAGAGGCACAACATGAAAATCTTTAACCCCAATGACACCACTCATATTCCCGTCTGGGTTCCCTCCATTCACAATTTTCCTCTCCCTCGACTCCATTTGTTGAGAAAGTGTAAGGAAGCCTCCAGATCACTTTCCAACACTTAAATCATCAAATCCATGACATTTAAAGGGGCTACTCACACCTTCAGAAACGGGTACCATCGGATAGAGCTTGTAAATACAAGCACTTTTGCAATTTACTGCTTGTTAATATTTTCAGCCGTTCTTGAGATATTAACACTTTTCTTTTGCTTACTGTCCCATCGCCTAGGAGACCGACCACCGCTGCTATACAGCAGAAGATGTGCAGGGCTTACAAGTTGTTTTCTTCTGAGCTTGAAAGCACTTTTTTGAAGCCGGCCAGGACCTCTGGAGCATGGTGTTACCTCCAAATCCTGCGCCAGCTTCAGTACTGCGCTTAGAAGCTAGAAAGCAGCGGTGGTCGGTCTCCTAGGCAATGAACTGTAAACAAAAGAAAAGTGTTAATATCTCAAGAATGGTTGCAAATTTTAACAAGCGGTAAATTGTAAAAGTGTTTGTTTTTACATGCCTTATCCGACAACATCTTTCTCTGAAAATGGGAAATAAAAAACCTTTAAGTCCTGCCTCCAGAATGCCTCCTGTTGGGTGTGGGGTTTTTTTAGTTAACACCGCATTATTTTTGAGACTGCTGTAAAGTATGACAGACAACAAGTTAGACTGATATTTTATCCCGTAGAACGCCCTCGCGCTTTTTCTAGAGTTTGAGCGCACCGTGTTACTGAACTACACCGCCACACAATGCACACGATCTCATCGTCTCCATTATATGTGATGAACATCAAAGTACTCAACAAAGTCCAGGAGGCGGCTGGATTTCAGAGGGAGGGATGCGCTGGAAGTTGAGGTCATGGCCCCACAGCTTCACGGGGGGTTCACATACTAAACTGTCAGCGCCGCTATAGATCCATGAATGTTATCACCCGGCAATAACAGAAGTCATCTCAATGAATGAAGAGCGAGAAGCTTCTTGAAGAGCACCCGTCCTTTTTCGGGAGAACTGGCTGATATATAGCTGCCCCGCCCCCTGAAGCAATGGACGATCAGGGAAGGGGTGGTCCTGTGCCAGCCTGCTTGAGATTTCACACTGGTGAACATGTCAATCATTTCATGATCGGCGGAGCTGGACTCTTACAGGAATGATCTGGACTCTAATATTTTAGCCACACCCATTTATCATATTGTCAAAATATTTAAAGGGGTATTACGGGTGTAGTAGCAAGTTACAGCAGATGCCGAGGATACACTGTGACTTGTGGATTGGTGAAAATCCGACTGGAAATCTCTCTCTGGAAATCCAGAAAACTGGCTCACAATGATCCAGAACCGTACCGATGAGCGAATGACAGCATGTTCTAGCGATATGATGTCACTGTGATGCCACGCTTCTTGAAAATTCCAGAGATTTACAGAATACGATTAGTCAATCCCATGGGAACCTCAAAATCTGTCCAAAAACTACTAGAAACCAGGTATTCTGGGAAGTTTCTAAACTCAGCGAGGAAAGGAGTAAGACACGGGAAGGCAGGAAGTGGGTGTGGGCATGTGGGGCAGGGTTACAAGATTGATGCCTAATGCCTGCCTTGAATCTTGATCAAGTATGCATTTGATTTAGGTAGCATACCCCTTTATGTACAGCACCTATTTTAAGCAATATGAAGTATCCCTTTAAGTGAAGCATGCCTTTAAACAGTGTGGAGTATCCTTTTAAGTGGAGTACCCCTTTAAGCACTGTGGAGTACCCCTTAAAATGCAGTACCCATTTAAGTGGAGTACCCCAATAAGTAATGTGGAGAACCCTTTAAGCATTATGGTGTACCCCTTTAAGAGCAGTACCCATTTAAGTGGAGTACTTATTGAAGCACTGTAGAATACCCATTTAAATGAAGTACCCCATTAAGTGGAGTATCATAGAATCATAGAATCATAGAATTGTAGAGTTGGAAGGGACCTCCTGGGCCATCTGGTCCAACCCCCTGCTCAAAGCAGTATTCCCTAAATCATCCCAGTCAGATGTCTGTCCAGCCTCTGTTTGAAGACTTCCATTGAAGGAGAACTCACCACTTCTCGTGGCAGCTTGTTCCACTCATTGATCACTCTAACTGTCAAAACGTTTTTTCTAATATCTAATCTGTGTCTCCTCCTATTCAGTTTCATCCCATTGCTTCTAGTCTTTCCTTGTGCAAATGAGAATAAAGTTGATCCTTCTACAATGTGACAGCCCTTTAGATATTTGTAGACAGCTATTAAGTCTCCTCTCAGTCTTCTCTTTTGCAAACTAAACATTCCCAAATCCTGCAACCTTTCCTCATAAGACAGGGTTTGCAGACCGGTCACCATTCTGGTCACTCTTTTCTGAACTTGCTCCAGTTTGTTGATGTCTTTTTTAAAATGTGGTGCCCAAAACTGGACACAATATTCCAGATGAGGTCTGACCAAAGAGGAGTAGAGGGAAATAATGACTTCACGTGATCTAGACTGTATGCTTCTGTTAATACATCCTAGAATTGCATTTGCCTTTTTTGCTGCTGCATCACACTGTTGACTCATATTCAGTCTGTGATCTATTAGTATACCCAAGTCTTTTTCACATGTGCTGTTGCTTAGCCCTATTCCTCCCATTCTGTATATGCTTTTTTCATTTTTATTGCCCAGATGTAGTACTTTGCATTTCTCCCTGTTAAAAACCATTCTGTTAGTTGCTGCCCACTGCTCCAGTTTATTTAAATCTTTTTGAATCCTCTCTCTCTCTTCTCTAGTATTAGCTATCCCTCCTAGCTTTGTGTCATCAGCAAATTGAATCAGTTTACCCTCAATTCCTTCATCTAAATCATTGATAAAGATGTTGAACAATACAGGGCCCAGGACAGAGCCCTGTGGTACCCCACTTGAGACATTCTTCCAACTGGATGTGCAGCCATTTATGACCACTCTTTGGGTCCGATCACTAAGCCAGTTATGAATCCACCTAACAGTTGCATTGTCCATTCCATACTTAGTCATTTTTTCAATAAGGATTGTATGAGAGACTTTGTCAAATGCTTTGCTGAAGTCAAGATATACTATATCTACAGCATTTCCTTGATCCACCCAATCAGTGACACCGTCATAGAAGGAAATTAAGTTAGTCTGACATGACTTATTAGTTACAAACCCATGCTGACTCTGTTTAATCACTTCATTCTTATCCAGGTATTGACATACATGTTGTTTAATAATTTGTTCAAAGATCTTTCCTGGTATAGAAGTCAGACTCACCGGCCTATAGTTGCCTGGGTCCACCTTCTTCCCCTTTTTGAAGATAGGAACAACATTTGCTCTTCTCCAGTCTTCTGGCACTTCTCCTGTTCTCCAAGAATTTTCAAAGATTATGGAGAGGGGTTCAAAAATGTCTTCTGCTATCTCCTTCAGTACTCTGGGGTGTAATTCATCTGGACCTGGAGACTTGAATTCATTTAGGTTAGCTAAGTGTTTCCTCACTATCTTTCTGTTTATAGATATCCTGGATTCTTCTATTCCCTTAATAGGACAGTGAAGAACAGTTGATGTTACATTTCCTTTCTGAGAGAAAACAGATGCAAAATAGGAATTTAAAAGTTCAGCCTTCTCAACATCCTGTCTTACCATTTCATCATTTTCATCCTGTAAAAATCCTATAGCATCTTTGACTTTTCTTTTACTTTTGACATATCCCCAAAATCCCTTATTATTGTTTTTGACATCTCTTGCAAGCCTCAATTCATTTTCAGTTTTAGTAATCTGATTTGTGCCCTGCAGGTTCTGCAGACAGCATTATATTCTTCTTTAGACATGCCTCCCTCTTTCCATTTTATAAACATTTTTTTCTTCCTTTTTAGCATGTGCTTAAGTTCTGTGTTCATCCATCCTGGTTTCCTTAAATGCTTCCTATTCTTCCCTCTTTTGGGAATTGTTAACAACTGTGCTTTGAGAATTTCATTTTTCAAGATTTCCCATCCTTCCTGGACATTTTTGTCTTTAAGGATATCCAGCCATTGGATCCCTCCAATTCTCTTTCTGAATCCCTGAAAATCTGCCTTTCTGAAATCTAACCTTGAAGTCTGAGTCTTCACAGGTCTTCTGCCTCTAGTTATCCAAAATTCTAAAATAGCATGGTCGCTACCTCCTAGGGTTCCAGCCACTTTTACCTCCTCAACCATTTCCTCCCTGTTTATAAGGATTAGATCCAAGGTAGCAGATCCTCTTGTTTTCTCCCCTACCTTTTGGAAGATAAAGTTGTCAGCAAGAGAGGATAAGAATTTCCTTGACCTGTTAGTTTTGCCTGAGAGAGATTCCCAACAAATGTCTGGATAGTTGAAATCTCCCATGACAACTATGTCATATTTTTTGGAGAACTTGGCCATTTGATCCATAAAGAGTTCATCCATATCTTCAGCTTGCACAGGCGGCCTGTAGTAAATGCCTACAATGGTATCCCTTTAAGCACTGTGAAATACCCTTTTAAGCGAAGCAATTCTTTAAATGCAGC
Source organism: Dendrobates tinctorius (assembly GCF_039654945.1). Lineage (NCBI taxonomy): Eukaryota > Metazoa > Chordata > Amphibia > Anura > Dendrobatidae > Dendrobates > Dendrobates tinctorius. Next base: position 3,919,642 of record NW_027361688.1, read on the forward strand.
ATCCTTATAGGTGGAGTAACCCTTTATGTGCAGCATCCTTAGAGGTGGAGTACCCCTTTATGTGCAGCATCTGTATGGGTGGAGCACCCCTTTATGTGCAGTATCCTTATAGGTGGAGTACTCCTTTAGGTGCAGCATCCTTATGGGTGGAGTACCCCTTTATGTGCAGCATCCTTATAGGTGGAGTATCCCTCTATGTGCAGCATCCTTATGGGTGCAGTACCCGTTTATGTGCAGCATTCTTATGGGTGGGGTACCCCTTTTTGTGCAGAATCCTTATGGATGGAGTACCCGTTTATGTGCAGCATCCTTATGGGTGCAGTACCCGTTTATGTGCAGCATCCTTATGGGTGGGGTACCCCTTTTTGTGCAGCATCCTTATAGGTGGAGTACCCCTTTATGTGCAGCATCCTTATAGGTGGAGTACTCCTTTAGGTGCAGCATCCTTATGGGTGGAGTACCCCTTTATGTGCAGCATCCTTATAGGTGGAGTATCCCTGTATGTGCAGCATCCTTATGGGTGCAGTACCCGTTTATGTGCAGCATCCTTATGGGTGGGGTACCCCTTTTTGTGCAGCATCCTTATGGATGGAGTACCCCTTTATATGCTGCATCCTTATAGGTGGAGTACCCCTTTATGTGCAGCATCCTTATGGGTGGGGTACCCCTTTATGTGCAGCATCCTTATGGATGGAATACCCCTTTAAGCACGGAGAGGCACTCAATACCATAACAGGAGGAGTCAAATCCTTACAGTCCCTCCCCCCAGGACTCAGACATTGCACAGACTCCCACCAGTGAGGTCCTATAAAAGGTGACACGTCCACATTACAATTCTGCATTGCCTCCTCATCTGTCCAGTAATCCATAATACTTGATAATCCGTACTCACAGGGTTAAGATTCCTGCGCGCTCCCTACTGTTCCGCTCACATTTGCTTCGGTGCTGAACCATTAATCTGTGATCGCACGTATTGTACGCGAACAGCAAAGCGGTGCGCGCGCGCGCTGGAACAATCGCCGCCTCTCGCCGCAGTGACAGGAAGCCGCCGCTGATCTATAATTTTATATGAAAAGCCGCCGGCTGCTGTGTAATTTGCTCAGATGTGTTAAATTGATAATAAAACGGCGGAGCGTTGTACGCCATTACTGCGGATTGTCTCCATTATCCACGGAAACGTCACGCTCCCAACTACGGAGGTTTTATTATTTTTTTTTTAAAATTTTTTCAGGTAAAAGTGAGATAATGTATAATACAAGTAATAGCAACGATATCAGAAAAGGAGCTTACATTTATATCATCTCAATTTGGAAAATGGAGGCATAAATTAAAATAACAATTAAAGGGTAACTCCACAGCAGTGACCGGATACACTCGGTGTCATTAATATCGCTCATATTACCATAAAATATATATTTTTTTTCTAATTTCAGGGACACATTTTAGCAAGTTGCTCAAAAACCAGTACAGGAAGGGGCGGAGTTTATAAAGAGATAAGGACCGCCCCTGAGGAACAGAATGACACAAACTGAATAGAATCTTGGTAAAAGAAGTCAACTTGAAATGACATAATCTCATAAAAGATGCAGATGGGTATTCACGTGTGTCACTACATTGCTGCATAGTGATGTCTGCCGTGTATTTTAGAGTGTCCCGATAAAACATCAGTGTCACCTTTTAATAAACGTTCTTAAATTCAATTCTGTGATCTTTAAATATCTCTAAAATTAAATACTTGTAGAGAAGCTTCAAAATACTATTTACATTTTACAGCATAATGTATCTTACTTTCGTTACAGAAATAAAACAGATGTCTCTAAAATTCACCTTCATAAAATACAAAATTTCCAAAATATGGAAAATAAAACATTTTCAATAAAGATTATAGTAAGTGGTTAATGTGCATGGTGTAGTGGAACACATCTCTACACTGAGCTCCATGCAAAAAATAGAGAATATAACTACTATAATACTGCCCCCTATGTACAAGAATATAACTACTATAATACTGCCCCTTATGTGCAAGAATATAACTACTATAATACTGCCCCCTATGTACAGGAATATAATTACTATAATACTGCCCCTATGTACAAGAATATAACTACTATAATACTGCCCCCAATGTACAAGAACATAAATTCTATAATACTGCTCCTATGTACAGGAATATAACTACTATAATACTGCCCCTATGTACAAGAATATAGCTACTATAATACTGCCCCTACGTACAAGACTATAACTACTATAATACTGCTCCTATGTACAGGAATATAACTACTATAATACTGCCCCTATGTACAAGAATATAACTACTATTACACTGTCCCCTATGTACAAGAATATAACTACTATAATACTGCCCCCTATGTACAAGAATATAACTACTATAATACTGCCCCTTATGTGCAAGAATATAACTACTATAATACTGCCCCCTATGTACAGGAATATAACTACTATAATACTGCCCCTATGTACAACAATATAACTACTATAATACTGCTCCTATGTACAAGAATATAACTACTATAATACTGCCCCTATGTACAATAATATAACTACTATAATATCGCCCCCTATGTACAAGACTCTAACTGCTATAATACTGCCCCTACGTACAAGACTATAACTACTATAATACTGCCCCTATGTACAAGAATATTACAACTATAATACTGCCCTCTATGTGCAAGAATATAACTACTATTACACTGTCCCCTATGTACAAGAATATAACTACTATAATACTGCCCCCTATGTACAATAATATAACTACTATAATACTGCTCCTACAGTATGTACAAGAATATAACTACTATAATACTGCCCCTATGTACAAGAATATAACTACTATAATACTGCCCCTATGTACAAGAATATAACTACTAAAATACTGCCCCTATGTACAAGAATATAACTACTATTACACTGTCCCCTATGTACAAGAATATAACTACTATAATACTGCTCCTATGTACAGGAATATAACTACTATAATACTGCCCCTATGTACAAGAATATAACTACTATTACACTGTCCCCTATGTACAAGAATATAACTACTATAATACTGCTCCTATGTACAAGAATATAACTACTATAATACTGCCCCCTATGTACAGGAATATAACTACTATAATACTGCCCCTATGTACAACAATATAACTACTATAATACTGCTCCTATGTACAAGAATATAACTACTATAATACTGCCCCTATGTACAACAATATAACTACTATAATACTGCTCCTATGTACAAGAATATAACTACTATAATACTGCCCCTATGTACAATAATATAACTACTATAATATCGCCCCCTATGTACAAGACTATAACTGCTATAATACTGCCCCTACGTACAAGACTATAACTACTATAATACTGCCCCTATGTACAAGAATATTACAACTATAATACTGCCCCCTATGTGCAAGAATATAACTACTATTACACTGTCCCCTATGTACAAGAATATAACTACTATAATACTGCCCCTATGTACAATAATATAACTACTATAATACTGCCCCTATGTACAAGAATATAACTACTATAATACTGCCCCTATGTACAAGAATATAACTACTAAAATACTGCCCCTATGTACAAGAATATAACTACTATAATACTGCCCCTATGTACAAGAATATAAATTCTATAATACTGCCCCTATGTACAAGAATATAACTACTATAATTCTGCCCCTATGTACAGGAATATAACTGTCACGGGGTCCTGCTCCGATACCACACAATCAAGAGAGCGAGGGAAGTGTGAACAATCCCAAGACCTTTATTACAGGCAAAATTAGAAGGTCCATAAACAATCCACCACACTGAGGATACAATAGTCCAGAACAAGAATGTAGTCCAATAACAGGATAAAATGTCCAGGGAGATTAGATTCCAAAACTCTAGCACCAGAAGATAAAAATGGGTCCTTCTCTCTGAAGTGCAGTCTATACACGATCCTCTCCAAACAGGAACTGACTTGCCCAGCTCCTGTTCTCCCCACCCCCTTCCTTGTGTCCAGGGGTAGTAAAACAGGTTGGGGCGGTTTCCAGGCCTCCCAGAGGAGAAGAAAGGAGACTTGGGGATAAATGCACTACAGGGGGTCATTAAGAGACAGACACAGTCTGGCTGTAGACCCACAGGAAAAACACTATGAAAACAAGTGAAATAGAAATACACACAAAATGACATCCACATAGCATATCACACCATCACAACCTCTCCCCCCCCATAATAAGTGAGCACGCCATGAGGTCTACACAGACTTCTGGCCTGCTCACTTTAGTCCACATTGCTCAGTTATTTATAGTGCCTTGTACAGTGGCAGGGGTAGGTCGGCCTGGGGAGCCTATGGTTCTTCTTGTCGAGACAGACCATCAGCGTTCTGGTGTTGGCTTCCCCGCTTGTATTGGATGGAGAAGCTGTAGGGCTGTAAGGACAATCTCCACCGCAGCAATCTTCCATTGTCCCCAGATATGCGGTTCAGCCATGTGAGGGGGTTGTGGCCTGTAACAATTGTAAAGTCTCTGCCATACAAGTATGGCTGCAATTTTTTTAGCGCCCATACGATGGCAAGGCACTCCTTTTCAATAGTGGCATAGGCAACTTCCAGATCCAGTAGTTTCCGACTGGCAAAAGAAACAGGATGTTCTTCTCCGGCGGCGTTCACTTGGCTAAGTACTGCCCCAATCCCAAAGGTGGATGCATCTGTCTGCACGAGGAACCTGCGTTTATAATCCGGGGCAGCCAAGACAGGAGCAGTGACGAGGGCAGTCTTTAACGCTGAAGAGGCATCCTCGCATGCCGTCGTCCACGTCACATTCCTAGGCATGTTCTTGCGGGTCAGGTCGGTTAGGGGCTTGGCCAAGGTGCTGAAGTTAGAAACAAATTTGCGATAGTAACCAGCAGTTCCTAAAAACGCAAGTACCTGCTTTTTAGTCTGGGGTCTACACCAGTTGCTAATGGCTTCCACCTTGGCAGGCTCAGGCCTTAGTGTCCCACCCCCTACTCTATGCCCGAGGTACTGCACCTCAGCCATCCCTATTTCGCACTTATCAGGGCGAATGGTCAGTCCTGCAGTAAGGATACAGTCCAGCACTATGCCCAAGTGTTTAAGATGTTCCTCCCAGGTTGTGCTAAAAATGGCAATGTCGTCTAAGTAAGCACAGGCAAAGTCCTGACATTGTTGTAACAGTCGATCCACCAGTCTCTGGAAAGTAGCGGGGGCAGTTTTCATCCCAAAGGGCATTCCCAGGAACTCATAAAGCCCAAATGGAGTAATGGAGGCTGAGCGCTCCCGAGCGTCCTCCGTTAGGGGTACCCCTTGCTCAAGTCTAACGTGGTCACAAATTGGGCAATCCTGGGCATGGGATAAGCATCACTCTTGGTGGCATCATTTAATCGTCTGTAATCAACGCAGAATCGTGTTGTACCATCCTTCTTGGGGACCAGGATGACAGGAGAGGCCCAAGAACTGTGAGATGGCTGAATAACTCCCAGTCGTTTAATCTCCTCCAGTTCGTTCTTTATCATGCCTTGAACAGCCTCTGGAACCCGGTAGGCAGCCTGCTGGATGGGGCGTTGTCCGGGGGTTTCCACATGGTGGCTGGTGAGAGTAGTCTTCCCCGGCTTTAAGGAGAAAGCAGCAGCCCTCGGCCTTAGTACGGCGACAATATCGTCCTTTTGTATATCCGATAAATGGGAGCCATGGGGCACTTGTTCCAGTGATCCTCCCGCTTGGGCAACCTGGAGGAGATCGGGGAGATACTCGGCGGCGGCGGTATCACTAGGGGGGTGGCAGACAGCTAGAACAGGCAGAGATCGGTCGTGGTAGTCTTTCAGCATGTTAATGTGGATGGTTTTCTGTCGTCGACCACTAGAGTCCAGGGCAATAACATAGTTAGTGTCATTAATTTTCTTGACAACCTGATAAGGGCCTTCCCACACTGCTTGAAGCTTGTTGGCAGGGGAAGCAGTAATCATGAGCACTTGCTGTCCTTCCATAAATTCACGGTTCCTGGCATTACGGTCATACCAGGTTTTTTGTCTGGACTGGGCCATTCGCTGATGTTCTTTAGCGAAGGTAGATAGCTGGGCGAGACGGTCTCTGAGCTCTAGAACATAGGGAACGATGGGCATTCCGGTATCTGAGATGTCTCCCTCCAAATGTTCTTTCAGAAGAGTGAGAGGCCCACGGACCTTCCGGCTAAACAGTAGTTCGAAGGGAGAGAACCCTGTGGACTCTTGGGGAACCTCCCGATAGGCGAAGAGGAGATGTGGCAGGTACTTTTCCCAGTTTTTTTCAATGTCAACAAAAGCCCTCAGCATATATTTTAGGGTTCCATTAAAGCGTTCACATAGTCCGTTGGTCTGCGGGTGGTATGGGGTGGTGCGAATGGCTCGAACACCACAGGTATGCCATAGGGACTGGACCAGATCTGGCATGAACTGAGTGTCTTGATCCGATAATATTTCACTAGGAAACCCTTCATGGACTTTTCAAAAGCTTTTGATACGGTGCCACACAAAAGGTTGATACATAAAATGAGAACAATGGGGATAGGGGAAAATATGTGTAGGTGGGTTAAGAGCTGGCTCAGGGATAGGAAACAAAGGGTGGTTATTAATGGAGCACACTCGGACTGGCTCACGGTTAGCAGTGGGGTACCACAGGGGTCAGTTTTGGGCCCGCTTCTTTTTAACATATTTATTAATGACCTTGTAGGGGGCATAGAGAGTAGAATTTCAATATTTGCAGATGACACTAAACTCTGCAGGGTAATTAATACAGAGGAGGACAATTTTATATTACAGGAGGATTTATGTAAACTAGAAGCTTGGGCTGATAAATGGCAAATGAGCTTTAATGGGGATAAATGTAAGGTCATGCACTTGGGTAGAACGAACAAGTTGTATAATTATGTGCTTAATTGTAAAACACTGGGCAAAACAGTCACTGAAAAAGACCTGGGTGTATGGGTGGACGACAAACTCACATTTAGTGGCCAGAGTCAAGCAGCTGCTGCAAAGGCAAATAAAATAATGGGATGCATTAAAAGAGGCATAGATGCTCATGAGGAGAACATAATTTTACCTCCATATAAGTCACTAGTGCGACCACACTTAGAATACTGTGTACAGTTCTGGTCTCCGGTGTATAAGAAAGACATAGCTGAACTGGAGCGGGTGCAGAGAAGAGCGACCAAGGTTATTAGGGAACTAGGGGGTCTGCAATACCAAGACAGGTTATTACACTTGGGGTTATTTAGTTTGGAGAATCGAAGGCTTAGGGGTGATCTTATTACAATGTATAAATATATGTGGGGACAATACAAAGACCTTTCTAATGATCTTTTTACTCTTAGACCTGTGACAGGGACAAGGGGGCATCCTCTACGTCTGGAGGAAAGAAGGTTTAAGCATACTCACAGACGCGGATTCTTTACTGTAAGAGCAGTGAGACTATGGAACTCTCTGCCATATGATGTTGTAATGAGTGATTCACTACTAAAATTTAAGAAGGGACTGGATGCCTTTCTTGAAAAGTATAATATTACTGGGTATATACACTAGTCTCCTTAATATTGCGTTGATCCAGGGAGCTAGTCTGATTGCCGTATGTGGAGTCGGGAAGGAATTTTTTTCCCCAATGTGAAGCTTACTGTTGCCACATGGGGTTTTTTTGCCTTCCTCTGGATCAACATGTTAGGGCAAGTTAGGGTAGGATATGGGTTGAACTAGATGGACTTAAAGTCTCCCTTCAACCTTAATAACTATGTTACTATGTTACTATGTTACCCGGGTAAAGATGGTAACAAGGGCCTCGGCTACCTTTACTGCTGTAATACTGGACAGGGCCACAGCTTCAGGATACCTAGTGGCATAGTCCACCACGGTCAGGATATATTTTTTCCCCGACCGGCTGGGGTGGGCCAGAGGACCTATGATGTCGACAGCTACACATTGAAATGGTTCCTCAATTATGGGCAGGGATTGCAGGGGTACCTTTTGTTGAGCTCCTGGATGCCGCATTCGCTGGCACACATCGCAGGTGCGGCAATGATGGGCTACCGACTGCGAGACGCCCGGCCAGTAAAAACTTTGGGTGAGTCTTTTCAGTCCTTTTTCTCCCTTGATGCCCAGCCAAGGGGATGTCATGGGCCAGTTGGAGTAGCTGTGCCCTGTACTTCTGAGGGACAATGAGTTGCCTGGTCGTTGCGTCAGGGTTGCCCTGGTCACTGCCCTTTGTTACATGATAATACAGTCCGTTTTCTCGAGTGAAGCCATCCCCATTATCTCCCATGTGCCCAGTTTCTGCCTTTCGCCTAAGGGCTGCTAATGTAGTGTCACCCTCTATTTCTCTCCTAAACTCCTCTATCCCAAGACTCTTCCAATGTAGTAGCAGCGAAAGTATTGCTTACCGACTCTGATGCGGTTCGTGGTGGATGCTCCCCGGTGAGGTCCGGATGATGTAGTGCTTGAAGGGCCTGTAGTCGGGTGACTGCTCCCACAAATTGGCACTGTAACTCCCCAATGTCGTTCCCAAGGAGGATATCTGCAGGAAGTCCTCCCATAACTCCAATCCAACACAGTTTTTCTCCACTACCATAATCCAAACGCACAGAAGCTCGCAGTAGATATTTGCGGGCACCCCCCGCCAGGACAATGGGAATTCCCGGACCCTGGTAAATTGCCTCGGGTCGAACCACACGGGGGTCAGCGATAGTCAGGAATGCCCCCGTGTCTCTAAATCCTAACACTTTGTATCCATCAATTAAGACATCCTGCAGGTGGCGTTGCCGTTGCTCTGAGTAGCTAAAGGACAGAGGCCGGAGTCCGTACACTCTAGGAGTATCTATGGTGTCGTGGTCGGTGGTCCACTCTGGTGGGGGTGGTGGTAGATATTCCTCAGGCGGGGTGGAGTGCACAAGATGCACTGGACGAGGTGGGGCTGCGTGGGGCTCCCTCCGAATCCTGGAGGGACAGCCACACTGCAAATGTCCAGGTTGCCCACACCCATAACACCTCCTCTCTGTGATACCCCCAGGTCGTGGTCGGAACTGTTGGGGCCTAGGATTGTGAGGCGTGATTGTCATCAGCTTGCGACTAGGTGGAAGGGCAGATATAACTGGAGGGGGACGGGGCGCGGGAGCAGGCCGTGGTTCATTGTCCAGAAGTCTCCTCCATTGCGGCCGGTTAGTAAGGGCTTCATCGGCCAGGGCTGCAGCTCTATCCACGGTACACGGCGTGCGCTCCCGGACCCATTCCCGTACCTCTGCGGGGCACTTGGCAAGAAATTGTTCTATAAGGAATGCCTGTATAACATCTTCCACAGTAAAGGCGTTTTCTGCTTCCAGCCATCTCCAACATGCCTGGGACATCTTATGTGCATACATCCTAAACGATCCCCCCGTGGTGCATGGGAGCTCTCGGAACTTGGCCCTATATGAGTCTGGGGTGATAGCATGGTAATCCAGGATAGTCCGCTTTACAATGTTATAATCCCGATTCCGAGGTGCGTCAATGATTCAGTAAGCCTCCGCCATGCTTCCGTTCAGAAGCCCCACTAACAAACGCATCCAGCTAGAGTGTGGCACCTCCATCACAGCACACTGCTGCTCAAAGTCTTTGAAGAACCCCTCCACATCTCCGGAAGCCTCATCAAATGGCTTAAACTCTGTCCGGGTGATCCGTACAGGCTCCCGGATCGTTGAGGTTACACTCCACATTGCGCTACTCCCTCTTTCAAGCTCCATTGCTTCTTGTCTCCGCTGTGCCCGACGGGCAGCCTACTCCTTGTACTCCTGAGAGACGCCGGGGCCCAGAACCGCTATCTCTTCTTTGTACCACACCAACCACTGGCTTTTCTGGATGAGGATCCCTGTCTCCAGTGCTCGCCCTCCAGACATCTGGGAGGAGGTGGCCGGGCTAGCGCCCACCAGTAGATCGATTAAGGCCTCTTTAGTTAGTCCCTGGTAGTTCAGGCCCAGGTCTCTGGCTCTCTCCTGTAAACTGGATACAGTCCAATTTCTGTACTCACTCTGTGGGTGGATCTCCATTGGGTTACGCTCTGTTGATCCCACTGCTGCCACCAGTTGTCACGGGGTCCTTCTCCGATACCACACAATCAACAGAGCGAGGGAAGGGTGAACAATCCCAAGACCTTTATTACAGGCAAAATTAGAAGGTCCATAAACAATCCACCACACTGAGGATACAATAGTCCAGAAAAAGAATGTAGACCAGCAACAGGATAAAATGTCCAGGGAGATGAGATTCCAAAACTAGTACCAGAGGATAAAAATGGGTCCTTCTCTCTCAAGTGCAGTCTTTACACGATCCACTCCAAACAGGAACTGACATTCCCAGCTCCTGTTCTCCCCACCCCCTTCCTTGTGTCCAGGGGTAGTCAAACAGGTTGGGGCGGTTTCCAGGCCTCCCAGAGGAGAACAAAGGAGCCTTGGGGATTAATGCACTACAGGGGGTCATCAAGAGACAGACACAGTCAGGCTGTAGACCCACAGGGCATCAAGAAAAACACTATGAAAACAAGTGAAAAAGAAATACACACAAAATGACATCCATATAGCATATCACACCATCACAAAAACTACTATAATACTGCCCCTATGTACAAGAATATAACTACTATAATACTGCTCCTATGTACAAGAATATAACTACTATAATATTGCTCCTATGTACAAGAATATAACTACTATAATACTGCTCCCTATGTACAAGAATATAACTACTATAATACTGCCCCTATGTACAAGAATATAACTACTATTATACTGCCTCCTATGTACAAGAATATAACTATAATATTGCTCCTATGTACAAGAATATAACTACTAAAATACTGCCTCCTTTGTTCAAGAATATAAAAACTATAATACTTACTCTATGTACACGAATATAACTACTATAATACTGCTCCCTATGTACAAGAATATAACTACTAATACTGCTTCTATGTACAAGAATATAACTACTATAATACTGCCCCTATGTACAAGAATATAACTACTATAATACTGCTCCCTATGTACAAGAATATAACTACTATAATACTGCTCCCTATGTACAAGAATATAACTACTATAATACTGCCCCTATGTACAAGAATATAACTACTATAATACTACTCCCTATGTACAAGAATATAACTACTATAATACTGCCCCTATGTACAAGAATATAACTACTATAATACTACTCCCTATGTACAAGAATATAACTACTATAATACTGCTCCTATGTACAAGAATATAACTACTATAATACTACTCCCTATGTACAAGAATATAACTACTATAATACTGTCCCTATGTACAAGAATATAACTACTATAATACTGCCGCTATGTACTAGAACATAACTACTATAATACTGCTCCTATGTACAAGAATATAACTACAATAATACTGCCCCTATGTACAAGAACATAACTAGAGATGGGCAAACCTGAAGAGTAAAGTTCAGCTTCCGTACTGAACAACTACTGTTCTCCAGGAAGTCATCCAAAGTTTTTACTGGCCTGGTCGGTAGCCCATTATTGACGCATCGGCGATGTGTGCCAGCTAATGCAGCATCCATGAGCTCGACATAAGGTACCCCTGCAATCACTGCCCATAACTGAGGAACCATTTTGTAGCTGTCGACATCATAGGTCCTCTTGCCTACCCCAGCCGATCGGGGAAAAATATATCCTGACCGTGGTGGATTATGCCACGAGGTATCCTGAAGCTGTGGCCCTGTCCAGTATTATATAGCAGTAAAGGTAGCCGAGGCCCTTGTTGCCATCTTTACCCGGGTAGGGTTTCCTAGTGAAATATCGGATCAAGGCACTCAGTTCATGCCAGATTTGGTCCAGTCCCTATGGCATACCTGTGGTGTTCGAGCCATTCGCACCACCCCATACCACCCGCAGACCAATGAACTATGTCAACGCTTTAATGGAACCCTAAAAAATATGCTGAGGGCTTTTGTTGACGTTGAAAAAGACTGGGAAAAGTATCTGCCACATCTCCTCTTCGCCTATCGGGAGGTTCCCCAAGAGTCCACAGGGTTCTCTCCCTTCGAACTACTGTTTAGCCGGAAGGTCCGTGGGCCTCTCACTCTTCTGAAAGAACATCTAGAGGGAGATATCTCAGATACCGGAATGCCCATCGTTCCCTATGTTCTAGAGTTCAGAGACCATCTCGCCCAGCTAGCTACCTTGGCTAAAGAACATCAGCGAATGGCCCAGTCCAGACAAAAAACCTGGTATGACCGTAATGCCAGGAACTGGGAATTTATGGAAGGACAGCAAGTGCTCATGATTACTGCTTCCCCTGCCAACAAGCTTCAAGCAGTGTGGGAAGGCCCTTACCAGGTTGTCAAGAAAATTAATGACACTATGTTATTGCCCTGGACTCTAGTGGTCGACGACAGAAACCCGTCCACATTAACATGCTGAAAGACTACCACGACCGATCTCTGCCTGTTCTAGCTGTCTGCCACCCCCCTAGTGATACCGCCGGCGACGAGTATCTCCCCAATCTCCTCCAGGTTGCCCAAGCGGGAGGATCACTGGAACAAGTGCCCCTGGGCTCCCATTTATCGGATATACAAAAGGACAATATTGTCGCCGTACTAAGGCCGAGGGCTGCTGCTTTCTCCTTAATGCCGGGGAAGACTACTCTCACCATCCACCATGTGGAAACCCCCGGACAACGCCCCATCCAGCAGGCTGCCTACCGGGTTCCAGAGGCTGGTCAAGGCATGATAAAGAACGAACTGGAGATGAAACAACTGGGAGTTATTCAGCCATCTCACAGTTCTTGGGCCTCTCCTGTCGTCCTGGTCCCCAAGAAGGATGGTACAACACGATTTTGCGTCGATTACAGACGATTAAATGATGCCACCAAGAGTGATGCTTATCCCATGCCCAGGATTGATGATCTATTGGATCGTCTGGCCAGTGCCCTATTTGTGACCACGTTAGACTTGAGCAAGGGGTACTGGCAGATAACCCTAACTGAGGACGCTCAGGGGTACTGGCAGATACCCCTAACTGAGGACGCTCGGGAGCACTCGGCCTTCATTACTCCATTTGGGCTTTTTGAGTTTCTGGGAATGCCCTTTGGGATGAAAACTGCCCCCGCTACTTTCCAGAGACTGGTAGATTGACTGTTACAACAATGTCAGGACTTTGCCTGTGCTTACTTAGACGACATTGCCATTTTTAGCACAACCTGGGAGGAACATCTTAAACACTTGGGCATAGTGCTGGACTGTATCCTTACTGCAGGACTGACCATTCGCCCTGATAAGTGCCAAATAGGGATGGCTGAGGTGCAGTACCTCGGGCATAGAGTAGGGGGTGGGAAACTAAGGCCTGAGCCTGCCAAGGTGGAAGCCATTAGCAACTGGTGTAGACCCCAGACTAAAAAGCAGGTACTTGCATTTTTAGGAACTGCTGGTTACTATAGCAAATTTGTATCTAACTTCACCACCTTGGCCAAGCCCCTAGCCGACCTACCCCTGCCACTGTACAAGGAACTATAAATGATTGAGCAATGTGGACTAAAGAGAGCAGGCCAGAGGTCTGTGTAGACCTCATAGCGAGCTCACTTATTATGGGGGGGGGAGGTTGTGATGGTGTGATATGCTACGTGGATATCATTTATATTTCACTTATTTTCATAGTGCTTTTCTTGTTGCCTTGTAAGTCTACAGCCTGACTCTATCTGTCTCTTGATGACCCCCTGTAGTTCCTTAATCCCCAAGGCTCCTTTGCTCTCCTCTGGGAGGCCTGGAAACTGCCCCAACCTGTTTGACTACCTCTGGACACAAGGAAGGGGGTGGGGAGGACAGGAGCTGGACAAGTCAGTTCCTGTGTGGAGAGCGTTGTGTAAAGACTGTATCACAGAGAGAAGGAAGCGTTTGGACCCATTTTATCCTCTGGATACTAGAGTTTTGGAATCTCATCTCACTGGACATTCTATCCTGTTACTGGACTACATTCTTGTTCTGGACTATTGTATCCTCAGTGTGGTGGATTGTATATGGACCTTCTAATTTTGCCTGTAATAAAGGTCTTGGGATTGTTCACACTCCCCTCGCTCTGTTGATTGTGTGGTATCGGAGAAGGACCCCGTGACAGGGGGCAATATCTATGGCCCCTTAACCAGCCTGAGAATACCAGCCCCCCAGCTGTCTGCTTTAGCAAGGCTGGTTGTCAAAAATGGGAGGGACCCCCACAATATTTTGTAATTATTTATTTAAATAATATAAAAAAGCTGCATGGGGACCCCTCTATTCTTGATAACCAGCTTTGCTGAAGCAGACAGCTGAGGGTTGCAGCCCCCAGCTGTGAGTTTTGCCTGGCTGGTTATGAAAAATACAGGGGAACCCATGCTGGTTTCTTTTTTAATTATTTGTTTACAGCGCAGCAGCGCTCCTATGTAAAGAAACAATCCCGCAATTCCCAGATTTTGGTGCATATAAGTAAATGAGTGCCGATATCGTCAAATTTTCCGTTCTGTGCAAAAGGACACTGAAAGGTTCAGCACATTTTACATATAACATGATGTTTGTTTTGGTCCATGAACAGTGACCCCCCCACCTCTAGAATGAAGGGGGCTCAGCTTGTACCTGACGGCTCAGCTCCATCCTGTAATGAATTCCACACTGAGCTATTCCGCTTCTGCAATATTTCACCCATTGATTTTACTGTCAAATGAGAAGCTCCTTGCTCCAAATGGCATTTAGCAGGACAAGCCTTGGAGGACGGTGAAGGGTAGGGAAGTAGCTTCCTATTATATTAGCTCTATAGGCTGCTAAAAGTCTCAGCTGTATACAGAAGGGGTTAACACCTTGCCATAAAGCCCGAAACACCCTTAAAGGTAATCTTTGTTTCTGTCTCAAAGTCTCAAAATTAATTCTAAAATATATTTTTACAGCAATCACAACTCCATTTTTTTTTTATATGCAGCGCTCCAAATCCTTTACATAGCGACGTGACTAAATAATAAAATTGTGACTACCTGAAGTCACCACTAGATGGAGCTTAGCTCACTTAGAACATGAGAACATAAAAGTGAGCTCCCTCTAGTGGTGGGATGCAGAATTGATGCTATTTTTTTTTTTTTACCATAGAGCTAATGTAAATCAAAGTTGTAGCTTCATTTTTAAGAGATTTTTATCAAAAAATTTTCCTGGAAAATTAAAGATTGCAGAAATTTTTGCCTCCTGAAATGGAATGATTTATAACTCAATATAGATGAAAAAATCCTACCGCCATGAGCTGTGAGGTTGCTGTGGAGGTTAATGGAAAGAATGATATTTCGCTTTCAGGCGTCTCGATTTTTGTTTTATTTTTCATTTTCTGTTAGAAAAATTCCACTTAATAACCCCCCGGGACCTCAGAAACCTCCGACCTTCCCGCTCTCCCACAGCCTCAGAGAGCCGGGCCGGGCAGTGCTTGCTCATTTGCATATGATTTCCCAGACTCCCTGGCTGCAGCGGTTTCGCAATCTATGTAATTACTGGTAATGGCACATTTATCACCGTTAATGATGTAGATTTACCAAAGGGCAGAAACGGGCGAGCCTCGCTACATAAATTAGGGCTTCTAACGCGATTCGGGCCAATAATGTATCTCACTATGAGGAGTGTGAGGCGACAATGATATATATAATGGAAGGTAAAGCCGGGAGGTAATGGGGGGTGAGGTCACGGAACTCTGCTCCCGATAAAATCACAAAAATCACCAGTAAATAGAAGACCTTGTCCTCTTCTTAGTAATTTCTGGGAAAGTGGCATAGTGTTAAGCTGAAAAAGTGTGTGGATGGTATCTGCGCTGCTGTATAAAATCTGGTCATCACAATTTGTGGATAAAAATGATGGCTTATTCTCTCAACACGTTTCGAAGTCAATATGACTTCTTCAGGAGCTGCTATAGATCCAACGCGTTTCTAAGTCAATAGGACTTCTTCAGGAGGTTCTATAGATCCAACGCGTTTCGAAGTCAATAGGACTTCTTCAGGAGCTGCTATAGATCCAACGCGGTTCGAAGTCAATAGGACTTCTTCAGGAGCTGGTATAGATCAACGCGTTTCTAAGTCAATAGGACTTCTTCAGGAGGTGCTATAGAACCAACGCGTTTCGCAGTCAATAGGACTTCTTCAAGAGCTGCTATAGATCAATGCGTTTCTAAGTCAATAGGACTTCTTCAGGAGCTGCTATAGATCAATGCGTTTCTAAGTCAATATGACTTCTTCAAGAGCTGCTATAGATCAATGCGTTTCTAAGTCAATAGGACTTCTTCAGGAGCTGCTATAGATCAATGCGTTTCTAAGTCATTAGGACTTCTTCAGGAGCTGCTATAGATCAATGCGTTTCTAAGTCAATAGGACTTCTTCAGGAACTGCTATAGATCCAACGCGTTTCTAATTCAATAGGACTTCTTCTTCAGGAGCTGCTATAGATCATATAGCTTCTCCTGAAGAAGAAGTCCTATTGACTTCGAAATGCGTTGAGTGAATAAACCATCATCTTTATCCACAAATTGTGTTGACAGGATTTCATACAGCAGCGCAGATACCATCCACGAATTTTTCCAGTTTAACACTACGGCTGAGGACTGAGGCATATCCTGTTTGTTGAAAGCAATAGTGATTGGCTGAAAAGGTACTTCCTGTTTGGCGAAAGTGCTAGTGATTGGCTGAGGAGGTATTTCCTGTTTGTCGAAAGCGGTAGTAATTGGTTGAATTGGACCAGAAGTAGAAATCAGCATGGAAAGATCAGTGTCCAAATGAAAGCTACAGAAACTTGGTGAGTTTTTTTTTAGACCGGTCTAAGGCCTTCTAAAAAATATTTTAGCCCCTCAACAGCCCCTTAAATGAAGCCCTTAAAAAGTCATCAGGGTATATGATATACTCCATAGCGTACATGGCATAGAGGCAGATAGGTTGATACTATGGGGCACTTAGGGTTTCCTCCTGGAAACCAACGCAGGACTCACCCGGCAAGGGTCATAATAAAACGACTATAAGGGGAGAAAAACACCAGATCCTTCATTCCCAGGAGGCAAAAACCGTCAGCACATCGGGGCCCAAGTTAGGTCTTCACTATGAGGGTCCAGCCTCTTCTATGTAACCCTTGGTGGAAAGTGAAGCTCTTCTGTAACAAATGTAAGATTCGCTCTTCTCATTAATTCGGCCTCCCCCCTCTCGCAGCAGAACGCACAGCGGTGGGTTTATATGAGTCATTGATGGGCTGTAAAATGGACCCAAAGCCTTAATTAAACATTTCAGCCACTCGGAGAGAAAACGCCGATGATGACAGGCTAATCCGCACTTGGAAACCACCAAAGAGCTCACGGGCGAACGTCCTTCAAAAAATCTCAGCAATTTAGGAGAGTACAGGGGAATTGAGGGGGTGTAAATACTTTTCAATGAAAGAACGAGGACAACAGTAAAAGCTCCCACTCTGCTTTATGGGCCCAATGGCGGCAACATGGTATGGGGAGAAAGGTTACGTGTTAATCTGGCACCGCTGATCTCCTCTCAGCAGCCATTTACTTTC
This sequence comes from Dendrobates tinctorius, assembly GCF_039654945.1. Classification (NCBI taxonomy): domain Eukaryota; kingdom Metazoa; phylum Chordata; class Amphibia; order Anura; family Dendrobatidae; genus Dendrobates; species Dendrobates tinctorius. The sequence goes on from NW_027361688.1 coordinate 3,937,242, forward strand.
CGTATAAATCTCTTGGCGAGCACATGAGGCTCATCACATCTCTGACGCCTGATTTACACCCTCACCCGCCAGGGCGCTCCTCAGACAGAGTATTTTATGAATTCCCAAACTATATTAACCTGTATTACCCCTTGTAAAAAAGACATTCCATAAATCCGTGACCCCTTCCGTGATCCGGTTCCCACGTGTCAATCTCTGGCGCCCACGACCTTGTAGAGTCTCATGTTAATATTTACAAGATCTGATCTATTTTACAGAGAGGGGGATGGAGCCTGTACATGCCGCCGCGGCCAGGGCGGCTCGACGCGGTTTGAAAGCTGATGTACAGGCCTGGAGAGCGAAAAAAGGGCCATAATTTGCAGTTTTCTGGTCCCTTTGTGTTTGGAGATCAGCTCAGTTACAGAGTCTGAAATGTAATGATGCTCATAGATGGCGCTGTAGTAATCACGTGTGGCGCACCAGTGATTGCAGTGGTGCTGTATCTGTGTAAGGATGGAGGAGCTCCCCCTATATGGCCCCAGGTGGCAGTGAAGCTCTATGGATATACCCAGCTCAGATATGGAGTATATGGAGTCTGTAATGTAATGATGCTCATAGATGGTGTGATAAGCTGTAGTACTCACATTTGGTGCACCACTGATCGCAGTGGTGCTGCAGCTATGTAAGGATGGAGGAGCTCCCCCTATATGGCCCCAGGTGGCAGTGAAGTTCTATAGATATGTCCAGAACAGATACAGGGTAGGTAATGTAATGATGCTCATAGAAAATATGATGAGCTGCAGTAATCACATATGGTGTACCACTGATTGCAGTGGTGCTGTACCTGTGTAAGGATGGAGGAGCGCCCCCTATATGGCCCCAGGTGGCACTGAAGCTCTATGGATATACCCAGCTCAGATATGGAGTATACAAGGTCGCTAATGCAATGATGCTCATAGAAGGTAAGATAAGCTGTAGTAATCACATTTGGTGCACCACTGACTGCCGTGGTGCTGCAGCTGTGTATGGATGGAGGAGCTCCCCCTATATGGCTCCAGGTGGCACTGCAGCTCTACGGATATGCACATATCAGATACGGAGTATACGCGGTTGGTAATGTAATGATGCTCATAGATGGTGCGATGAGCTGTAGTACTCACATGTAGTGAACCACTGATTGCAGTGGTGCTGTAGCTGTAAAAGGATGGAGGAGCTCCCCCTATATGGCACCAGGTGGCACGGCAGCTCTACTGATATGCCCAGAACAGAGTGGTCTATTTAAAGGAAGAGGGGCAAAATAACTATGGTGATGACCATATCCACGTAGTCTCCGACAGCTGCCACCACAGGAGCTTTGGGCAACTCATGTGCAAGGGAGTGCTGCGGCAAGAGGGATGCAGTGGAGGAAGACTGAGGACGACATTGTGCTGAAGACTGAAGCTATGGGTGTTGCAACAAGGAGATAAGAGACAATGGAAGTGCACGGGTCAGGGGCAACCCAACAACTGTAACAAACCCTCAGCTGTGAGAATGATGGGGTCGGTGTGGATTACGAGCCTCTGGATGTAAAATTAACAAAGAAGAGAAAACAAAAAATAACAAAGATGCGCAACGCAAAGTTTCTCAGAAACTTGGAAAAGTTTTCATTATGTTTGAGCCCCAATTACAAGAAAGAGTACTGGACGCCCCATTCATCCCCAAGGTCAGTACAGGAAGAAATAATGCTCTGCATCTTATATATGGCGCTTATCCGGCCTTTATAAAACGTAATATGCGCCGACTCCCCATCCCGCGCTGTGTGAGCTCCAGATTGCGGTTGACGCTGACATTTCAAGCTGTTTCTATACTCTGTTAAGCCAACAAAGATGACGCGATTTCCATTTTGCCCCGAGGAGCCGCGAGCCGGCGCTTGGTCCTGGATGAACCGCATGTGCTTTGTGCATAGACAAAATAAAAAATGCTAAATGAGAAAATCTTATCATCAAAACGCCGATCTCCCTGCAGACACCGAAGAGGAGGAAGAGGCTCTGTGCTAGAGAAGACGGCGCAGTTCTCACAGGAACAATCTGCCAAATGCTTCCCTACCGCTACCATATGTAGAATCCAACATCAAACACCATCCTCCACCGCAACACCATTCAACACAGCATTATAATACCACACATTACAGCACACACACGGGAAGGGAGGCAGCATTATAACAGTTCTATTCTTCTACATAAGGACAGTATTATAGTAGTTATAATCTTGTACATAGGAGCAGTATTATAGTAGTTATATTCTTGTACATAGGGAGCAGTATTATAGTAGTTATACTCTTGTACATAGGGGCAGTATTATAGCAGTTATATTCTTGTACATAAGGAGCAGTATTATAGTAGTTATACTCTTGTACATAGGGGGCAGTATTATAGTAGTTATATTCTTGTACATAGGGAGCAGTATTATAGTAGTTATACTCTTGTACATAGGGAGCAGTATTATAGTAGTTAAATTCTTGTACATAGGGGCAGTATTATAGTAGTTATATTCTTGTACATAGGAGCAGTATTATAGTAGTTATATTCTTGTACATAAGGGCAGTATTATAGTAGTTATATTCTTGTACATAGGGGCAGTATTATAGTAGTTATATTCCTGTATATAGGGGGAAGTATTATAGTAGTTATATTCTTGTACATAGGGGGGCAGTATTAGAGTAGTTATATTCTTGTACATAGGGGCAGTATTATAGTAGTTATATTCTTGTACATAGGAGCAGTATTATAGTAGTTATATTCTTGTACATAGGGGGCAGTATTATAGTAGTTATATTCTTGTACATAGGGGGCAGTATTATAGTAGTTATATTATTGTACATAGGGGCAGTATTATAGTAGTTATATTCTTGTACATAGGAGCAGTATTATAGTAGTTATATTCTTGTACATAGGGGGCAGTATTATAGTAGTTATATTCTTGTACATAGGGGGCAGTATTATAGTAGTTATATTCTTGTACATAGGGGCAGTATTATAGTAGTTATATTCTTGTACATAGGGGGCAGTATTATATTAGTTATATTCTTGTACATGGGGGCAGTATTATATTAGTTATATTCTTGTACATGGGGGCAGTATTATAGTAGTTATATTCTTGTACATAGGGGCAGTATTATAGTAGTTATATTCTTGTACATAGGGGGCAGTATTATAGTAGTTGTATTCTTGTACATAGGGGGCAGTATTATAGTAGTTATATTCTTGTACATAGGGAGCAGTATTATAGTAATTATATTCTTGTATTTAGGGACAGTATTATAGTAGTTATATTCTTGTACATAGGGAGCAGTATTATAGTAGTTATATTCTTGTATTTAGGGACAGTATTATAGTAGTTGTATTCTTGTACATAGGGGGCAGTATTATAGTAGTTATATTCTTGTACATAGGGAGCAGTATTATAGTAATTATATTCTTGTATTTAGGGACAGTATTATAGTAGTTATATTCTTGTACATAGGGACAGTATTATAGTAATTATATTCTTGTATTTAGGGACAGTATTATAGTAGTTATATTCTTGTACATAGGGGGCAGTATTATAGTAGTTATATTATTGTACATAGGGGGCAGTATTATAGTAGTTATATTCTTGTACATAGGGGGCAGTATTATAGTAGTTATATTCTTGTACATAGGGAGCAGTATTATAGTAATTATATTCTTGTATTTAGGGACAGTATTATAGTAGTTATATTCTTGTACATAGGGAGCAGTATTATAGTAGTTATATTCTTGTACATAGGAACAGTATTATAGTAGTTAAATTCTTGTACATAGGAGCAGTATTATAGTAGTTATATTCTTGTACATAGGGGCAGTATTATAGTAGTTATCTTCTTGTACATAGGAGCAGTATTATAGTAGTTATATTTGTGTACATAGGGGGCAGTGTTGTGAGTTCATTTTCTGGTCTACCAGTTGTGAGTTCTCCTTCCAGGCTCCCTCTGGTGGTAACAGGAGGTAGTGAGGCTGATTTAATCAGTAGAGATCTGCCACCTGTATATGAGGATGACGATTGGACCTCAGGAATTTCAGACTGGATTTAAGTCAGCCGACGCCCTATTCTGGTGCTGGTGATTCCTTCTGGCTTTTCAGCTCTTGGTGTTCAGCTCTGTTCCAGTCATTTCAAGCTAAGTTTTTCTGCTAATGTTCACACTTGATTTTGTTGGTCTATTCAGTTTTTTGTGTGGTCAGCCAGCCCCGGCTGGGGCTGTGCTGAATTTCCATTCTTATTTATCTGTATTTGCCAATTTGCTTTTTGTCCCCTATTAGGCCGGTTTCACATTAGCGCATTTTCAGCGCGCGCACGGCCGGGGGTAGCTCCGCCCCCGAGCCGGCTCTCTGCCCGGCGTGCCCGCCCCTTCCTTGTAGCGCCGCCTCCTAGCGGACAGCGGCGCCTGCGATCGGCGCACCCTATCTTTAGCATAGGGTGCGCCGATCGTGCGCAGGCCGTGCGCTAGTTGCGCTTTGACCTGCGCTGCGCACTTTTGACGGTGCGCCGTGCGCGCCAAAATCCGAAAAGTTCGATTTTGGCGCGCACGGCGCACCATCAAAAGTGCGCAGCGCAGGTCAAAGCGCAACTAGCGCACGGCCTGCGCACGATCGGCGCACCCTATGCTAAAGATAGGGTGCGCCGATCGCAGGCGCCGCTGTCCGCTAGGAGGCGGCGCTACAAGGAAGGGGCGGGCACGCCGGGCAGAGAGCCGGCTCGGGGGCGGAGCTACCCCCGGCCGTGCGCGCGCTGAAAATGCGCTAATGTGAAACCGGCCTTAGATTGGCCTCTTTTTGCTCTGTCTCAGAATATTTCAGAGTGCTGATATAATGGGAGAAGTCTAGTGACTTCAGGGTTAATTTTGCTATCAGAAGTGTTGGACATTATTTTTGTAGGGTTTTTGGCAGATTGCAGACAGTGTCTTTCCTTTCCTGTCCTTTCTAGTTGTTTGGGCCCCATCGTTTGCTCAGCCTATTTTCCTGCCTGTGTTTGTGTTTTCATCTTGTTTCACCGTCAATACATGTGTGGGGGCTGTCTTTCCTTTGGGGTCTGCTCTGGGGTAGTTAGTTTTCCCCTTTCTTGCATTATGCTTATTTAGTCCTCCGGCAGTGACGAGGCGTCTAGGATCATCGCAGGAACGCTCCACGGCTGCTGCTAGTTGTGTGGTTAGGATCAGGGATCTGCAATCTGCATAGTTACCAACCTCTCTGGTTTTTCTGGGACTTAGCTTGTTTTGTTTTTTCCTCCTCGGTGACCCATTCATAACAGGGCAGTATTATAGTAATTATATTCTTGTACATAGGGGCAATATTATAGTAGTTATATTCTTGTACATAGGGGCAGTATTATAGTAGTTATATTCTTGTACATAGGGGGCAGTATTATAGTAGTTATATTCTTGTACATAGGGGGCAGTATTATAGTAGTTATATTCTTGTACATAGGGGCAGTATTATAGTAGTTATATTCTTGTACATAGGGGCGGTATTATAGTAGTTATATTCTTGTACATAGGAGCGGTATTATAGTGGTTATATTTGTGTACATAGGGGGCAGTATTATAGTAGATATATTCTTGTACATAGGGGGCAGTATTATAGTAGTTATATTCTTGTACATAGGGGGCAGTATTATTGTAGTTATATTCTTGTACATAGGAGCAGTATTATAGTAGTTATATTCTTGTACATGGGGCAGTATTATAGTAGTTATATTCTTGTACATAGGGGCAGTATTATAGTAGTTATATTCTTGTACATAGGGGCAGTATTAAAGTCGTTATATTCTTGTACATAGGTGCAGTATTATAGTAGTAATATTCTTGTACATAGGAGCAGTATTATAGTAGCTATATTCTTGTACATAGGAGCAGTATTATAGTAGTTATATTCTTGTACATAGGGGCAGTATTATAGTAGTTATATTCTTGTACATAGGGGCAGTATTATAGTAGTTATATTCTTGCACATAGGGGCAGTATTATAGTAGTTATATTCTTGTACATAGGGGCAGTATTATAGTAGTTATATTCTTGTACATAGGAGCGGTATTATAGTAGTTATATTCTTGTACATAGGGGCGGTATTATAGTAGTTATATTCTTACACATAGGGGCAGTATTATAGTAGTTATATTCTTGTACATAGGGGAAGTATTATAGTAGTTATATTCTTGTACATAGGGGCAGTATTATAGTAGTTATATTCTTGTACATAGGGGCAGTATTATAGTAGTTATATTCTTGTACATAGGAGCAGTATTATAGTAGTTATATTCTTGTACATAGGGGCAGTATTATAGTAGTTATATTCTTGTTCATAGGGGGGCAGTATTATAGTAGTTATATTCTTGTACATAGGGGCAGTATTATAGTAGTTATATTCTTGTACATAGGGGGCAGTATTATAGTAGTTATATTCTTGTACATAGGGGCAGTATTATAGTAGTTATATTCTTGTACATAGGGGCAGTATTATAGTAGTTATATTCTTGTACATAGGGGCAGTATTATAGTAGTTATATTCTTGTTCATAGGGGGCAGTATTATAGTAGTTATATTCTTGTACATAGAGGGCAGTAATAATAATAATAATAAATTTTATTTCTATAGCACCGACATATTCCGCAGCACTTTACATTTCAGAGGGGACTTGTACAGACAATAGACATTACAGCATAACAATAATCACATAGATTATAACAAATACCAAGAGGAATGAGGGCCCTGCTCGCAAGCTTACAGTCTATGAGGAAAGAGGTAGACATGAAAGGGTGTTAATAGTTGCCCTGATTGTATGGACCAGCCATAATGTTAAGTGTGTAACAGTACAGACACAGAGGGCTAATGGATGCATAAAGCATGTGGGAACATGATGCGGGGAACCTGGTTATGGTAAATCTTTTGGCTGTGCCACACAGGGATAGATTAGGTTAATGTGTTGAGGCGGTAGGCCAGTCTGAATAAATCGCATTGACCTGGGAGGTGCATTCCAAAGAATTGGCGCAGCACGTGTAAAGTCTTGGAGACGGGAGTGGGAGGTTCTGATTATTGAGGATGCTAACCTCAGGTCATCAACAGAACGGAGGGCGCGGGTAGGGTGGTATACTGAAACAAGGGAGGAGATGTAGGGTGGTGCTGAGCCATGGAGGGCTTTGTGGGTGAGGGTAATAAGTTTATACTGAATTCTGGAGTGGATGGGTAACCAGTGTAATGAATGGCACAAGGTAGAGGCATCGGTGTAACGATTGGTGAGGAATATGATACTGGCTGCAGCATTCAAGACAGATTGGAGAGGGGAGAGTTTGGTAAGAGGGAGACCGATGAGAGAAGAGAAGTTAAAATTGTCGAGACGAGAATGAATAAGAGAAACAGTAAGAGTTTTTGCAGAGTCAAAAGTAAGAAAAGGTCGAATTCTAGAGATGTTTTTGAGGTGCAGATGACAAGAGCGAGCCAGTGGTCGAATGTGGGAGGGGCGAAGGAAAGCTCGGAGTCAAGTATGACCCCAAGAAAGCGGGCCTGTTGCTCGGGAGTAATAGTGGAACCACACACAGAAATGGCAATGTCGGGTATAGGTACATTAGTAGAGGGAGGAAACACCAGGAGTTCAGTCTTTGACAGGTTCAGTTTCAGATATAGTGAGGACATGATGTTGGACACAGCGTTTAGACAATCGCCGGTGTTTTCTAGAAAGGCTGGCGTGATGTCAGGAGAAGAAGTGTATAATTGGGTGACGTCAGCATAGAGATGGTACTGGAAACCAAATCTACTGATTGTTTGACCAATAGGGGCAGTGTACAAGGAGAAGAGGAGGGGGCCTAGAACCGATCCTTGAGGAACCCCAACAGTAAGGGGAAGATGAGAGGAGGAGGAACCAGCAAAAGATATAGTAAAGGAGCGGTCAGAGAGATAGGAGGAGAACCAGGAGAGAACGTTGTCCTTGAGGCCAATGGAACGGAGCATAGTGAGGAGCTGATGATCCACAGTGTCGAATGCTGCAGAGAGATCCAAGAGAATTAGCATGGAGTAATGACCATTTGATTTAGCTGTTAGCAGATCATTAGAGACTTTAGTGAGGGCAGTTTCAGTAGAGTGTAAAGAGCGGAAACCGGATTGGAGAGGGTCGAGAAGAGAGTTATCAAAGAGACAGCGGATAAGACGGGAGTGGACCAGGCGTTCCAGGAGTTTAGAGATGAAGGGAAGATTAGAGACAGGTCTATAGTTAGCGGCACAGTTTTGGTCGAGGGATGGTTTTTTAAGTAGTGGATGTATGATGGCATGCTTAAATGAGGAGGGAAAGATACCAGAAGAGAGAGAGAGGTTAAATATTTTAGTTAGGTGAGGGGTGACAGCAGGGGAAAGGGACTGGAGGAGATGTGACGGAAATGGGTCACTGGTGCAAGTGGTTGGGCGAGAAGATGCAAGGAGCCTGCTTACTTCTTCTTCTGTGACTGGTTCAAAATCAGAGAGTGAGTTAGATGCAGTGGGGGAGGGAGGACAGTGCATGGTATGAGGGGATTGGGAGATAATTTCCTGTCGGATCTGGTCAATTTTTTCTTTGAAGTAATTGGCCAGATCGTCAGCTCGGAGCTCCGTGGTTGGGGCCTGTACTCTTGGATTGAGTAGAGAATGAAAAGTGTCAAAGAGACGTTTAGGGTTATTGGACAGTGAGGTGATGAGGGTGTTGAAATAGGTTTGTTTGGAGAGGTGAAGGGCAGTGTTGTATGTTCTAAGCATAAACTTCAGATTCAAGGAAAAGAACTTTTATGGATTAACCGTGCGCTGCCAGACCATCACTCCTCACAAGTAGCGTGCTTTATACATTTATTCCCAATGCGTTTCAAAGTTAACAACTTCTTCCTCAGGGGATACATGTCATCCCCTGAGGAAGAAGTTGTTAACTTTGAAACGCGTTGGGAATAAATGTATAAAGCACACTACTTGTGAGGAGTAATGGTCTGGCAGCGCACGGTTAATCCATAAAAGTTCTTTTCCTTGAATCTGATGATTTATGGCCACGGCGTGGTCATTTGGATGTGCAGCAAGCTGACCTTGTTCCTTTATGTCTGATACTCTCCTACATAGGGTGAGTATAACGAATTACTTTACATTCCTATTTTCTCGGGTAAGACCCTATTGCGCTCTTTTTCTTTCAGTTTCTCCTAAGCATAAACTTATAATGGATGAAATCTTCGGGTAGGTTGGATTTTCTCCACAGACGTTCGGCGCACCTGGAGCACCGCTGCAGGAAACGTGTTTGCACTGTGTGCCAGGGTTGTCGCCGTCTGAGTTGTGGTGTTCTATTTATAGGGGGTGCAAATTCATTCAGGGCACTTTGAAGTGTTTCATTGTAATGCTTCAATGCAGGATCAGGACATGAGAGGGAGGAGATAGGGGCCAATGAAGACTGCAAGTTCTTCATAAGTTTCTGGGTGTTAATGGCCTGTATGTTTCTATAAGTCTGGACAGTGGGGGTGACCTGAGCAGCCTGGCAGTTCTTGATAGAGAATGAAAGAAGTTTGTGGTCAGAGAGCTGTGGTCAGTATTCTAGTAGTTATATCATGTAAACAGTCATGCCAATACTGCCATGTGCCACATGCTAGTACAATACTACCTTGGTGTGTACAGCCCCAATCACCCGCTCTTTTAGGACGTAAGTATACAGCCGATGTCCCAGCGGAATCTTTCTCCTTCTATAGATTCAATAAGAAGTTTAAATAAACAACGTATATAAAAACCGACATAAAAACGAGTTATGGGCTTTTCCGATGGAGAAAGGAGAGAAGCAATGTGGCAGTAATTCACCTATGCCATGAAGCCACATCCCTGGTCGCACCGATCAGTAAGATTTAAGGTGTGAATGAAGGCCGGTGATAAACGCCCGCATTACATGGGGGAGCGAAAGATTGTTTTGCAGTAATTTCTTCTTATTATAGATGCAGAATATCCAGTATTGTAAGGAGGGAGCGCAACGTGATGAATTACGAGCGCCATCGATCAGGCGCTAGCGCAGCACGGCAGTGTAAGTATACAGGGTGGCACTGCCGGAGGGTGGCGCGGTGGACGGTATTCGTGGACTCTGCAGTGTTTCTTATTGGGGGGAGGAACCTTTAGTTTGACTATATAGTTCTTGTACTCCACTCACAACCAAAGCTGAATATTTATGCCCCCCATGAATCCACAGACAGTATTTTTTTTTTTTTTGGGGGGGGGGGGGGGTTGGTTGCCAAAACCTTCATCTACTGATTGCATTTCCTGCGAGTGTCGAGTGTGATGAGCCGCCCTTGTTCTCTGGGGTCCGAGTACTGACTCCCGCCTTCCGAGAAAAGTGTAGAACCGGGAGAAGAAGCATTTTGCTAATTATCCGGCTGCCGATTGAAAATCCCCCCTCCTCGGCTCCTGGGGGGGGTTTTGCGAGGTTTTTTTTGCAAGGTCGCATCCAGCACATTAACCAATCCCTGTGATGTTGGCGGCCCACCGCCGGGCTGCCGGGACTTCACTCCGCACATAAAGGGGATCCGACAGGCCGCTCCTAATGATTTGGTGGACTTTAATTAATGGGACCCCGGGGGACCCCTTATTAGAGAAATCCGAAGGATCTGAAAAGTGACGGAGCCCCTTATAAATCCGACTTCTGATCGGGGTCCACCTTCTACATAAAGCACTCCAGGTCACCGCTACTACAAAGAAAGCTGACAGATTCTGCATGCAGCTCTGGAGGTGACTGGAGTACAAGATAATAGGTAAATTAAAAAAATTCAGGGATAAAGGAGTTAAAGCAAAAAATGATGACTCTGAAAAAAAAAAAAAAGACGTCAGGTCAGGAAAGCTGCAATGCAGCTTTGGATGTGAATGGAGTACTGAAAAAAATAAAAATCAATACAAGATCGTAAGGTTATATTATTGCAGAGTTAGTCAAGTACTTGAAATCTGACTGCAGCTCTGGATGTAACTAGAGGCAGAAATCAGGCACAAGGTAAGAGAAGTATTTGGAAAGTTCTTGTAAGCTGGAAGCTGCGGATGGCAGATAAGACGGCCTGGCGCTCTGCCACTGCTCAGTAGCCTAAGACTAAAGTGTCTTGTTTAACCCCTTATTGTCCATGGTGCAACGTTATTATAGGAGACGACCTCTTACGATGGAAACGACCTTGGACGTCAAGCACCAACAGTCTCCGATTACGTGATCGCTGCGATCAAAGTCACTTTCTAAGGAGAATAAAAGTTTCACTCCTCCTTTGCCAAGACAATACTCAAAAAAAAACTAGTGCAAGAGGAGAAAAAAAAAAACACTCAAAAGTGGGTATTCCTCTCCATATTATAGGGAGGTTCCGCGGGGGTGTGGCTTTAACGGCTCAATTTGGAGTATTGACAATTACAACTTTTCGCTCTTAAAACAAAACCTTGTGCGGTTACATCGACGACATTTCTAGGTTTTCCCTTCGTTTTGATGAGGACACCCTGGTAGAAAACTTTTAAAGGGGGCGTCCACTTCCCACAAACTTTTTCCCACAGGTTCAACTATGTGTTTTAAAAAAAAAAAAACATCTTTATTTACGCTGCACAGGTCTGGTGTTGAATCTCTGCTGGTGCCCCCTCCCTAGTTTGTGATCAGGTTAGGCTACTTTCACACATCAGGTTTTCGGCGTCAGGCGCGATCCGGCGTCGTGCCGGAACGCCGGATCCGGCAAATGTTTCTTAAAACCGGATGTGACGGATCCGGTTTTCTGCCGGATCCGTCTTTTTCTGGACAGACAAAACCGGATCCGTCTCATCCGGTTCATCCGTTTTTCTATCCGTTTTTTCGACGGATTACGCCGGATCCGGTTTTTAAAATTGACCCTTGTGGCCTTCCGAACGGGATTGGCTACTGGAAAACTATATATAGCGTGTTCCTACAGCCCTTCTTTGACAGGTTGTAGAGGGGAAAGTGCAGGTTGGAGAGAAGAGCAAGTTACTGGCGAAGATGGATGTTGTCATTGGAAATATTTTGAAGAATTTGGCGGATTTTACAGCGGAGGCGAATCGTTTGGGGGTGATTGTTCTGGAGAAGGAGAGAGCGAGACAGCAGCGCATCAGGCATCGTAGACGACGTTTGTGGATCCACCCCATCACAGCCAAGAGAATGACGCGTGGGGTCTATTCTACACTCTGCATGGACCTTCGACGAAACCCGGATAAATTTTTTCGATATGTTAGGATGAAAATGGAGAATTTTGATTACTTGGTGGAGCGCATTGCACACCTCATAAGAAAAGCGGACACCTATTGCCGCTTCTCTGTTTCACCCGCAGAGCGTCTGATGGTGACTTTAAGGTAAGCCACATTTATTGGATGTGATCGCATCAGAGCACACTTTCACTGCAATCTTGTTGGTGGTAATTTGTATCTCCAAGTGTTATAGGTCAGTTTTGGTATGTAATGCTGTGATTTAAAACTAATTTATTGTTTTTTAATTCCCCACAGATTTCTTGCAACTGGAGAATCCCTTTCGTCACTGCATTTCCAGTACAGACTCGGGATTTCCACCATATCTGGAATAGTGAAGTACACATGCCGTGCACTGTGGGACTCCTTAGCTGAAGAGTTTTTACCAGAGCCCACAACAGAGAGGTGGATTGAAATTGCTGACAAGTTTCAACAGATATGTCAGTTTCCAAACTGCTTGGGCGCTGTGGACGGGAAACATATCCGCATTGTAAAGCCAGCTGGATCGGGATCGGAATATTTCAATTACAAGAAATATTTTTCAATTGTCCTCATGGCCATCGCTGACGCGGAATACAAATTTATTGCGGTTGATATTGGGGCCTATGGCCGCTCCAATGACTCTCAAGTTTTCAAACTGTCTGCCATGGGGCGTAAACTGTATGGAAACACCTTCCAGTTCCCACCACCTAGACCGCTGCCGCAAACATCTGGTCCACCTATGCCATTTGTCTGTGTAGGGGATGAAGCCTTCCAGCTGTCAGAACACCTTTTGAAACCGTACTCTAGCAGAGGATTGACAAGACCAAAACGCATTTTTAATTACCGCCTCACAAGAGCAAGAAGAATGGTTGAATGTACCTTTGGTATTCTGACAGCCAAATGGCGGGTCCTATTGACTGCGATCAACCTCAAGACAGAAACTGTGGACGAGGTGATCAAAGCGTGCGTGGTACTCCACAATTTTGTTATCTGCAAGGAACCCATTTCCATTGAGGACACCTCTGAAGAAACCACCTTGCAAGATTACCGTGACATTACCACTAGAAGTTCTGTGACGGTTTCAGTAATGAGGGACAATTTTGCACTATACTTTATGTCACCTCAAGGCAGAGTACACTGGCAGGATGACAGAGTGTGAAAGATTTGTGCCCTAACCAAACTTGTGTACCTTCTGTACCAACAGTATATACCTTTGCCAACCAAAGTTGGCTATCTTGTCATGGTCTCTATTTTTACCTTTAGGCCACAGGTGTGTACCTGGTTGTGTTTTATGCAAAGTATTTCACCTTTTAACAAAAGTTGTGTACATTGTTAGGAAATCACCAACAATAAACACAACTTTTTAGGTGAAATACTTTGCTTCAAACACAACCAGGAACACAACTGTGGCAAAAAGCTAAAATTTACCCACAGTTATATACCTAGTTTTGAATACCATTTCACCTTTTAAATACCCTGTATTTAACCTTTTTCGCCGCAGAAAGAAATGACAGACAACCAGTGTAAAATAATTTAACTTTTATTGAAAAATGTTTTTTTTAGTAAACTTTTTTAAAATTTTAATAAACTTGTTTAATAAAACTTTGAAACTATAAAACTGAAACCATAAAACTGGTCATTTTTATTTAAATACACACATTATAATTCTGTGTAGTGTGTGGTGGAAATACTGCTGTAGGGGCTGCGGGACACTTCGACACTGGGAGTGTGGAGAGAGGACTGGGATCGTGGTGGGGAAGGAACAGTTAGAGGTGAAGGTGTGGAAAAAACTACAGAATGGGTGGACATGTGGGAAGCAGAAGAGGTGGTGGGTGGTGGAGTGGAGGGTTGGGCAGGGACTGTAGGAGCAGATGATGTTGATGGCAAGTTGTATGGGGAAGGAGTTTGGTACGGGGCAGGTTGCTGGAAGTGGGGAGATGTCTGGTACGGGGCAGGTTGCTGGAAGGGGGAAGGAGTTTGGTACGGGGCAGGTTGCTGGAAGTGGGGAGATGTCTGGTACGGGGCAGGTTGCTGGAAGTGGGGAGATGTCTGGTACGGGGCAGGTTGCTGGAAGTGGGGAGATGTCTGGTACTGGGGAGGTTGCTGGTACTGGGGAGTTTGCAGGTACTGTGGAGGTTGCTGGTACTGGTGAGGTTGCTGGTGCTGGGGAGGTTGCTGGTGCTGGGGAGGTTGCTGGTGCTGGGGAGGTTGCTGGTGCTGGGGAGGTGGATGGTGCTGGGGAGGTGGATGGTGCTGGGGAGGTGGATGGTGCTGGGGAGGTGGATGGTATGTAATAGGAGGGGGAGGATGGAAAGTGGCTGGAGGTGGATGGTATGTAATAGGAGGGGGAGGATGGAAAGTGGCTGGAGGGGGTGTAGATGTAATAGGAGGGGGAGGATGGAAAGTGGCTGGAGGGGGTGTAGATGTAATAGGAGGGGGAGGATGGAAAGTGGCTGGAGGGGGTGCAGGTGGAGGAACTACTGTGGTGGGAGGAGGAGGAGGTTGGGAGGTAACTTGCTGGAGAGCAGCGTGGCATGAATGCATTACATGCATCTGCTGGGCAGGAGAGAGCGTTTCCATGCGCTCCACAACAGACCTGAAAAAGGTGTGGTTTGGCGAAGATCTTGCTTCTGAATGCATGGTTTGCAGAAGTGTCTTCACTTCCAGAATGCTGGAGTTGATCTGCTGATAGCCTGCGGATATTTGCTCTGACAAGACTTTTAGACAGTTCTGGAAAGATGCATTCAGATGCAAGAACTCTGGCGCATAAGTCTTTTCCTGACCCCTCTGCCGCTGCCGCCCAGTACCCGCAGGTGTACTAGAGGTGGCAGGGGCAGAAGGGTGGGGTAAAGGGAAAGCGATCTCCTCACCAGCAGCTTCATGTAATGTAGGCGGCCACGATGCTCCTGTGCTGGTGGATGGGACAGATGGGTCGAATGTGTGGGAAGGCTGGGAAGGTGCAGATGTACCGGGGCGGTCGAAGTGTCCCTCGGTGCCGGTCTCCTCAGGGATCGCCTCAGAAGGGTCCAATCGTGCAGGCTCCCGAGTGCTGCTCACCGTGCTGTGGAATAAAGAGAAAAAAAAACAATTAAAATACTGACATGGTATGGCCCTGGCTGAAAAAAAATTTTACATATAACATTTTTTTTCACATGTGGTGTGTAATATTTACCTTCTGGTGACCATTGTTTCCCGGAGGAACGACAGGGCTTCTGTGTACTTGTACTTGCTCCTGCGTCCTCCAGATCCACTCGGGGCCCGCATCTCTTTATTGAACTCCTTCTTGAAACGATCCCTCACAGACCGCCACCGATTCACAATTCTGTTCCCTGAAACGAGAAAGGAGTGGTTAGTATACAACATCAGTGTTTCACAAACTCCAGTCCTCATGGTCCCCAGGGGTCATGTTTTCAGGATTTCCATAGTAAATAGAAATCCTGAACACATGATCCGTGGGGACCACGAGGACTGGAGTTCGGGAAACACTGGTTTACATCAAGCAACCGGTACTGTATATACTTACGCTCTTTAATCTGGGCCCGAGCTTCGAGGTCCTCCCAGCGGCCAACAAGGAGCGAACAGCTTTCCTCCCAGAGTCGTCGGGTAACGATCAGGTCAGCGTGGCGGCGGTCAGCCATATTCCAGAGCGGCTCCCTTTCTCTGACGAGATCGATGAGGCGGTCCACATCAATCCCTCCATCCTCACCGTCAGAGTCGGGAGCACGCTGTGAAGGCTGTTAAAGAAAAAGACAAAAATAACATAATTAGCCTCCACAAAAGAAATGAAATAAAAAGTGCAAAAAAACAAAGCAAAAATATTTATACTTACACGCTGGTGACCGCCGCGTTGCTGTCGCCGACGACCCTGGGAGGCACTGCGAGGACCTCTTGGCCAAGCACCAGATTGGGAAGACTAGAGAAGAAAACAAAAAATGTTATGTCTTTGGATGTAGGCATTTGTTTGCTGTGTGTGGTCTGCAGAACATTGTTTTCTATGTGTTGTGTGTAGTGTGATGTTGTGTTTCTGCGTTTGATGCAAAAAACTTACCAATTGTGAGCCCACTCCAGGTGTCTGTCCACCCCTTCCTTCTTCTTCTGGGAGCTCCTCTTCATCTTGTGATTCCTGTTTTGAAATAAAAGGCAATGAATAGACATATATTACAGAGAAGATGGATTTTGGAAATAAAAACTTACCGTCAAACGCTGACGATGCGAGGGAGGGCTCCCAGAAGATGATGTGCTGTGGTGGCCACACTCCATGCCTGTGGGTGGTGTTCCAGCTGCTGCCATTGCTGCTGCTGCTGCATCTATTGGGTGGCTGTTGAATAAAGAGAAACAAAGGGCCAATGAATATCTTGATATTCAATAGCCCTAGTTTGGAGGAATGGGGGATTTGATAATTACCGTCTCTCCTCTGCTGCTGGCCTCCCCTCCTCAGCATGTTCTATTTGCTGCTCCATTTGGGGTGGTGGTGGTGCGGATGGTGCTGCAGTGGTCTCCTGCCTTCTCCTGCGCCTGGTTGCTGTCTTGGGTGGCATGTTGGGTGTGGCTGTGGGTCCCAATGTCTTGCTTTTATATATGTCTTGTGGGCAGAGCTACTGAGCATGCTCAGACCAAAAAACCGGATCCGGCCGACGGATCCGGCTTTCGCCGGATCCGGCGCATTGCGGCGCTCATAGGCTTTCATTGTGTGAAAAAGCCGGACGCGCCGGATCCGGCGTGTCCGGCTTTTTCGACGGAGACAAAAAACGTTACAGTCACCGTTTTTTCCAGACGCCGGATCGCGACACATTGCCGGATCCGGCGAAAACCGGATGAAACGCATGGCCATCCGGCGCGATCCGGCGCAAATGCAAGTCAATGGGGGGGAAAACGGATCCGGCATTGCATTTCGCCGGATCCGGTTTCTGTCAAAAGCGCCGGATCGCGCCTGACGGCGAAAACCTGATGTGTGAAAGAGGCCTTAGCGGTGGAGAGTCAGGGCTGAACCTGAGGAGGGTAAGTTAAGTGCTGTTTTTGTTTTTACTCATAACTGAGACTATAGGAAAACATTTGTTGAAAGTAGAAAATCCCTTTAAGACATGCACAGCTCTGTAATATGGGAAGACTCCTGCATAAAGGGGAGACGTCCTGGAGAAGAGGGAGACTCTGCCAGGAGCCCTGCAATCTCCTTGAATATCTTACAGTGCCCAGGAGAAAGGGATCTGGGTTGGGGGTCTTTATTTATAAAGGTACCAGTCTGGAGTCTTAGATTACTGGGTCTGATCTCTTGGCTGAATATTTATTTAGGGGATGGTCTTGGTTCTGTATTTATGTAAGTTGCCTGGACTCTATACTATTTGCTATTCTGGTTTGGGTTCTTTATATATGTAGGGGTCTGGTTTCAGGTTTGTTCCTTTATTTAGGGGGTCTAGGCTCTGTGTTAGTTTGGGTTCTGTATTTATGTAGGGGGTCTGGACTGTGATTTGCTTTTTTTTATTTAGGAGGTCTGGACTGTATTAGTTGGAGTTGTGGTTTGGGGTCTGTATTTAGTGTATGAGGTCTGTTTTGTCCTTGGTATTTGCCAGGCATGTCTTGTCTGGTATTTCCAGTGGTGTAGAGGGTCCATTCTAAGGTATTTGTTTTGAAGTTCTTTACTGGAGTCTGTATTTATTTAGGGAATCTGGTTCTGGGCCTGCATTTATTTTGAGTGTTTGGATTTATTTTCAGTGTGTGGTCTGCATTTATTTCTGGGGTCTGGACTTGAGACTGTATCTGTATTTACTTAGGGCTTCTGGTCTAAGAGTTCTATTTGATCAGTCATCCAGTCTGGGGGTTTTATGTATTGACTCTGGTCTTGGGTCTGTATATATTTAGAGGGTCTGGTTCGGATAATGCATTTATTTAGGAGGTCTGGTCTGTAGTATGCATTTAGCTAAAGGTCTGTCTTGTCTGGGGTCTGGTCTAAGATTTCTATTTGATTAGTGGTCCAGTCTGGGGGTTTTATGTATTGACTCTGGTCTTGGGTCTGTATATATTTAGAAGGTCTGGTTCAATGTATGTATTTATTTAGGAGGTCTGGTCTGTAGTATGCATTTAGCTAAAGGTCTGTCTGGTCTGGGGTCTGGTCTAAGATTTCTATTTGATTAGTGGTCCAGTCTGGAGTCTTTATGTATTGACTCTGGTCTTAGGTCTGTATATATTTAGAGGGTCTGGTTCAATGTATGCATTTATTTTTTAGGAGGTCTGGTCTGTAGTATGTATTTCGTTAAGGCTCTGTCTGGTCTGGGGTCTGATCTTTTTTAGAGGATTGGCTATGGGGTCTGTACTATCTTAGGGGGTCTGGTCTCTAGTATTTAGATAAAGGTCTGTCTGGTATGGGGTCTGGTCTAAGATCTCTATGTGATTAGTAGTCTAGTCTGGGATCTTTATGTATTGACTCTGGTCTTGGGTCTGTATATATTTAGAGGGTCTGGTTTCGTGTATGCATCTATTTAGAAGGTCTGGTCTCTAATGTGTATTTAATTAAGGGTCTGTCTGGTGTGTGGTCTGTACTTTTTTAGGGGGTCTATACTAACTTAGGGGGTCTGGTCTGGGGTCTGTATTTATTTCAGTGGTTTAAATTTGGGTTTGCATTTATTTAGGGGATCTGAATTCATTTTCTGAGACTGGCATTGGGGTATGACCCTGATTAGGAGGTGTGGTCTGTATTTTGTATTAGTTGAGGGGGGTCTAGTCTGTGGTCTGGATATATTTTGGGGGTCTGGTTATATACAGGGGTTCTGGATTTCTTTAGGCGATCTGTATTTGCTTATGGGATCTTGCGTGAGGCTCATACTAGTTGAGGAGTTTGCCCTGTGTATATTTTGGGGCTCATCTACACTTGTCACAATTCAATTGCCGCGTCCGGGGGCCGCGTGATATATACTCCGCACCGCGCCACTAATAGGATTGGACGTCCGTCCAGAAAAAAAAAAAAGCTATAAATAGTTTAGGATATAAAAACCCGGCTCCTTGCCCCCCTGCCGGTGATTTATCACAGCCGCTGTAATATTTTAGCTGTCTCAGCAGCACAGGAGCATCATTAACGCTCAGGAGAAAATTTCCCAAAGGTCCGAGCACAAGACCAGGAACCGAGGGAGGCAAAGACGGAAAAAAGGAAAAAAAAAGGAAAAAAAATCTTCCTGTTTTTGTAACTTTTGCTTAATTTTGCTGTGAGCGCAGCAAAGAATCTCATGTTATTGTTTGGGCAGGGACGTTCATTTATCAAGGTTTTCACTGCGAGTCTGCAGTTCGGTGGAACGCAGCCGCGTTATCGCTCTGCCGTCCTGCAGGGATGAAAAAAAGGGACAGGGCAAAGGAAATCGGCAACTAAAAGGAAAAATTATTAAAAGAAACGTAAAAAATTCTTCTCTGCCTTAATCCCGCAATTAGAATTGTAATTCCCCCTTTCACGTTTATAAGGTGACTGGACGCAGCAGGAGCAAATTTGTCGAAAAATCGTTTGTGATTTTTTTTTTTCTGTCACTTTTTTTTTCATTTTTTTTCTTGTGGTATTTATTGGTTTTTGTGCCAAATTCATAAAAAAAGGCACACGAGGTTCGTGATTTTTTCGCAAAGTGTTTCATTTTTATCTTTAAGCTTTTTTTGCGCAGAAAGTCACACTCCGGGGAGAGGAGGAACTGGAGGACACTTGCAACATATTTTGTGACTTTTTGAAAAGTCCCACGTGATAAATTAGGCAAGAACAAGCAAGGTCGGATAATTAGGCGACTGTCTGGGATCTGATAATTAGGGGTCTGTTGTGCGATAATTAGGGGTCTGGTGTCTGATTATTAAGGTCTCGTCTGGGGTCTGGTCTGGAGTCTGATAATTAGGGGACTGATCTGGGTCTGATAATTAGGGGACTGGGGTCTGGTCTGATAATTAGGAGCCTGTTTTGGGGTCTGATAATTAGGGGTCTGGTGTCTGATAATTAGGGTTCTGATAATTAGGGGACTAGTCTGGTATCTGATAATTAAGGGTCTGGTGTGAGAAATAGTGGTCTGGTGTCTGATGATCTGGGGACTGGTCTGGGGTCTGATAATTAGGGGTCTGCATTGTGGGGTCTGAGAATTAGGGGACTGGTCTGGGGTCTAAATAATTTGGGGACTGATTTGGGTCTGATAATTAGGGGATTGGGGTCTGGTCTGGTGTCTGATTATTAGGGGCCTGTTTTAAAGTCTGATAATTAGTGGACTGGTATGGGGTCTGATAATTCGGGGTCTGGTCTGGTGTCTGATAGGGTTTTAGTCTGGGGTCTGATAATCAGGGGACTGGTCTGGTGTCTGATAATTAAGGGTTTAGTGTGAGAAAAATAAGTAAAATAAGATGGTTTATTTTGGCGCGTTTCGAAGTACAAAGTTACTTCTTATTCAGTTAAAACAACAGGTATGTCATTATGTACATGTAGCTATACATGTGGTTCGAAATGCGTCGAAATAGACCATCATCTTATTTTACTACACTGGGATATATGTCTTAATCCCGTCGGCAGCGCAGAGATTATCCACTAACTCCTTCTTACCTATTGATGTCTAATGGTCACTGGCTGACCCGTAGACCTGCTGCAGCTGACCTCACATTATATGCTGTTTTTACAGATTAAACAGGTGAGTTTAATCTGAGCGTAAAGCTCACTGTATTTCTCGGATAAGACTCTATTTGCGCCGATCTCTCCTACAATTTCCTTGAGAAACGTGCTGTGAAGGATGTACGAGCCAGCTGGCAGCCCATGCCCCTGTGGCATAGCACACACATGGTTGAATATCAACTGGGTAATTGACATGATCCATCTACTTATATCTTTTGTCCTACTACTATTGTATTTGCATATCTGACAATTGTGTATATAGTGTATTGTCTAGTGTGCCCTTAAGGTGATTACCTATATAATTTAACCATGGGCTGCTCTTTGATTTCTCAGTTTAACTTTCCATGCTACCGAGGCTGGTTTCTGGCCTAATATAATCCCTTTAATGGACCAGGCTTATATCCAACGAGGAACTGGTGGCAGTAGCCTCTCAGCCTGTCAGGGTTGTGAACGAGTGTGGTGCCTTGGCATGGCAGTCAATGCATAGGCCACATCCTCTCACTCCCGGTGCCTCCCTGGGTCCGTGTGGACAAGGGGACCTCTGTGTAAAACTGTACCAAGCTGACCTTACGTGTCCCTAGGGGGTGCAGAAAGTGGGGATACCACATTACGTGATACATTTGACATAATAGTGACGTCAAGCCAGGTGTCGAGGTGCGGGTTCACCACAGGGTCTGACAGAAATTTGGACTAGTTTGGGGACTGATACTTTAGTTGGTCTAATCTAATGTAGGGATCCAGTGTAGGACATGAGCGAATTGAATTTTAGCATCTGTTTTGGGGGGGTTGCATGAATGAAGGGGTTTGATTTTGGGGTCTAATTAGATTTGGAGGTCTGGTTTGAGGTCTGATACTTTAGGAGGGCTCATCTGGGGTCTGAGGTCTGATAGTTTAGATGAGTGGTCTAGGGTTTATTGAATATCGGGATTTAACCTGGAGTCTAATGCTTTAGGGAGTCTGTGATTTTGGGATCTACGGTAATTAAATTTAGGGGTCTGGTCTGGGGTCATTCCACCAATAACATTTATCACATCCACATAAGAGGTGATAAATGTACAATTGCTGAGAGTTTGACTTCTGGGACCCCCCATTATTCATGAGAAAGGGGATTCCATTTATTGTGTAAGGGGGAGGTAAATCCATAGATGGGAATTGAGCGGTGGTCTCGTGTGCAGTCCATCACTCCATCCACCGCCGGGGTGGTCCAAAAGGTAGGACTGCCACCGATCATACCTTTATCATCTATCGCAACCAATCGCCTCTTACGTCTAAGTCCATTGGCGAGAAAATAAGTGAATAAGGAAAAAGTAATGGAGACTATTAACCCCTGATTGCCCGGTCGCGTCTGTAACGGGAAATTAGTGGCCACGAAGGACGGAGGAAACGAAGCAAAATTGAAATGTGGCACCACCGCTAATGAAGGAGTAAGAAATGTATAATGGGAGCAGTGGAGTTGTCGGTAACGGAGGCTGTTAGTAAGATTAATGAGGGGGCTGAGCGCGGAGCATTGCGGTCAATCTCACTAATATAGCAGAGATGGAGCGAGCCGCTTCAAGGTGGCACAAGACGTCTGCTCCGAAAAACAAGGTCAAAGCTAAAACTTCCAGTCTGGGAAAAGAGAAGCCGGCGTCTGCCATGTATATAGCGGTGACATAATGCGTATTGTCTGGATCCTATCTCAATGCCGGAATGCTACGGTTCTGTATTTTTGCCAGGAGGAACATCAGAGGCATGGTAAAGTCAGAGGTGATACTAAGGGGCACAGCACGGTAATATTAGGGGCATTACCACCTTCATATACAAGCGACCTGAGCAGGTGCGTTTCCTAAATGGCGCAGTGCCCTCTTCTGCTCCTAGTGGTCAATGTTAGTACTGCATTTTTAGAATTATTTTTTTCTTGCAAATGCCAAATCCCTTTCAACTGCGAAGATATCACCACCCAAATCTACCGGTCAGCATGTTTCAAACCATGCACAGGAATACGGTCATTCACTGACAGCAAGCAGAGATCTTGAAACACAAAGTATATTAGAAAGTTGTGTTTCTTTTTTTAATTTAAATGGGAAAATGCTTTGATTTTGGCCAGAAAAGTCTTATGGATGAGATGAAGTGAGAGTGACTTCTGTGTTGAGTGCACAGGTGGAGAGATAGCCAGAGGCTTCACCATCGTCCGGTTGTGCACAAGCAGCCGCCACACACAGGAAAGTCCGAACATTTCCCACAGTCGAATGATCCATAAATGCTTCTGGAATTTATCAATATCCAGCAGCCGGAACCATAACTATTCATCAAAATTGGGGAAACACATGCAAAGATGTAGGGAGCTCTCAGAGGTCCTGACACAGTGACTCCGGAGACACAGAGCACAGAACGCTCAGCAGAAGTGTCATCAAGGGAGAGACCTACTCCAGCACCGGGTTGTGCTTATAATGGGACCTCAGTATTAATATCGGGGAATGGATTGTAATGGGACCCCTGTATTAATACATATGTATGTACAGTCATATGTAAAAGTTTGGGCACCCCTATTAATGTTAACCTTTTTTCTTTATAACAATTTTGGTTTTTGCAACAGGTATTTCAGTTTCATATATCTAATAACTGATGGACTCAGTTATATTTCTGGATTCAAATGAGGTTTATTGTACTAACAGAAAATGTGCAATCTGCATTTAAACAAAATTTGACCCGTGCAAAAGTATGGGCACCCTTATCATTTTCTTGATTTGAACACTCCTAACTACTTTTTACTGACTTCCTGAAGCACTAAATTGGTTTTGTAACCTCATTGAGCTTTGAACTTCATAGCCAGGTGTATCAAATCATGAGAAAAGGTATTTAAAGTGGCCACTTGCAAGTAGTTCTCCTATTTGATTCTCCTATGAAGAGTGGCATCATGGGCTCCTCAAAACAACTCTCAAATGATCTGAAAACAAAGATTATTCAACATAGCTTTTCAGGGGAAGGATACAAAAAGTTGTCTCAGAGATTTAACCTGTCAGTTTCCACTGTGAGGAACATAGTAAGGAAATGGAAGAACACAGGTACAGTTCTTGTTAAGCCCAGAAGTGGCAGGCCAAGAAAAATATCAGAAAGGCAGAGAAGAAGAATGGTGAGAACAGTCAAGGACAATCCACAGACCACCTCCAAAGACCTGCAGCATCATCTTGCTGCAGATGGTGTCACTGTGCATCGGTCAACAATACAGCGCATGCATAACGCCTTTTTGTATGACCAAAGAACTCAATCTTTGTTTCATCAGTCCACAGGACCTTCTTCCAAAATGTAACTGGCTTGTCCAAATGTGCTTTTGCACACCTCAGGCGACTCTGTTTGTGGCGTGCTTGCAGAAACGGCTTCTTTCGCATCACTCTCCCATACAGCTTCTCCTTGTGCAAAGTGCGCTGTGTTGTTGACCGATGCACAGTGACACCATCTGCAGCAAGATGATGCTGCAGGTCTTTGGAGGTGGTCTGTGGATTGTCCTTGACTGTTCTCACCATTCTTCTTCTCTGCCTTTCTGATATTTTTCTTGGCCTGCCACTTCTGGGCTTAACAAGAACTGTACCTGTGTTCTTCCATTTCCTTACTATGTTCCTCACAGTGGAAACTGACAGGAGGTTAAATCTCTGAGACAACTTTTTGTATCCTTCCCCTGAAAAGCTATGTTGAATAATCTTTGTTTTCAGATCATTTGAGAGTTGTTTTGAGGAGCCCATGATGCCACTCTTCATAGGAGAATCAAATAGGAGAACTACTTGCAAGTGGCCACTTTAAATACCTTTTCTCATGATTTGATACACCTGGCTATGAAGTTCAAAGCTCAATGAGGTTACAAAACCAATTTAGTGCTTCAGGAAGTCAGTAAAAAGTAGTTAGGAGTGTTCAAATCAAGAAAATGATAAGGGTGCCCATACTTTTGCACCGGTCAAATCTTGTTTAAATGCAGATTGCACATTTTCTGTTAGTACAATAAACCTCATTTGAATCCAGAAAAATAACTGAGTCCATCAGTTATTAGATATATGAAACTGAAATACCTGTTGCAAAAACCAAAATTGTTATAAAGAAAAAAGGTTAACATTAATAGGGGTGCCCAAACTTTTACATATGACTGTAGCTTAGGGAGCTCTCCGAGGTCATGATGACACAGTGACTCCGGAGACACAGAGCACAGAAAGCTCAGCAGAAATGTCATCAAGGGAGAGACCTACTCCAGCACCGGGTTGGTGCTTATAATGGGCCCTCAGTATTAATATCGGGGATTAGATTGTAATGGACCCCTGTATTAATACATATGTACGTAGCTTAGGGAGCTCTCCGAGGTCCTGATGACACAGTGATTCCGGAGACACAGAGCACAGAACGCTCAGCAGAAGTGTCATCAAGGGAGAGACCTATTCCAGCACCGGGTTGGTGCTTATAATGGGACCCCAGTATTAATATCGGGGATTGGATTGTAATGGGACCCCTGTATTAATACATATGTATGTAGCTTAGGGAGCTCTCCAAGGTCCTGATGACACAGTGATTCCGGAGACACTGAGACCACAGAATGTTCAGCAGAAATGTCATTCGGGGAGAGCCTACTACCTCATCAGGTTGGTGCTAATAATAGGACCCCTATATTAATATCGGGTCTTGGATTGTAACGGGACCCCTGTATTAATACATATGTGTGTAGCTTAGGGAGCGGTACGAGGTCCTGATGACACAGTGATTCCGGAGACACAGAATGGTCAGCAGAAATGTAACTTTGGGAGATCCCCATACTCCATCATTGGGACTTGGCTTATGAAATAGGTGTTAGCTTGTAATGGGACCCCTGTATTAATATCAGACTACACATAAGACACTTAAATAATTTCCAAACACTCACCCCTCAAACCAGGCTAGCTACAATAGTTAGGCTCTCTATGATATCAGAGCTCAGACTAAACCCCTATATTAATATTAAACCACAAACCAAGCCTCTAAAATTTTTCAAATCCCTGACTAGCCCACCTTACTATATACAGATCCCGTACAATATTTAGATACCCAAATACCCTATATATTTATGAGTCATATCTGAATTGAGTGTGAAAAATCAGTCCAATAGGAGAAAGAAGCAGATTTCTGTAATCAGTTTCTTATTTTCATCTGAACTATAGATTTATGAAATAAAAAGAAAACGTCGGTTACTTTTTAATGCGTTCGATGTCAAGAAAAATGCTAATTTTTTTTCTAATTGTTCCCACTTTACGTCAATTTTATTTGTTACTTTTTGGATATAAATTGGCAAACTTTAAAAATAAGCTTCCATAAAAAAGTGCCTGGCACACAAGGGTTAACCCTGCTTCCTCTTTCTATGGCAACAAGAAAATCTGCTGTTCTGTTGCCACAGCAACCACACCCTTAACTAACTGTTACATGAGTAAAGTCACCTTCCTGTTTAACCAAGGGGCGACAGGGGGGGGCGGCTCTACCTCTACGCGTGGTCTCCTTGTCAGTCACCTTCGGCCGGGACACGATGATGATGATGCATAATTAATAATCAGCAGGTCAGTAATAAGAGAACGAGTCCGGAGCTACGCGGAGACTATGGACACCGGCCCCATTCCCGTAGGAATTCTATAGGGGGCACTAGGGGTGTAGCAAAAGCAACCAGATCATGGTGACCATAGAGGACAGGAGGGGAACAAAAATCCCCCCGGCACATAGGCATCCTTGCCAAACCAATCAGAAAGTCGGAGAAAGAAAAAAAGACATTTTCCAAACTTTTCGAAGACTTACCAAAGGTACTAGCGACCGCCAAAGCTTGTGAAACCTTCAGATACCATGTCTGATGGCAAAGACTCCATGCCCAAATTTACAAGAGGGACGGAAGAGTACGAGAGCAAGGAAGAGGTGTAACCTTAAAGTGGATGGGGGATATGTGGGAAAAAACTGGGAACAACAGTTCACATGACCAATGTCCTTCTCCCGGAAGGGCATCCCTAAAGTATGTGCATAAGAAGACCTCAAGGCTATAATTTCACATGGTGGGTGAGGGCACAGTTGTCATTTTATTTTCACTGGAACCCAAGACCACCACCAGTCTGAAGAACAAGTGGTTCCAAGTCCCCACTGATGGAAAGTTTGGTAAACATAATGGTAAGGACTAATATTTTAGACATTTCCACTGATGGGAAATCTTGAAGTATTGTTTGTCTGAATGGTGGTTGTCCAAGTACTTGGTCTACCATCAATCTCAAGAACAAAAGGTCCTATATCCCCCAAGAGTGAGAGTTAGGTAGAGTGGACATAATGGTGAGGAATACTATTTTAGTCTCTCTGTCAGGAACACCGCACTGCACTTGCTCACTGAGCCAGTGCGGGTGTCCTGAGTACAAAAACAGTGCTCAAAGATACCTGTGAAGCGGGCAGCAGCGGTGACGATGCGTGCTTCAGAGTATCAGGACCTGAAGCACGTGACTGCTGGGGGCATGGCCTAAGCTCCACAGAGCTAGGAGCTGCAGGGAAACTCCTAGAAAGGTAACTACAGGACAATGTTACCAAGGGGCATAGACGGAGACTGAAACCAGATGAAGCCGGGGTCAAAGCACAAGATAGCAATACAGTACCAAAGGGTTAGACAGAATGGATAGTCAGGACGTAGCAATAGATCAGAAAACCAGAACGGGCAATAGATGGTACAATAGGGACAAACTGTAACAGAGTAACGATAGCCAAGCCAGGAGGTCAGAACCGGAGAAGACAATAGTACCAAAACGAGAGACAGAGTACAGAGTGAGGGAACAGACCGGATCATACACGGGAAGCAAACAAGCAAAGCAGTATACACGCACATCAGGGGTCAGACACACCAGAACAACAGTATAGCTGACAGAGAACCCTGGTAAAGAGTGAGTATAAATACCCCTCCCAGATCCAGAAAGAGGCCACGAACACTTAACCCTGTGAGTGCAGGGCAAGAACCCTGTTCAAACCATGACACTCTCACTTCCACTGATGGGAAATCCTTAAGTATCATTTTTCTGATTGTTGGTTGTCCAACCATGTGGACCACCAGCAATCTAAAGAACATAGGGTCCCAAATCACCAATGGTGGAGAGTTTGGTAGAGGGAACATTATAGTTTGGACTAATGTTTGAGGCATTCACTTCCACTAATGGGAAATCTTGAAGTATTATTTGTCTGAGTGCTGGTTGTCCTGCTACTAGACCAGTGCATCACCAATTTCAATAACAACGGTCCAATATCTCCCATGGTGGAGAACCAGTCATCAAAATAAATGAGAGCGTTTGGTTGAAGGGTCAAAACGATGGTGGAAGGTAGACGTTTGGAGTCCTCACTTTGACTGTTGGGAAATACTGAAAGGTCATTTTAGAACCACCACCGATCTCAAGAACAAAAAGTCCTACTTTGTTTGAGAGGTGGTCATTGAAATGATTGGGAGATGCAGA
This sequence comes from Dendrobates tinctorius, assembly GCF_039654945.1. Lineage (NCBI taxonomy): Eukaryota > Metazoa > Chordata > Amphibia > Anura > Dendrobatidae > Dendrobates > Dendrobates tinctorius. The sequence goes on from NW_027361688.1 coordinate 3,965,500, forward strand.
AATGTGGTCCCTTATTGTTGAGATCTCGGGAAGTGGCGCACTTTGTAACGATCAAGGTTCTTACAACTTAGAGGTGACAATGTGGTAGAGGTCCTTATTTTAGAAAATCAATCCCAAGATTGTTGTAGAAGATCTTTGTGAGAGAGTCAGTCCATTACTCAACATTATGTCCTTGAGGGTGAATATTTGAGAACCCATAGAGACTTTTCCAAGAAGATTTGAGGTTGTGAGGACTTACACTCTATACTATAGATGTCTTCACACCTTGAACTATCATTGCCTTGAAAGATTGAAGGAGGTGGTTCCCAAGAACTGAAGTGTCCAGTGCCTGTTCTTGGTGGACATTGGACATCCCTACCAGGCATTCAGTGTTCATGGAAGACACGGACTTAATCAAGTGACTCAAGATTTTTTTGGTGGGTGACAACATTTTTATCTTTGGATTTCAAAGGTGTGCCAATATTTTTCTTTGACTAGGGCACTGTTGATGCGCTACACTAGACAGTATGCATCTACACTCAAAAATTGAAGATCTTTCACCCAGAGATCAAGGTAAGGCACCCTGTATACAGGATTTTTTTTAGGACTATTTTTTGTAGGGTTTTTATATATGGCAGCCAGTAAAATTGCAGCTTGTGGCCCTTTAAATCTAACAGGCAGAACGGGGCCAATTGTCACCAAGAGATGAAAGAGAATAATGCAGAGTGCGTCCGTGTGATTCCGCCTGGTGCTACACCCCACGTCATCACTCATGTCGCAGTCTCGTTAAACCAGTTAAATGCCTCAAATCCTCTTCTTGGAGTTATTAAGCCACATTCTGCTCCCCGGCTTCATCTCCCCCATTAAGATTCACCACCACAGCGTTTAATCTACTCTCTCTGCCCGCCGACGCCACTTGCACAGCCGTAATTATGACAGCAATAATAGGTCATTCTTGCAGAAATAGCAGCGTCCTGCACAGAGCCCTTTCCGCCAACCGCGCCTCTGGACAGTCTGTTAATCACGAGGCCAACATCTAAGGGATGATGGGTTTCATCTCTCCCATCTCGCGACTGCACCATTATCCGTGAACCAGATAAATACCATTGAACAAGGGAGGCAGGAGGCTATGGGGGGGACAAACATAGAGGTGATGCTCCCATTGGTGCTGGGTCATACCTCTACACCCAGCACTAGAGGTCTTGGCTCTTAGTTGCCCACCACTGACCATTAGATGATCCTCGGGTAATTTCCCACTCTTGTTGGGACTGAGGTCCTCACAACACCCATCAATAAAAGCCAACTGGGCTGGGCCCTCTCTTTCCAGAGCCTGATAACAGCTGCATGCATGGACTGATTTTATGGTACGTATGTTCTTGTGGGTTAAAACGGGAATATTCTTACCTACGTGCAATACCAAGCATGGCCTATGGATCAAAGTGGTGCTGTTTCGTTATATGAATCTTACGTTTCAAAGGGAGCCTGTTGGGTTGAAAAGTATGCAAAATAGTTCCCCGCCAGGAAGAAAAAAAATTGACAATATTTGTAAACCTGCCCCGATGCTCAATCAAAATACCACCAAATGGTAAAAATTACTATTTAAAAGCTACATCATGCTCTATGCAAATTAGTATTACAGTCAAGTGGGCAGGGACAATATTAGAAAGAGTCACACAGAATGCGCTTTATTCCCACCCTCCTGGCTTGACTGATGTCCTGGCAGCGTTGGATCAACGCCAGCCTCCTTTAAGTCTTGTGCATGTGCTGTCGTCTTTACTATTACCTTGTGTGGTAATGTATGTGGTGTGCAGCTTTCTCATCATACTGCCCATGCGCTGTCATCTTCACTACTACTACAGCAACGTAAGTGGTGTGCAGCTTCATCGTCGTACTGCCCATGCACTGTTATCTTCACTACTACTACAGCAACGTAAGAGGTGTGCAACTTCACCGTCGTACTGCCCATGCGCTGTCATCTTCACTACTACTACAGCAACGTAAGAGGTGTGCAGCTTCATCGTCGTACTGCCCATGCACTGTTATCTTCACTACTACTACAGCAACGTAAGAGGTGTGCAACTTCACCGTCGTACTGCCCATGCGCTGTCATCTTTACTACTACTACAGCAACGTAAGAGGTGTGCAGCTTCATCGTCGTACTGCCCATGCGCTGTCATCTTCACTACTACTACAGCAACGTAAGAGGTGTGCAGCTTCATCGTCGTACTGCCCATGCGCTGTCATCTTCACTACTACTACAACAACGTAAGAGGTGTGCAGCTTCATCTTCATACTGCCCATGCGCTGTTATCTTCACTACTACTACAGCAACCTAAGAGGTGTGCAGCTTCATCTTCATACTGCCCATGCGCTGTGATCTTCACTACTACTACAGCAACGTAAGAGGTGTGCAGCTTCATCGTCGTACTGCCCATGCGCTGTCATCTTCACTACTACTACAGCAACGTAAGTGGTGTGTAGCTTCATCGTCGGTCTGCCCATGCACTGTCATCTTCACTACTACTACAGCAATGTAAGTGGTGTGCAGCTTCATCGTCGTTCTGCCCATGCGCTGTGCTCTTCACTACTCCTACAGCAACGTAAGAGGTGTGCAGCTTCATCGTCGGTCTGCCCATGCGCTGTCATCTTCACTACTCCTACAGCAACATAAGAGGTGTGCAGCTTCATCGTCGTTCTGCCCATGCGCTGTGCTCTTCACTACTACTCCTACAGCAACGTAAGTGGTGTGCAGCTTCAACGTCATGCTGCCCATGCGCTGTCATCTTCACTACTACAGCAACGTAAGAGGTGTGCAGCTTCATCTTCATACTGCCCATGCGCTGTTATCTTCACTACTACTACAGCAACGTAAGAGGTGTGCAGCTTCATCTTCATACTGCCCATGCGCTGTGATCTTCACTACTACTACAGCAACGTAAGTGGTGTGCAGCTTCATCGTCGGTCTGCCCATGCGCTGTCATCTTCACTACTCCTACAGCAACGTAAGTGGTGTGCAGCTTCAACGTCATGCTGCCCATGCGCTGTCATCTTCACTACTACAGCAACGTAAGAGGTGTGCAGCTTCATCGTCGTTCTGCCCATGCGCTGTGCTCTTCACTACTCCTACAGCAACGTAAGAGGTGTGCAGCTTCATCGTCGGTCTGCCCATGCGCTGTCATCTTCACTACTCCTACAGCAACGTAAGTGGTGTGTAGCTTCATCGTCGTACTGCCCATGCGCTGTCATCTTCACTACTACTACAGCAACGTAAGTGGTGTGCAGCTTCATCGTCGTACTGCCCATGCGCTGTCATCTTCACTACTACTACAGCAATGTAAGAGGTGTGCAGCTTTATCATCGTGCTGCCCATGCGCTGTCATCTTCACTACTACTACAGCAACGTAAGAGGTGCAGCTTCATAGTCGAACTGCACCTGTGCTGCCGTCTTCACTACCTCATGCTTTCGCAACACAGCAAGGCAAGGTAGGTAGTGGACAGCTTCATCGTTGTACTACGCATGCACTGTCGTCTTCATTACTAGCTCAAGATTTTGCAATGCAGAAAGATATGTGGTGAGCAGTTTCATCATCGTACTGCGCATGCTCTGTCCATTTCACTATTACTTCATGCTTTTGCAATACAGAAAGGTATGTGGTGTGCAGTTTCACCATCGTACTGCACATGCATTGTTGTCTTCACTACTACTTCCTGCTTTCACAATACAGAAAAGTATGTGAGGCACAGCATCATCGTTGTACTGGGCATGAGCCGTTGTCTTCACCACTTACCTTGTGGTTTCGCAATACATAAAGGTATGTGGGGCACACCATCATCGTTGTACTGCGCATGCGCTGTTATCTTCACTAGTACCTCGTTGTTTTGCAATACAGAAAGGCATGTGGATTGCAGTTTCATTGTCGTATTGCGCATGCGCTGTCATCTTCATTAGTACCTCGTGCTTTCACAAAAGATCAAGGTATGTGGTGCACTGCTTCGTCATCATCCTACACTTGAACTGTCATCTTCACTATTACTTTGTGCTTTCACAACACAGAAAGGTATGAGGTGCGCAGCTTCATTGTCGTACTGCACATGCGCGGTCATCTGTCATCTTCACTACTACCTCGTGACTCAATAACCCAGCAAGGTATGTCGTGCACAGCTTCACTGTTGTACAGTGCATGATCTGTTAGCTGCACTACTACTTTGTGCTTTCACAATACAAAAAGGAATGCGCTGCGCAGCGTCATCGTTGTACTGCACATGCGCTGTCATCTTCACTACTACCTTGTGCTTCCACAATACAATCAGGTATGTTTTGCGCAGCTTCATTGTCGTACTGTGCTTGCGCTATTGTCGTCACCACTACCTCATGCTTTATCAATAGAGCAAGCAGTTTATTAAAGTTATTTAATAAACCTCTATTTGACTGGCATGGTGGAAGATTAGGGTTTGACTTGATTTGACTGGCATGGTGGAAGATTAGGGTTTGACTCGATTTGACTGGCATGGTGGAAGATTAGGGTTTGATTCGATTTGACTGGCATGGTGGAGGATTATGGTTCAGATATGACCTGACAGGTTAACTTCATATATAGAAAATCCACTTTCTTAGTAGATATAGAGACTGAATTTTTGCAGAATGAGCTCCGTAGCTTAAATACCAGATAACACCTGCAGACAAGAGTGGCGCTGTTTCCCTTCCTGAATGACCTATTTAAGGAACTGCATTACATTTTTATACATTTCATTTCCCAGCTTTCACCCTTTGGCAAGACATATGTATAGAGGACATAGGAGCAGCTGTGCTCACACATGATACGAGTCCTGTACGCCACCGCCGCACACGTGAAATTCCTCCCTTAAATAAGAGCCTTCATTTAATATCCCCGGAGGGAAATTGTTCTGTAGGAGAATGTAAATAAAAATGCAGCAAACGACTTTATAGCGACACCGCCTCGAATAGAACAATTAAATTACATAAAGTCCCATCAACTCAGGAAAAGCTGTGCAGATGGAGCAGACTGAGGTGCTGGACACTATGGCAAAGAGGAGGAAGGAAGGAAAGAAGGGAGGAAGAAAGGAAAGGGGAAGGAAAGGAAGGAAGAGAGGAAGTAAGGGAGGAAAGAAGGGAAGGAAGTAAGGGAGGAAGAAAAGAAGGGAAGGAGGGAGGGAGGAAGGGGAGAGTTAGGGAGGGAAAGAGGAGGAAGGAAAGATGGACAGAAGGAAGGGAGGGTGGAAGGAAGGAAAGAAAGGAAGGATGGATGGAAGGAAGAAAGGTAGGGAGGAAGTAAAGGAAGGAATAGAAGAAGAAGGGAGGGAGTGACAGAGGGAGGGAGGAAGAGAGGAAGGAAGGGAGGAGAGAAGGAAGGAGGAAAAGGAAGGGAGGAAGAGAAGAAAGATGAGAGGGAGAATGGGAAGGAAAGAGGGGAAGGAAGGAAAGGAAGGGAGGAAGGAATGAGAAAGGAAAAAAGAAGAGAGAAGGGAAGGAAGGAGGAAGGGAGGGAGGAAGGAAAGGAAGAAAGAAAGAAAAAGAAAGGAAGGAAAGAGAGGAAGAGAAGATAGAAGGGAGTGACAGAGGGAGGGAGGAAGGAAGGAGGAAGGAAAATAGGAAGGAAGGAAGGAAAAAAAAGGAAGGACAGGAAGGGAGTGACAGAGATGGAGGAATGAAAGAAGGAAGAAAGTAAGGAAGGAAAGAAGGAAGATGGCGTGATTAAGGGAAACAATAGTATATGGCGGTTGTTTGCCTCCATGGGTTGCTTTTCCTACTCCTGCCCTGAGGACACAATGTCCCCATGACTGCGCACTCTCGTTACTTCAATCTGATATTCTAGATTATTAGTTGCGGGCGATTTCCAGTTTTGTGCTGGATTATTAGATTTCAGAGCCCTGGCGGCAAAGTCAGTGACAAGTGTGGGTCACTCCATAGTCTAATGAGCAAGCACCAATCATATGGATCTGGTACATATAATCATCCCTCCGGGAGGTGGAGATGTGACCGGTACATCGGAGCATTGGCCTCCACCACACGAGTCTTGCAGCGTCGCTCTCATCATCTATGGTTGATAGATGGCCGGCGGCAGCAGGCGAGGTGCGGAGGCGATGCCGATAGGATGACGGATGGATGGACTGTGCTAAGTGACAAATCGAGAGTGAAAAAATATTGTCCGAACACGAGACTCTGCCGCCCATTGTGTCAGTTCCTGTGACGTCCGTCGCCTGTCACAGAAGTCAGATGTGTGGAGGATCCTGAGAAAAGAGGATCCCCTGAAGACGTTCCGGATTGGTGGATTCTGGAGTAAAGGACTGTGCGGATGATTTGCTCCCGTGCGCCCCTGTGCCCGGTGCGTACATGTGACAGGTGCAGTCATCATGGACGATTACAGAAGGAGAAGGACGCAATGAATTGTAAATCCGGTCACATCCATCTCCGGCTGATTTCTAATTCCACGCGCAGCGTTGAGGCGGAGGCGGCACAGATAGGACGAGGATGTGGTCGGGGGATACTCTGTGAAGGACGGGAGATAGGAAATGAAATGATTTAGAAGATTGGGGGAACAGCGGAATGAAGATGGAAGAAGCAATCACACCAGGTTCACGTGTTGTTACGCACGTCTCATCCGGTCAGGACCTCTTCGTAGTGTCTGCAATTTGACGAACGCGTGGGTCTTGGATTTAGCAATGAAACCGACAATTAATAAGTGTTTCAGCTGTGTCCTCCAATGAGATCCATGAGTATTCAAACAGCTTGTGTCCACGCTGCTGACAAACCCAACTAATGAGACTTTGATGGGTAACTGATGTATAGCTGTGCAGCTTTGCATTTTAACTCTGTGACAAACCAAGCTCTGCTACTTCTGATACTTCAAAGGGTAACCCTGATGTATCGCTGTGTAGTTCCTCATTTTCACTCTGTGACAAACTCAGCTCTACTATTTATGATACCACAATATGTAACTGATGTAACACTGTGCAACTCCTAATTTTCACTTTGCGATAAACCCACCTCTGCTACTTTGATGGGTAACTCTGATGTATCACTGAGCAGGCAGCTTCTCATTTTAACTCTGTGACAAACCCAGCTCTGCTACTTCTGATCCCTCAATATGCAACCCTGATGTATCACTGGGCAGCTCCTCATTCTTTGATTCTGTGACAAACCCAGCTCTGCTAATTCTGGCATTTCACTGGCTAACCCTGTTCTATCACTGTACACCTCTGGCATTTTAACTCTGAGACAGTCACTGCTACTTCTAATCCTTCAGGTGGTAATTCTGCTATATTAATGAGTAGTTATGCACTGGACTGCGTCACAAATTCAGCTCTGCTGTGGGTCAGCTCTCTCTCAAACTTTCTGTCTTGGAGCTCAGCTATATCAGTGATTAACCCTGATTTTTTTGCTGTACAAGCATTGCTTTGGACTCTGTGCATAACACAACTTTGTTGCATCAATGGGTAACTTTACCAGCTCTGTTTTGGACTGTGTTGCAAACTTAGCTCTGCTGTATTGTTGTGTTTTATCTGCTATACTGCTGGGCCAGTTCTGAATCTGAACCTCTGGTTCTAGTCAGCTCTGCCCTTTTACTTTCTCACCCTTGAGACTACTCTGCTCCCTTGTGAATTAACACTCTGCTACGCCAATAGCTGTTCTGCGACAATGGCCTCCATAAATCCAATGTGACCATCCTGCTTCCCCGGCGCCATCTGTTAGTTGCTGCGTTACAACTGCTTATCTGGTCCAAGGGCTTGTTGGATCCACCTCAACAGGTGAGAAGTAATCGAAATGTGTCACCCCCTTCATGTGAGTACGAGGATGTCACGGCACAATGCATTCATAGGTGATGGCTGCAGACAGGCACCTCAGGGTCTGTTCACACCATGCAAGGTGCCAACGTATGCACAATTCAAGCTCCGCATTGGCAGCCTGCCCACCCCTTACAATGGCAGTCAATTAACCAGCACCCGAAACACTGCTGACCTTTTCTGATATGTCTGATGTAGCGGCGCGCTGTTAGCAGCCGCTGAATACACAGCAGAAATGTGAACAGGTGCGACCCGCTCCGTTACCTCCTATCAATACACAGCGGCCGCCGGTCCACCGTTACACAGAGAGCAGCGGAGACATCACTGACAACCAGAGACTCATTACCACGGCACAGAATAAACTCCCTGTGGGGATAATATCATATATTAATCATCAATCTATTATCTTTCTATCGATCATCAATCTATGTACAGTCATGGCCAAAAGTGATGGCACCTTTGAAATTGTTCCAGAAAATGAAGTATTTCTCCCAGAAAATTATTGCAATTTCACATGTTTTGTTATACACATGTTCATTGACTTTGCCGTGTATTGGAACAACAACAACAAAAAAAACAGAAAAAAAGGCGAATTGGACATAATTTTACACAAAACCCCAAAAATGGACTGGACAAAATTGTTGGCACCTTTCCAAAATGGTGGTAAACAACTTTTTTTCAAGCATGTGATGCTCATTCAAACTCACCTGTGGCAAGTAACAGGTGTGGGCAAAATGAATATCACACCTGAAACCAGATAACAAGAGGAGAAGGTGACTCAGTCTTTGCGTTGTGTGTCTGTGTCTGGTTTCAGGTGTGATTTTAACATTGCCCAAACCTGTTACTTGCCACAGGTGAGTGTGAACGAGCATCACATGCTGGAAACAAAGTTGTTTATGCACAATTTTGGAAAGGTGGCAACAATTTTGTCGTGCCTATTTTTCGGATTTTGTGTGAAATTATGTTCAATTTGCCCTTTTTTTCATTGCTTTTTTTGTGTTGTTCTAACACACACAAAGGAAATAAACATGTATAACAACACATGTGTAATTACAATAATATTCTGGGAGTAATAAGTCATTTTATGGAACAATTTCAAGTGTGCCATCACTTTCAGCGACCATGACTCCCTCTATCTATTATCTATCTATTCTATTATCTGTCTATTATCTATCTATTCTATTATCTGTCTATTATCTATCTATCTATTCTATTATCTATCTATCTATCTATTATTTATCTATCTATCTATTATATATTTATTATTTATCTATCTATTATCTATCTATTATCTATGCATTCTATTATCTGTCTATTATCTATCTATTTATTATATATCTATTATCTATCTATTATCTATCTATCTATCTATCTACCTTTGTATTTAGCTATCTTCTATCTTATCTATTCATCCATTATTTTTATTTCTACATCTACGGTACCTATCTATGTATATATCTATCCCCCCATCGATCCACTATCTATCTTTCTCTCATCTTCATATTGGTTGGCACCCAGCTTTCTAAGAAACAGATAAAAGACTAGAATAAGGATTCTACTTGAGACTACCAGTAGTTTTTTTGTTAACCCGGACAAATGGTTCAAGAGAACATCGGCTACAGAAACTTCTGTGCAAACTCTTCCTAGTTTTGGTGGCAGCAGGTGGTCCGGGCGGTTCGGGTCCGGGGAGCAGAAGGAGAAGTTGTGATCTGAGAACTTCCAGCTTCTGGCACTGAATCATGGTTTTCATGTCTCATTAGGAAGTGTCAGCGCTGCCCTTTACCTGCCAGGAGGAGAGGCTGTAACACTAATCACCCCAGGTGCCGACCTTTATACCACATCATCGGTACAAAGGAGAAGAAAAGAAACAAGGAAGAATTCTGTGTCCAACACGCGCTCTGGACGGAAGAGGCCGTTAACACTTACATGGTAGATTGTGCAGCCAATGTGGGCTGCCAGGGATAGATAGATAGATATTATAGATAATAGATAGATAATAGATAGATAGACAGTAGTGAGTCTATGGTAATGTATATAATAATTTAGCATCTGACCTTTGAATTTGTGGAACACGGCCCACAGCTCGGCAATGTCTGTGGCAAAGGTGATATCGGTGTCCAGGACGATGACCCGCTCCAGGCTGGCCGGCAGAGTCTTGGTGAGCACCAGCTTCATCAGCCCGTATATTCCTGAGTAATGCTTGTTTGGGATCCAGGAGACCTCCGACTGTAACGACAAGATACAGACGCTGAACCTTAGGAGATGGATGTGACTGTGCCCGTGTCCTCCACCACCTGATAGTAACACTGCCACTGCGCGTGATGGTTTTGTAGGTGCGAGTAGCTTTAGGCCATGGAGCAGGTATCGACATAGTTCCAGGCTAACCCTCTTGTGATGTACCGCACCTCATCACCCCGCCTGACGTCACTATTACGTCAGAGAGATCACGCAGTACGATGTCCTCACTTGCACCAAGACCTAACTTACCCCCTGGGGTCATGTAAGTTCAGCTTGGTACAGTTTTACACAGACACTCCCTGTCCACACGGGCCCAAGGAGTTATGGGGAGCGAGAGATGGTGGCCCACGCAGCAGCTTACGTGGCACCACACTCGCTCACAAACAACTCACAAACCCTAACAAGCTGAGAGGCCCCTTTCACTAGGACTGCCACTAGTTCTTTAGATATAAGCCCGATCCGTTAACAGGATTACATGGGGCCAGAAACCAGCCTCGGTAGCATGGAAAGTTAAGCCGATATTGTGGACGAGTGACTTCATGGATTGAGATAAAAGAGCAGCAGAAGGTTAAATTATATATTGAATCGCCTTGAGGGCACCCTAGACAACACACAGTCTACACAAAGGTTATACATATACAGTGGTCAGATTTGCAAATACAGGCTGTAGTACAAAAGTATAAGTAGATGATACAAAAGTCAGTTACCGGCTTGATGTATAGCCGTTTGATGCTGGCAACCACATGGAAGGTTTGGGGGGAGGTATTTCCGATTTCTTCCAACAAACTGCACGGCGTGACCTCCCTTAGAAGAAAACCAAGGCCCACATTGTAGCACGTGCACTAAACCCCTTGGTCGGTAACTTCCTTCCCCGCTCCCCGGGATAGTCCTAGTCTCCCTCTCCTTTGCTCTGGCAGCTGAAATTACAAAACCTATGATGGATCATAACTTCTCTATTGAAGGTCAGAGGATGGTGGTTTTGGCGCCATCGGATCTAAACAGACTCCCGTTACACTTGGAGACCAAACACGGCTTCGCTACCTGGCTGCTCCTAGTTGTTCTAAGAATCTCCCTACCCCTGGGTGCTAAAATGGGTCAAGACCCTGGCGGGCATTCGGCCCGTTCCCGAGATCTTGAAAATGTAACCGGCATACAACTAGGACGTACGATAAGTCTATAACGCCTTATAAAATTACGTCTCTTGTCGGCTTTGGGAATTCTTTCATCAGTTAATTATCTTTACACTCTCGATAGGGATGCATCCTGCCAGGAATAGCTTGGTACCAGCTATCTACTGGAGGTGTGAATTTAGCTTGACCACCTACTGAGAATGGTTTCCAGTCTCAGCTTAACACTTTGTAAGAGGACTATAATGTTGAACCCGGATATGATAGTTGATTGGCAAGAAATTATAGCCTCCATATTTTTCACACCTATATAATAACAAAATGGCAGAAAGAAATCCCATTAGCAGCAAGGAATCACTATTGTTTCGTGACTTAGTAAATAACCTGATGGTTTTCATGTGATACAGTATGTGCATTCAGCATGAGATTCCGGAGCCTGAAACAATCCACCAGGAGCCGCGAGTAAATAATCAAGATCAAGGGAAGGTTCCTACACCAGTAGCAGCATCATAAATATATATTACAGTCACATCAAGCGAAACATTATCATATTATCCCCTCGACAGCGGCCGCCGGAGAAAAGACCGAACCGCCTGCCACCAAGGAGAGGAGGAATAACACAATAAGTATGTTTTATGGCCCTTTTTGTCTTGGGGACCTGCTATATGGACGATCTATCCTCACTGTACATAGCGCAGATCTGTGGTATCATCACAAGCTGTCATCTGGAATTGTTGGCAGCAGGTGGCAATGAATTGGGTGACGTGGGATCAGGCGACTCGTATCCACTTTTTTCCCATTTTCTAAAGAGTTTTATAATTTGATTCTATGGAGGTCATATACCGAGTGTATGGGTACGGCAGGATGGGCAGTCTTGGACCTCAGTGCACTCCACTCTTGATTTAAAAAGTGTTTGGTGCGATAATTTCGATATTCATGGGTATTCCAGACAAGGGGCAAATCTGAATAACCCATTTAGACCATGTATGCCTGAAGACGTACATGAGTTTCAGCCTTGTCTCTATTGTAAGGCGCAAATACCTTCTGGTGCTGGTACCTGCACATTACATTCTCTACTGTAAGGTGCAAATACCTTCTGGTCTCCATCCACACAGTGTAACGGTCTCACATAACCCTCAATACAGTATAATGACCTCACATAATGGTCCATGAAGAATAATGAGCCCTAATAGTGCTCTATACAGTAAAATGGCCCCATATAGTTCTCTATCCAGTATATTGGGCCTCACATAGTCTTTTATACAGTATAATGGCACCACATAGCATACAGAATAATGGGCACCACAAAGTGCTCCATACAGTATAATTGGCTCCACATAGTGATCTGTACAGTATAATGGGCCCCACATAGTGCTCCATACAGTACAATGGCCCCCACATAGTGATCTATACAGTATAATGGGCCCTACATAGTGCTCCATATAGTATAATGGCCCCACATAGTGCTCCATACAGTATAATCGGCCCCACATAGTGCTCCATATAGTATAATGGCCCCACATAGTGCTCCATACAGTACAATGGCCCCCACATAGTGATCTATACAGTATAATGGGCCCTACATAGTGCTCCATACAGTATAATGGGCCCCACATAGTGATCTATACAGTATAATGGGCCCCACATAGTGTTCCATACAGTATAATGGGCCCCACATAGTGTTCCATACAGTATAATGGGCCCCACCTAGTGCTCCATACAGTATAATGAGCCCCACATAGTGCTCCATACAGTATAATGGGCCCCACATAGCATACAGAATAATGGGCACCACATAGTGCTCCATACAGTATAATTGGCTCCCATAGTGATCTATACAGTATAATGGGCCCCACATAGTGCTCCATACAGTATAATGGGCCCCACATAGTGATCTATACAGTATAATGGGCCCCACATAGTGCTCCATACAGTATAATGGGCCCCACATAGTGCTCCATACAGTATAATAGGCACCACATAGTCCTCCATACAGAATAATGACCTCACAGAACTCCATACAAAATAATGACCCCACATAGAGCTTCGTACAGAATAGTGAGCCCATACAGTGCTCTATACAGTATAATGGCCTCATATAGTTCTCTATCCAGTATATTGGGCCTCACATAGTCCTCTATACAGTATAATGGCTCTACATAGTGCTACATACAGAACAATTGGCACCACGTAGTGCTTCATACAGTATAATGGCCCCACATAGTGCTCCATACAGTATAATGGACCCCACATAGTGCTCCATACAATCTAATAGGCACCACATAGTGCTCCATACAGTATAATGGGCCCAACATAGTGCTCCATACAGTATAATAGGCACCACATAGTCCTCCATACAGAATAATGAGCCCACATAGTGGTCTATACAGTATAATGGCCCCATATAGTTCTCTATCCAGTATATTGGGCCTCACATAGTCCTCTATACAGTATAATGGCTCCACTTAGTGAAACATACAGAACAATGGCCACCACATAGTGCTACATACAGAATAATGACCCCACATACTGCTCCATACAGTATAATGGCCCCACATAGTCCTCCATACAGTATAATGGCCCCACATAGTGCTCCATACAGTATAATGGCCCCACATAGTCCTCCATACAGTAAAAAAAAATTCTCACTTCTGCCCGTTTCCCCGATGCTCCAGTCTCTTCTTGGCTTGTTCAGATTCTATGCACATCTTGATACAGCGGGCGAATTGCAATGACGTTGTCGCGCCCGCTGTGCTGAGACGTCAGATGCAAACAGGGAATGATGGCGTCACAGGCCTAATATACTCACCCCGCGAGTCAAAGTTTAACATATGTGTTCTTAGGTGAGGCTGGGATAATCCTCAGGTGAGTCTCCCTCCCTAATCTGGTGAGATCTACGGGAAGGACTCCTTTGGTAAGTCCATGTCATCTATTATCAAACTACCTAATCAAGTCCTCTACTCCTGTCGGCACTTAGGGAACTCTTGGCACCCTCCATGGCATGCAGACTATGAACTACACAGTCATGTATTAATACAGAAAAAGACATATTGCAATATCGTTGGCAAAGCTTCTTAACCCCAAGCAAGAGCTTAATTGGTTTCTGCCTAGTGCCAAAGGATGAGAGTCTGAAGACCTGCACCAGGGTACCCCGAAATCTACCTGCACCAATATACTTCAAATGGGGTAACAGATTAATGCAGAACATGTCACAACAAGGTGCCGCTTGTCACGGGAGGCTTCAGGATGCGTGTAAGCGCCCAGAGGAGCCCCTTCTGGATAATACCGCGGCACGGAGAAAATCCCAGCAAATGATTTGTGTTCCAAGTGCATTAATTGCTAAAGGAGGCTGCGAAGCATCGAGCCAGAAGAGCCGATGTGTATGCAGCGCTTGTAAGAGAGCTCGTTACAACCATGCCCTAAACTCTGTGACTACACGCCAGCAGCACTGAACCCTTTCATTGCAAGAGGCGCCACTCTGTACAGCCGGGTCTTCAGCGGGGCACCCGTATTTGTAACCCGTAGTCTTTGGTGACTGTTATGTTTAATTATATATTTAGCAGAGCGTTCTGTATATGAATCATATTCAATCTGTCAAGTGTAGCGCCAGCAACTAAAGCTCTGCCATGCGGGCAGTTTATGGGGAACATCCACTAGAGGGCAGCACTGAATGTAACATAAGCTCTGTGTGTGTGCAGATAGTGTCACTGGGATGGGTATAGTGTCCACAGAGTAGCTACAGAGCCGCATAGTGATCCCTCAGTACCTACAGTGCCCTGATAGTAGTTACAGAGCCGCATGGTGATCTCTCAGTACCTACAGTGCCCTGACAGTAGGTACAGAGCCGCATGGTGATCCCTCAGTACCTACAGTGCCCTGACAGTAGCTACAGAGCTGCATAGTGATCCCTCAGTACCTACAGTGCCCTGACAGTAGCTATAGAGCCGCATAGTGATCCCTCAGTACCTACAGTGCCCTGACAGTAGCTACAGAGCCGCATAGTGATCCCTCAGTACCTACAGTGCCCTGACAGTAGCTACAGAGCCGCATGGTGATTCCTCAGTACCTACAGTGCCCTGGCAGTAGCTACAGAGCTGCATAGTGATCCCTCAGTACCTGCAGTGCCCTGACAGTAGCTACAGAGCCGCATAGTGATCCCTCAGTACCTACAGTGCCCTGACAGTAGCTATAGAGCCGCATAGTGATCCCTCAGTACCTACAGTGCCCTGACAGTAGTTACAGAGCCGCATAGTGATCCCTCAGTACCTGCAGTGCCCTGAAAGTAGCTACAGAGCCGCATAGTGATCCCTCAGTACCTACAGTGCCCTGACAGTAGCTATAGAGCCGCATAGTGATCCCTGAGTACCTACAGTGCCCTGACAGTAGTTACAGAGCCGCATAGTGATCCCTCAGTACCTACAGTGCCCTGGCAGTAGCTACAGAGCCGCATGGTGATTCCTCAGTACCTACAGTGCCCTGGCAATAGCTACAGAGCTGCATAGTGATCCCTCAGTACCTGCAGTGCCCTGACAGTAGCTACAGAGCCGCATAGTGATCCCTCAGTACCTACAGTGCCCTGACAGTAGCTATAGAGCCGCATAGTGATCCCTCAGTACCTACAGTGCCCTGACAGTAGTTACAGAGCCGCATAGTGATCCCTCAGTACCTGCAGTGCCCTGAAAGTAGCTACAGAGCCGCATAGTGATCCCTCAGTACCTACAGTGCCCTGACAGTAGCTATAGAGCCGCATAGTGATCCCTCAGTACCTACAGTGCCCTGACAGTAGTTACAGAGCCGCATAGTGATCCCTCAGTACCTACAGTGCCCTGACAGTAGCTACAGAGCCGCATAGTGATCCCTCAGTACCTGCAGTGCCCTGAAAGTAGCTACAGAGCCGCACAGTGATCCCTCAGTACCTGCAGTGCCCTGACAGTAGCTACAGAGCCGCATAGTGATCCCTCAGTACCTACAGTGCCCTGACAGTAGTTACAGAGCCACATAGTGATCCCTCAGTACCTACAGTGCTCTGACAGTAGTTGCAGAGCCGCATAGTGATCCCTCAGTACCTATAGTGTCCTGACAGTAGCTATAGAGCCGCATAGTGATCCCTCAGTACCACAGTGCCCTGACAGTAGCTACAGAGCCGCATAGTGATCCCTCAGTACCTACAGTGTTAGGAGTGGCGGAAGGCACTAAATAAAAATATAAATAAAGCACCTTCGCCACTCGGGGTCCACCGTGCAGAAGATGTAATAACTGCTGCTAGGTGACGGCAGAGCAATCTGGCGGTAATGTGCACAGGGGTTAATGGCACCCAATGTGCACTGCTCAGACTCTGTTGAACTCACAGAGTCACAGAAACAAAACACAAAAACGTTGAGTCTGTTTAGGACACAGAACTACAGCGCTGCACTCGCGGTATCTGGTCACAGGAGTAACACTAGATGGCGGTACTTACTCCGTCTAGACCTACCGACAAGGATCGGATGTAGAGCGTCGCAACCACGGACGCACGAAGAGCTGCAACTGCAGCGCGGCGAAGACAGAGCCGCTGCAATGACACTGCTAACAGGCGCAATGCTGAGGCAATGGAGCAATAGCCCGCTGGCGCTGATACTGGCAATAACTCAGGCACTCTCACAGACGTAGTATCAGAGGGTAGGGGTTTCCAATCAGTCATTCACCAGTCCATGCATCCATCAACAAACATACAGCAGCAGCATGGCTATACTAGCGCATGGCGGAACAGCCATGCGCACTTTTTATAGTGAACGGAACCTTCCGGAAATCCCCAGGTCTCCAAGAGGAGCCAATAGGATCCGACACAGGACCTGAACACCTGACTCCCGAACTCCAATGGGAGTTCGTGCCATGAGCATGCTCAGACACAGGAGTTGAGGACTTAGCCTCCGGAGAGAGTTGCCGCAAGGCAATCTCCTCTGCAGTCTCCTCTACAGCAGATGAGGAGCAGGAGACTGCAGAATGTAAGGATCTAGATTTCAGCAAAGGAAAGGCAGAAATCTGACTCCTAACATTACCCCCCCTCCCTGAGCCTTCCGGACCACCAGCCTGTGCCCTACACTGGCATAGGGCTCAAACTCACCCAAAGGCGAGCTTGGTGTCCGGGTGGGTGATACAGTGAACCGGGACACATGGAAGGCGTCAGTGGAGGCAAGGTCACCAAGTTTCAGAAGGGACACCTGGGAGATAGCGGGAGCAGGCGATGCAACAGAGCGCCGCCGTGAGTCGGCGGCCGTCACCACTCTCTGCCTAGGAAGGCTATCATGAGCACATGAGGCGCAGGCCTGAATTTTTTGATGTCCCGAGCCCTGTGGGGCCACCAATACGCGCCGGCCAATAGCTTTGTGGTTTGCATATAGCCCCGATGGTTGTGCGCATTGGACGCATGTGCCCAGGTGAGGACTTGAGCCCTAAGATGAGGAGGAACAAAGGATTCGTCAACCAGCTCAGAGTCCGACCATTGTGGGGAGCTGGCCTTCTGAGAAGCAGCACACACATGATGACAACCGCAAATGGACACTTGAGCCGGAGCTGACTCAAAATTGGTACAAGACACCTCCATGGGCTCTGGGGGTAGAACCTCTGGCTCAGGCAGCTCAAGAGGCTCAAAAAATTTGAGAGCCGGACTAGCTCTCCGCTTGAAGTGAGCACGCTCCATACCGCGCTCCGAAAAACGGAGGTCAATACGTGGGGAGACAGAAATGAGCTCCTCCAAGGTAGTGGGGATCTCTCTAGTAGAGAGAGCATCCTTCACATGCTCCGCAAGCCCTCGCCAAAAAACGGGAATAAGGGCCTTATCGGACCATTCCAACTCGGACGCCAGTGTCCGAAAACGGATGGCATACTGGCTAACTGAGAGGGATCCCTGAGTAAGAGCGAGTAACTGCAGAGAAGTGTCGTGCGTGACCCGTGGGCCGAGGAAAACCTGCTTGATAGCCATTAACAGGTTACCTGCGGTCCGAATATCAGGATCACCGCGCTCCCACAAAGGCGTAGCCCATTCCAATGCCTTGCCCGACAGTAGGGATATGACAAATGCCACCTTGGCCCTTTCCGTAGGGAATTGTGCAGCCAGCAACTTCAGGTGGATTGAGCACTGGCTGATAAAGCCCCTACAGGAGGCACCATCCCCCGTAAAACTTATCGGGTAACGGGAGGCGGGTGACTGTCGGTGCGAGGGTGGACACGGACATAAGGCCTACCGCATCAGTTAGAGCCTGTACAGCAGCATCAGTAGCTCGTGCAGCGGCGAGAGCCTTCTCAAGAGTAACTAAACGGTTCTCAAGCTGCCGTATGCATAGCATGAGTTGCTGCTGATCTGCCATCACTAGCCAGACCCTGGCGCTAGTGTAATGTCAGGAGTGGCAGAAGGCACTAAATAAAAATATAAATAAAGCACCTTCGCCACTCGGGGTCCACCGTGCAGAAGATGTAATAACTGCTGCTAGGTGACGGCAGAGCAATCTGGCGGTAATGTGCACAGGGGTGAATGGCACCCAATGTGCACTGCTCAGACTCTGTTGAACTCACAGAGTCACAGAAACAAAACACAAAAACGGTGAGTCTGTTTAGGTCACAGAACTACAGCGCTGCACCCGCGGTATCTGGTCACAGGAGTAACACTAGATGGCGGTACTTACTCCGTCTAGACCTACCGACAAGGATCGGGTGTAGAGCGTCGCAACCGCGGACGCACGCAGAGCTGCAACTGCAGCGCGGCGAAAACAGAGCCGCTGTAATGACGCTGCTAACTAGCAGGCGCAATGCTGACGCTAGGCTGCTGAGGCAATGGAGCAATAGCGCGCTGGCGCTGATACTGGCAATAACTCAGGCACTCTCACAGACGTAGTATCAGAGGGTAGGGGTTTCCAATCAGTCATTCACCAGTCCATGCATCCATCAACAAACATACAGCAGCAGCATGGCTATACTAGCGCATGGCGGAACAGCCATGCGCACTTTTTATAGTGAACGGAACCTTCCGGAAATCCCCAGGTCTCCAAGAGGAGCCAATAGGATCCGACACAGGACCTGAACACCTGACTCCCGAACTCCAATGGGAGCATGCTCAGACGCAGGAGTAGAGAGAGAGAGAGTTGCCACAAGGCAATCTCCTCTGCAGTCTCCTCTACAGCAGATGAGGAGCAGAATGTGAGGATCTAGATTTCAGCAAATGAGAGGCAGAAATCTGACTCCTAACATACAGTGCCCTGACAGTAGCTACAGAGCCGCATAGTGATCCCTCAGTACCTACAGTGCCCTGACAGTAGTTACAGAGCCGCATAGTGATCCCTCAGTACCTACAGTGCCCTGACAGTAGTTACAGAGCCGCATAGTGATCCCTCAGTACCTACAGTGCCCTGACAGTAGTTACAGAGCCGCATAGTGATCCCTCAGTACCTACAGTGCCCTGACAGTAGTTACAGAGCCGCATAGTGATCCCTCAGTACCTACAGTGCCCTGACAGAAGCTACAGAGCCGCATAGTGATCCCTCAGTACCTACAGTGCCCTGACAGTAGTTACAGAGCCGCATAGTGATCCCTCAGTACCTACAGTGCCCTGACAGTAGTTACAGAGCCGCATAGTGATCGCTCAGTACCTACAGTGCCCTGACAGTAGTTACAGAGCCGCATAGTGATTCCTCAGTACCTACAGTGCCCTGACAGTAGTTACAGAGCCGCATAGTGATCCCTCAGTACCTACAGTGCCCTGACAGTAGTTACAGAGCCGCATAGTGATCCCTCAGTACCTACAGTGCCCTGACAGTAGTTACAGAGCCGCATAGTGTTCCCTCAGTACCTGCAGTGCCCTGACAGTAGCTACAGAGCCGCATAGTGATCCCTCAGTACCTACAGTGCCCTGACAGTAGTTACAGAGCCGCATAGTGATCCCTCAGTACCTACAGTGCCCTGACAGAAGCTACAGAGCCACATAGTGATCCCTCAGTAACTACAGTGCCCTGACAGTAGTTACAGAGCCGCATAGTGATCCTTCAGTACCTGCAGTGCCCTGACAGTAGTTACAGAGCCGCATAGTGATCCCTCAGTACCTACAGTGCATAGTGATCCCTCAGTACCTGCAGTGCCCTGACAGCAGTTACAGAGCCGCATAGTGATCCCTCAGTACCTACAGTGCCGTGACAGTAACTATAGAGCCGCATAGTGATCCCTCAGTACCTGCAGTGCCCTGACAGCAGTTACAGAGTCGCATAATGCCACCAGAGTACCAAAAGTGCCTTCCCCAGAGGTCTGTACTAATCAAAGTTGTCATATATTGCCCCATCATAGGTTTAGTATCCTCATAATAGTTATAACCCATCCTGCCCCACTGAAATTACACTGAATCTAGTGCCCCCACAGTAGTTACACTGACTCTCTAATTTCCCAACAGTAGTTACACTGACTCTTCTGCCTCCACAGTAGTTACACTGACTCTCTGGTGCCTCCACAGTAGCTACACTGACTTTCTCTAGTCTTCACAGTAGTTCCACTGACTCTCTTGTGTCTCCACAATAATTATGATGACTCTCTGGTGCCCCCACAGTAGTTCCACTGCCCCACAGTAGTTACATTGACTCTCTAATTTCCCAACAGTAGTTACACTGACTCTTCTGCCTCCACAGTAGCTACACTGACTCTCTCTTGCCTTCACAGTAGTTACACTGAAACTCTGGTGCCTCCACAGTAGTTACACTGACTCTCTCTTGCCTTCACAGTAGCTACACTGACTCTCTGGTGCCTCCATAGTAGCTACACTGACTCTCTCTAGTCTTCACAGTAGTTACACTGACTCTCTTGTGTCTCCACAATAATTATGATGACTCTCTGGTGCCCCCACAGTAGTTACATTGACTCTCTAGTGCCTCCAAAATAGTTACACTGACTTTCTGGTGCCTCCACAGTAGTTACACTGACTCTCTGGTGTCTCCACAGTACTTACACTCACTCTCTTGTGTCTCCACAGTAGTTACACTGACTCTCTGGTGCCTCCACAGTAGTTACACTGACTCTCCAATGCCTCCAAAGTAGTTATACTAACTCCCTTGTGCCTCCAGAGTAGTTACACTGACTCTCTTGTGTCTCCACAGTAGTTACACTGACTCTCTGGTACCTCCACATTAGTTACACTGACTCTCCAATCCTTCCACAGTAGTTACACTGAATCTTGATGCCTCTACAGTAGTTTCACTGTATCTCTTGTGCCTCCACAGTAGTTTCACTGTCTTTCTTGTGCCTCCACAGTAGTTACACTGACTCTCTTGTGCCTCCACAGTAATTATACTGACTCTCTTGTGCCTCCACAGTAGTTACCTGACTCTCTGGTACCTCCACAGTAGTTACCTGACTCTCTGGTACCTCCACATTAGTTGCACTGACTCTCCAATGCTTCCACAGTAGTTACACTGAATCATGATGCCTCTACAGTAGTTTCTCTGTATCTCTTGTGCCTCCCTCCACAGTAGTTACACTAACTCCCTTGTGCCTCCACAGTAGTTACACTGACTCTCTTGTGCCTCCACAGTAGTTACACTGACTCTCCAATTCCTCCACAGTACTTACACTAACTCGCTTGTGCCTCCACAGTAGTTACCTGACTCTCTTGTGCCTCCACAGTAGTTACACTGAATCTTGATGCCTCTACAGTAGTTTCACTGTATCTCTTATGCCTCAACAGTAGTTACACTAACTCCCTTGTGCCTCCACAGTAGTTACACTAACTCTCTTGTGCCTCCACAGTAGTTATACTGACTCTCTTGTGCCTCCACAATAGTTACACTGACTCTCTGGTGCCTCCACAGTAGTTACACTGACTCTCCAATGCTTCCACAGTAGTTACACTAACTCTCTTGTGCCTCCACAGTAGTTACACTGACTCTCTTGTGCCTCCACAGTAGTCACACTGACTCTCTTGTGCCTCCACAATAGTTACACTGACTCTCTGGTGCCTCCACAGTAGTTACACTGACTCTCCAATGCTTCCACAGTAGTTACACTAACTCTCTTGTGCCTCCACAGTAGTTACACTGACTCTCTTGTGCCTCCACAGTAGTCACACTGACTCTCTTGTGCCTGCCTCCACAGTACATACACTGACTCTTGATGCCTCCACAGTAGTTACACTGACTCTTGATGCCTCCACAGTACATACACTGTCTCTCTTGTGCCTCCACAGTAGTTACACTGACTCGACGATGCCTCCATAATAGTTACACTGACTCTTGATACCTCCACAGTAGTTTCACTGTCTCTCTGGTGCCTTCACAGTAGTTTCACTGTCTCTCTGGTGCCTCCACAGTAGTTACACTGACTCTGTTGTGCCTCCACAGTACATACACTGACTCTTGATGCCTCCACAGTAGTTACACTGACTCTTGATGCCTCCACAGTACATACACTGTCTCTCTTGTGCCTCCACAGTAGTTACACTGACTCGATGATGCCTCCATAATAGTTACACTGACTCTTGATGCCTCCACAGTACATACACTGACTCTTGATGCCTCCACAGTAGTTTCACTGTCTCTTTGGTGCCTCCACAGTAGTTACACTGACTCTGCGATGCCTCCACAGTAGTTACATTGACTCTCTTACTTCTACTAGCGCCCTCTTCTGGAATGATAATGATTCCTACAGATTCCTGTCCTCCCACCTGTGATCTCATTGGTTTCCCGGCTCCAATTCTCCATTTTTTCTTTGCCTAAATGAGTCCACAAATCTCCCACAAGTCTTTGCTTCACTTCTCCATAGCAGGTATCACTGCAAAAGGTTAATGTAACCGTGAAGGGAAAGACGCCCTGATTACACTAGCACCGGAGTGTCCAACCCACTGTTAATAATTAGGGACACCGCACGTCCCCGGTCTAATTAGGATAAATTCAATGTTGCACAAGAACAATGCAGCCTAATTTGCTTATGCAAATGAGACTAATAAGCCGAGGGGCTGAGAGTATTTAGGTAAGAGCTGACGGTTTGCAGGACGGATCCTGTTACTTCTAAGAAGGAGGCGGCTCAGAAACAGTCACCTTCACGGGGAGCGTCTCCTGAGCCTCTCACCACACAGGTATCATCCCGGCTCCAGGCCTGGTAATCTCCGACTTTACCCACCAGCCGCAGAGATAATCCCCGGACAAAAGCCGGATACTCAACGGAGAAGTTGCTTTGTAGTTCAAGTCATCCCCAGCTGCTGCACAGTAACCTGCCTGACCCCACAAGTATCTGAGGAACTCTCCTGTATTATACCCCAGAGCTGCACTCACTATTCTGCTGGTGCAGTCACTGTGTACATACATTACATTACTGATCCTGAGTTACCTCCTGTATTATACTCCAGAGCTGCACTCACTATTCTGCTGGTGCAGTCACTGTGTACATACATTACATTACTGATCCTGAGTTACCTCCTGTATTATACTCCAGAGCTGCACTCACTATTCTGCTGGTGCAGTCACTGTGTACATACATTACATTACTGATCCTGAGTTACATCCTGTATTATACTCCAGAGCTGCACTCACTATTCTGCTGGTGCAGTCACTGTGTACATACATTACTGATCCTGAGTTACATCCTGTATTATACTCCAGAGCTGCACTCACTATTCTGCTGGTGCAGTCACTGTGTACATACATTACTGATCCTGAGTTACATCCTGTATTATACCCCAGAGCTGCACTCACTATTCTGCTGGTGCAGTCACTGTGTACATACATTACTGATCCTGAGTTACATCCTGTATTATACCCCAGAGCTGCACTCACTATTCTGCTGGTGCAGTCACTGTGTACATACATTACATTACTGATCCTGAGTTACATCCTGTATTATACTCCAGAGCTGCACTCACTATTCTGCTGGTGCAGTCACTGTGTACATACATTACTGATCCTGAGTTACATCCTGTATTATACTCCAGAGCTGCACTCACTATTCTGCTGGTGCAGTCACTGTGTACATACATTACTGATCCTGAGTTACATCCTGTATTATACCCCAGAGCTGCACTCACTATTCTGCTGGTGCAGTCACAGTGTACATACATTACATTACTGATCCTGAGTTACATCCTGTATTATACTCCAGAGCTGCACTCACTATTCTGCTGGTGCAGTCACTGTGTACACACATTACATTACTTATCCTGAGTTACATCCTGTATTATACTCCAGAGCTGCACTCACTATTCTGCTGGTGCACTCACTGTGTACATACATTACATTACTGATCCTGAGTTACATCCTGTATTATACTCCAGAGCTGCACTCACTATTCTGCTGGTGCAGTCACTGTGTACATACATTACATTACTGATCCTGAGTTACATCCTGTATTATACTCCAGAGCTGCACTCACTATTCTGCTGGTGCAGTCACTGTGTACATACATTACTGATCCTGAGTTACATCCTGTATTATACTCCAGAGCTGCACTCACTATTCTGCTGGTGCAGTCACTGTGTACATACATTACTGATCCTGAGTTACATCCTGTATTATACCCCAGAGCTGCACTCACTATTCTGCTGGTGCAGTCACTGTGTACATACATTACATTATTGATCCTGAGTTACATCCTGTATTATACTCCAGAGCTGCACTCACTATTCTGCTGGTGCAGTCACTGTGTACACACATTACATTACTTATCCTGAGTTACATCCTGTATTATACTCCAGAGCTGCACTCACTATTCTGCTGGTGCAGTCACTGTGTACATACATTACATTACTGATCCTGAGTTACATCCTGTATTATACTCCAGAGCTGCACTCACTATTCTGCTGGTGCAGTCACTGTGTACACACATTACATTACTTATCCTGAGTTACATCCTGTATTATACTCCAGAGCTGCACTCACTATTCTGCTGGTGCAGTCAGTGTGTACATACATTACATTACTGATCCTGAGTTACATCCTGTATTATACTCCAGAGCTGGACTCACTATTCTGCTGGTGCAGTCACTGTGTACATACATTACATTACTGATCCTGAGTTACCTCCTGTATTATACTCCAGAGCTGCACTCACTATTCTGCTGGTGCAGTCACTGTGTACATACATTACATTACTGATCCTGAGTTACATCCTGTATTATACTCCAGAGCTGCACTCACTATTCTGCTGGTGCAGTCACTGTGTACATACATTACATTACTGATCCTGAGTTACCTCCTGCATTATACTCCAAAGCTGCACTCACTATTCTGCTGGGGCAGTCACTGTGTACACACATTACATTACTTATCCTGAGTTACATCCTGTATTATACTCCAGAGCTGCACTCACTATTCTGCTGGTGCAGTCACTGTGTACATACAATACATTACTGATCCTGAGTTACATCCTGTATTATACTCCAGAGCTGCACTCACTGTTCTGCTGGTGCAGTCACTGTGTACACACATCACTGATCCTGAGTTACATCCTGTATTATACTCCAGAGCTGCACTCACTATTCTGCTGGTGCAGTCACTGTGTACATATATTACATTACTGATCATGAGTTACATCCTGTATTATATCCCAGAGCTGCACTCACTATTCTGCTGGTGCAGTCACTATGTACATACATTACATTACTGATCCTGAGTTACAGCCTGTATTATACCCCCAGAGCTGCACTCACTATTCTGCTGGTGCAGTCACTGTGTACATATATTACATTACTGATCATGAGTTACATCCTGTATTATATCCCAGAGCTGCACTCACTATTCTGCTGGTGCAGTCACTATGTACATACATTACATTACTGATCCTGAGTTACAGCCTGTATTATACCCCAGAGCTGCACTCACTATTCTGCTGGTGCAGTCACTGTGTACATATATTACATTACTGATCATGAGTTACATCCTGTATTATATCCCAGAGCTGCACTCACTATTCTGCTGGTGCAGTCACTATGTACATACATTACATTACTGATCATGAGTTACAGCCTGTATTATACCCCAGAGCTGCACTCACTATTCTGCTGGTGCAGTCACTGTGTACATATATTACATTACTGATCATGAGTTACATCCTGTATTATATCCCAGAGCTGCACTCACTATTCTGCTGGTGCAGTCACTATGTACATACATTACATTACTGATCCTGAGTTACATCCTGTATTATACTCCAGAGCTGCACTCACTATTCTGCTGGTGCAGTCACTGTGTACATATATTACATTACTGATCATGAGTTACATCCTGTATTATATCCCAGAGCTGCACTCACTATTCTGCTGGTGCAGTCACTATGTACATACATTACATTACTGATCCTGAGTTACATCCTGTATTATACTCCAGAGCTGCACTCACTAATCTGCTGGTGCAGTCACTGTGTACATACAATACATTACTGATCCTGAGTTACATCCTGTATTATACTCCAGAGCTGCACTCACTATTCTGCTGGTGCAGTCACTGTGTACATACATTACATTACAGATCCTGAGTTACATCCTGTATTATACTCCAGAGCTGCACTCACTATTCTGCTGGTGCGGTCACTGTGTACATACATTACATTACTGATCCTGAGTTACATCCTGTATTATACTCCAGAGCTGCACTCACTATTCTGCTGGTGCAGTCACTGTGTACATACATTACATTACAGATCCTGAGTTACATCCTGTATTATACTCCAGAGCTGCACTCACTATTCTGCTGGTGCAGTCACTGTGTACATACATTACATTACTGATCCTGAGTTACCTCCTGTATTATACCCCAGAGCTGCACTCACTATTCTGCTGTGTTACTTATCCTGTATTATACTCCATATATCGTCTGATCTGGAGCTGCACTCATCTGTTAGCTCTCAGGTTCTGGTCTCTTATATATATAAATCCGCTTGTTCTCTGTCTGCATCTTTGGGAGACATATCTCATGAATCCGTTACGATGTAGCAGAGTGCAGTGCATTTGGAGGGGGGGTGACAAGATTTCGGGTGGCATCCAGCAGAAATCCGAATGAATCTTTAGATGTGACTGGAGTAAGTAATCAGAGTGACTCAGTGTTACAAACCCTCAGCTGTGTTAGCGGGATTAGTCCCAATCAGCAGAGATCTAACAAAATGGACCAATCCCTGTTTTATTAACCTTCCCCATGCGGGGCTCAATTCCCCTTAAAGGGCCAGTAACCCAGACTAAATATCCCCTTCAGTGCCGCCTTCCCTGCAGATACTTCTGAGTGACTTCAGTCCATGGAGAGCAGTCGGAATAGCAGAAGCGGGAAGGCAGGAAAGGCTTCTCATTCCTGACAGTTCTCAATTTGTCATTGTGACTACACCTTAATGCATTCATTAAATGAAGCGGAGCCTGCGCATTATTTATGTGCGGCCCATACTGAAGGAGTGTGGGGACTTATGGGTAAAAATGACCCTTGTTGTATTTAAAGGGGCACTCCAGCATGGTTAAGCGCTTGTGTCAGTCTTCACCGCGGTCCTGGCGTTCTATTCATGTATTTAGGGCAGTGATTTGTCATAGGCAAACACTTCAGATTTAAAGGGTACTAAAAAAATGCACCTGCTTTGGCCGGAGCACATCTGGGCTGTTGGGGCCCGCGCCTGTACACCTACCAGTTGGCGCCATGCCACGCGCACTCAACATGCCCGCGAGATCGAAAATTCCGGTGCCATGAATTCCTATAATTAGGTGGCAAGCGTTGCGAGTCTTGCTGTCATCCGGCTGCACAAGGCAATCAGCGGGGCGCGCCGGCTCTGGGCACCGCTGCTTCCTCTGCAGATTTTGGCTGTAGTGTTGTTATTATGCCGTGGCGCTGGCACAGACGCCATCTGCGCTTCTGTAAAATAATCTGGTGCCGTTTAATCAAATGGAGGCGATCACCTACTTTATCGGAGCCTGGCAGTGGGCAGCAGCACGGCTTTACCATTCAAAGGCTACATTGAATCAGCTTCTTAAAGCCCCAGTTGGGGTAGTGTTAGTTGAAAACTGTAGTAGTGTAGCAGATGCAGTGGTAGAAGATGGGTGGTCTTACAGCAGGTCCGGCGGTTGTGTAATAACGGATGATAGGTTTCAGGTCTTGATATAGTGCTACTTGATGGCAGAGGGGTATTTATGTTATTATAGTAGAGGATGAATGACATGTTCGGATGGGTTGTGTATTGTGGAGATGAGGAGTCAGGTTACGGTGCTCAAGGATACTTATGAGATTTTGGGTCTTGTCATAGTAGTATTTGGTGGTAGAGGGATATTTATGATATTATAGCAGAGAATGAATGGCACGTAGAAGCGAGGTTGTGTATTGTGGTAGATGAGGAGTCATGTTACAGTGCTCAAGGATACTTATGAGATTTTTGGTCTTGTCATAGTAGTATTTGGTGGTAGAGGGATACTTACGATATTATAAAAGAGGATGAATTGCATGTAGAAGCGAAGTTATGTATTGTGGTAGATGAGGAGTCAGGTTACGGTGCTCATGGATACTTATGAGATTTGGGTCTTGTTATAGTGGTATTTGGTGGTAGAGGGATATTTATGATATTATAGTAGAGAATGAATGGCACGTAGAAGCGAGGTTGTGTATTGTGGTAGATGAGGAGTCAGGTTACAGTGCTCAAGGATACTTATGAGATTTTGGGTCTTGTTAAAGTGGTATTTGGTGGTAGAGGGATATTTATGATATTATAGTAAAGACTGAATGGCACGTAGAAGCGAGGTTGTGTTTTGTGGTAGATGAAGAGTCAGGTTATGGTGCTCAAGGATACTTATGAGATTTTGGGTCTTGTTATAGTAGTATTTGGTGGTAGAGGGATACTTATGATATTATAAAAGAGGATGAATTGCATGTAGAAGCAAAGTTGTGTATTGTGGTAGATGAGGAGTCAGGTTACAGTGCTCAAGGATACTTATGAGATTTTGGGTCTTGTTATAATAATAATAATAATCTTTATTTTTATATAGCGCTAACATATTCCGCAGCGCTTTACAGTTTGCACACATTATCATCACTGTCCCCGATGGGATAAATTTAAATTCCATATCAGTATGTCTTTGGAATGTGGGAGGAAACCAGAGTGCCCAGAGGAAACCCACGCAAACATGGGGAGAACATACAAATTCCTTGCAGATGTTGTCCTTGGTGGGACTCAAACCCAGGACTCCAGCGCTGCAAGGCTGCAGTACTATCCACTAAGACACCGTGCTGCCCACATTATAGGGGTATTCGGTGGCAGAGGGATATTTATGATATATAGTAGAGAATGAATGGCACGTAGAAGCGAGGTTGTGTATTATGGTAGATGAGGAGTCAGGTTACAGTGCTCAAGGATACTTATGAGATTTTGGGTCTTGTTATAGTGGTATTTGGTGGTAGAGGGATATTTATGATATTATAGTAGAGAATGAATGGCACGTAGAAGCGAGGTTGTGTATTGTGGTAGATGAGTAGTCAGGTTACGGTGCTCAAGGATACTTATGAGATTTTGGGCCTTGTTATAGTAGTATTTGGTGGTAGAGGGATACTTATGATATTATAAAAGAGGATGAATTGCATGTAGAAGCGAAGTTGTGCATTGTGGTAGATGAGGAGTCAGGTTATGGTGCTCAAGGATACTTATGAGATTTTGGGTCTTTTTATCGTGGTATTTGGTGGCAGAGGGATATTTATGATATTATAGTAGAGAATGAATGGCACGTAGAAGCGAGGTTGTGTATTATGGTAGATGAGGAGTCAGGTTACAGTGCTCAAGGATACTTATGAGGTTTCGGGTCTTGTTATATTGGTAGAGTGGTGTTTATGTTATTACAGTAGAGTATGAATGGCAAGTAGGGGTGGGTTTGTATATAGCGGTTGATGATGAGTCAGGTTACAGTGCTCATGTATGGTTGTGAGGTTTTGGGTCTTGATATTGTGGTAGAGGGGTGTTTATGTTATTACAGTAGAAGAGGAATAGCATGTAGGGATGGGATTGTGTATAGAGATTGATGAGGAGTCAGGTTACTGTGCTCATGGATGGTTGTGCAACAGTCATATGTGGGATAGTTATGTTATTCTGAAGATGATTAGTAGAGACGGACAAATATTTTGGGTTTCGAATATACCTGTTTCGTCAAATTTTTCTAAAAATTTTAGTACAGCAAAGCTTCTAATTATTGCTCTATCATTATCTCTTGGTCTAAGGGTATGTGCACACTTTGCGGTTTCTGCTGCGTTTCCGCAGCGGTTTTGGTTCTGCAGAAACGCAGCAGAATTTACATGTGGTTTTCTCTACAAAATCCGCAGAGACAAAAAAACTATGTGTGCACATACCCTTTGTTGTGAGTTGTAACATGCTTCACTGTCAGATTCAACACAAAATGGCTGCTGCCTTCCTTGGCTCAACTTTTACACAGGCTACAACTGTCCCTCCTGATTGCCTGTGTTATACCATGTGTTGGGAAGCCCACCTGAAAGCACTTGAAGTCATGTGCTTTGTACACGATAGTGGTGAGATTTCTTTTATCGTTGATTCACGCAAATCAAATTGAAAGGTACAGCAAAGGTTCCATAAAACTGACACATTCAATTTGCATCAAACTGATGTGCTCTGGTTGTGTTATAATGCTCAGTTCTATGGAAGATAGTGGACTTATAATGCTCATTTATGGAGGATGGTTATGGTATAACACTCATTTATATGGAGGATGGTTGTGCTACGACGCTCAGTCATATGGAGGATGGTTATGTAATAATGCTCAGTCATATGGAGGATGGTTGTGTTACAATGGGGGATGGATGTTGTGATGGTGTGATATGTTATGTGGGTATCATTTTGTGTCTATTTATATTTTACAGATTTCCATAATGTTCTCTTGTTGCCCTGTATCATTCCGTGTATTCCCCATATTGTCTAGAGTCTCAATTACCTTCCAAAAGTATGATAATTGAATTAGCTCCTTTACTGTCTGCAGCCTGACTGTATTTATGCCTCTTGATGAACCCCCTGTAGTGCCTTAATCCCTAAAGCACCTTTGCCAGGTCTGGGAGGCCTGAAAACCGCCCCAACCTGTCTGACTACCCCTGGACAGAAGGAGGGGGCTGGGGAGGACAGGAGCGGGACAAGTCAGGCCCTGTGTGGTGATGATCATGTGAAGACAGTACGTCAGAGAGAAGGGGAACTATATGGACCATTTTATCCTCTGTCTGCTGGATTATTGGACTCTCATCTCCTTGGACATTCATCCAGTTACTGAACTGCATTCATGTTCTGGACTATTGTATCCTCAGTGTGGTGGATTGTTTATGGACCTTTTAGTTTTGCCTATAATAAAGGTCTTGGGATTGTTCACATTTTCCTTGCTCTGTTGATTGTGTGGTATCGGAGAAGGACCCTGTGACAGATGTGTTATGACACTCAATTATATATAGGATGATGGTGTTATAATGCTCAGTTATATGGAGGATGGTTGTGTTATAACGCTCAGTTATATGGAGTATGGTTGTGTTTCGATGCTCAGTTATATGGAGGATGGTTGTATTATATTACTGTTATATGGAGGATGGTTATGTTATAATGCTCAGTTATATGGAGGATGGTTGTGTTGTAAAGGTCGATCAAAAGGAGGATAGCTGTATTAGAGAGCTTGGCCTATTGGAAACCTAGTGGAGAGATTGTGTTATGGAGGGTCTGGTCATCATCAGTGGTTGCATCATAGAGATGGGGGGTCCGAACCCATCCCCATCCTGAATGGAGTCACTATGGGGTCACAGCTGCCGGGATCTCTTAGACTTCTACAAGTGAAGATGATTAGATGTGAACAGGAGCGTACGGAGGCATCAGGCAGAGGATGGCGATTCACAAGTCTCATCAGACAGCGGACGTGTTAACCCTGTGAGTGGCCGGGCCATTACCCAGGATCATCACCCGCCACACAAGACAGAGAACCGCAGCTCTCCGCAGCCTGTCAATCAATGCTAATGAGGTGGTCTCTCCATCTGTCATTTTTACACAATAGACGGGATACGACGCGAACGACCCTTGTGCATAGGATATCCTAGAGAGGGAGCTGACAAGGCTCCTCACATCGTCACGGTCCTTTGGCCGTACGTGGCCCCTGCCCAGATTTGCCTGGCACGGACACCAGCTCATTTAGGTAGGTGCATTATTTCCAACCTTCCATCTATAGAAGGACCTCAATTCCTTTCCTGGCTTCATTAGATGAGCGGCGCCCGCGCTCATATCTGGAGGGTTGAACATTTATTTTGATTGCGCATTGGGAGTTGTTAAGTTTTATTTCTTACCTTCAATTCATCGGCGTCGTAAAAATCCACACGCACTGCAGGAACCATCCAGGTTTCGAAAAGCGTGGCCAGGATCTGCTTGGCAATGGAGTCTGCGATCAGGTGGAAGTGCAGCGGGTTTCTCCTGCGAAGGACAAGAACAAAACGTCAATGCTGTGAATAACCCCTTTGTGATGGTGTGATATGCTATGTGGATATCATTTTGTGTATATTTCTATTTCACTGATTTTCATAATGGTCTCTTGTTGCCTTGTATCATTCTGTGTATTCCCCATATTGTCTAGAGTCTCACTTACCTTCCAAAAGGCTGCTAATTGAATTAGCTCACTTACTGTCTGCAGCCTGACTGCATCTACGTCTCTTGATGACCCCTGTAGTGTCTTAATCGCCGAGGCACCTTTTTCAGGTCTGGGAGGCCTGAAAACCACCCCATCCCGTTTGACTACTCCTGGACATAGGGAGGGGGCTGTGAAGGACAGGAGGGGGGAAGTCAGTTCCTGGGTGGTGAGGATCGTGTGAACACAGCACCTCAGACAGAAAGGGAAGCATATGGACTTTTTATCCTCTGGCTGCTGGATTATTTGTACTCTCATCTCCTTGGACATTTTATCCTGTTACTGAGCTGCATTCGTGTTCTGAACTATTGTATCCTCAGTGTGGTGGATTGTTTATGGACCTTCTAATTTTGCCTATAATAAAGGTCTCGGGATTGTTCACACTTCCCTCGCTTGTTGATTGTGTTATACCGGAGAAGGACCCCGTGACACCCTTTAATTGATGAACATTATTTCCAAGTACATGTTCTGTCCAGCACTTTTAAAGCTTTTGTCTTTGGTACCAATCATTGATATTTTCTAAAGAGAGAGGCACATAAAGGGGTTTTGGTACAAATAACTGCTCTATTTGGTACTTATATGGTGGGATCCCTTTAAGGAAATCAAAAAGAACTTTAAGGGGGCTTTCCATCAAAAAGCTATGGAAAATCACATTTTAATAACATGGTCCACTAGAAAAAGCTGATTCCAGGGCATACCACTGATGAAATCACTAGTGATTGCCAATTGGAGGATCTGACAGGAAGTGCTGAACTCCTCTACAGCATCCCCACAGGAGAAATGAGGCATTACATGGTGCCCACTGAAATCAACAGGATGCCTATGCAATGTGCAGGATGTTGGATCCTTTCTCAGCTAATAGATAAGGGTCCTAATCAGGGGCAACACTCTTTATTTCCTACTATATTTGAAAAAGGGGTTGTCTCTTCTTTTTAAAGGGGTAAAACTGCAAAATGTTTGTAAAACAAGCAACTTTGCAATTCACCTTTCATTAACAATCTTTTCAGTTCCCAAGAACGGAAGGATTTTTAATTTTATTATTTACAGCTCATTGCCTAAGAGATCGGCCACCACTGATAGACTGCAGTAGTGGTCGGTCTCCTAGGCAAAGCGGTAGCACTTACATGCTCTTTGCTGTAGAGCTTGTAAGAGCTGCATTGAAGCTGACTGGATCACTGTATCTGGCAAGTTTTAGTCCCCGTATGCTCCTCAAAGGAAAGGTTGCTGGGAAACTGGTGAGGATTGCGTTCTTTAGGTATGTTATACACTTATCCTGCTTAGAGGATAAGGAGCTGTGTGTTCTTAAGGAATGTGGTACCTTCATGCTGGAGAGAGGATGAGGAGCGGTGCACTCCTAATGAATTCGGGGAGCAACTGCCAGTGTGAGGCTCTGGAGGGGTGCACTCCTCAAGAATCGGTTGCGATCATACTGTTAGGAAGCTGGAAAGGGCTGCGATTCAGAAGGATGTGGTGTGCTCGTGCTGCTGAGAGGCTGGGGAGCGGTGCACTCATGAAGAATGTGGTGTGCTCATGCTGCTGAGAGGCTGGAGAGCGGTGCGCTCCTGAAGAATGTAGTGCACTCATGCTACTGAGAGGCTGGGGAGCTGTGCACTCATGAAGAATGTGGTGTGCTCATGCTGCTGAGAGGCTGGGGAGCGGTGCACTCATGAAGAATGTGGTGTGCTCATGCTGCTGAGAGGCTGGAGAGCGGTGCGCTCCTGAAGAATGTAGTGCACTCATGCTGCTGAGAGGCTGGGGAGCTGTGCACTCATGAAGAATGTGGTGTGCTCATGCTGCTGAGAGGCTGGGGAGCTGTGCACTCATGAAGAATGTGGTGTGCTCATGCTGCTGAGAGGCTGGGGAGCGGTGCACTCATGAAGAATGTGGTGTGCTCACGCTGCTGAGAGGCTGGAGAGCGGTGCGCTCCTGAAGAATGTAGTGCACTCATGCTGCTGAGAGGCTGGGGAGCAGTGTGATCCTGAAGAATGTGGTGTGCTCATGCTGCTGAGAGGCTGGGGAGCGGTGTGCTCCTGAAGAATGTGGTGTGCTCATGCTGTTGAGAGGCTAGGGAGCGGTGTGCTCCTGAAGAATGTGGTGTGCTTATGAAGCTGAGAGGCTGGGGAGTGGTGTGCTCCTGAAGAATGTGGTGTGCTCATGCTGCTGAGAGGCTAGGGAGCGGTGCGCTCCTGAAGAATGAAGTGCGCTCACGCTGCTGAGAGGCTGGGGAGCGGTGTGCTCCTGAAGAATGTGGTGTGCTCATGCTGCTGAGAGGCTGGGGAGCGGTGTGCTCCTGAAGAATGTGGTGTGCTCATGCTGCTGAGAGGCTGGGGAGCGGTGTGCTCCTGAAGAATGTGGTGTGCTCATGCTGCTGAGAGGCTAGGGAGCGGTGTGCTCCTGAAGAATGTGGTGTGCTCATGAAGCTGAGAGGCTGGGAGCGGTGTGCTCCTGAAGAATGTGGTGTGCTCATGCTGCTGGTAGACTAGGAAGTGGTGTTCCACTGAAGAATATGGTGCGATAATGCTGCCGAGAGGCTGGGGAGTGGTGTACTCCTCAGAAAGTGGCGTGCTAATGCTACCAGGAGGCTGGGGAGCGGTGTGCTCTTGAAGAATGATCTTGCGAAAAGCACTTTAATTACAAATTATGTTCAAGAGTTATGATACTGTAAGGCTACTTTCACACATCCGGTGTCTGGGGTCCGGCGGCATGCGGCGGAAAGCCGGACCGCCGGATCCGTCCTGCACCGGTGACATCGGATGTAGATGCGGCGCCTGATACGGCTTGGAGAACATTTAAAGGAGCCGCAGCATAGCACCGGGGGACGAGCGAGCCAGCTGCTGAAAGGTATGTATGGAGAGAGAGAGGCGCTCGCCGGGCACTTGTGGGGTTAAAACTCACAGTGTCCGGGCATGCGCTCTTTAAAAAGCCGCTCCGGCGCTGCAAAAAAAGTTGCAGGGAACGTTTTTTGCTGACGCCGGACGGCGCATGTTTGCCGTATCCGGCAAAAAAAGGAGTCGCCGCATGTCCATCCGGCACGATGCGGCGATCATTACATTCTATGTGACAAAACCGGATCTAATTCTGGATCCGGTTTTCACACTTTTCGCCGCATCGTGCCGGATTAAAAAAGACGGATGTGTGAAATCAGCCTTATAATACCTCAGATCTAATATTTCTAACAGATGCGGTGTAGACAATCCCTTGTGAGCTAAACCCCTAAGGAGAGCAAATCTGTTACAGTGTGTCAGTGAAGTTAAAGAGTAAACTGACAGCACAGCTCACATACATTGCAGCAAACCCACAACTGTGAGAAGTCTCAGATTTTCAGGATCTGAAACGCAATGGCTTTGTTAACGGTAAGCGAAGTGTCATTGCAGTTTATCTTCGGCTCATCGCTTCTTTGTGTTTCTCGCCCCCACTCCAAGGCTTTTAAAGACAGCGCGAAAATTGACATTAGTTTTACTACAAAGAGTAGAGGAACGCCGGCGAGATCTCCCGTTTCCCCCTCCTGTCTTTCCCCTTTCAGGATAATGGATACGTGTCACCCCTGGCGCACTCCAGAGAACAAATCCTTTCATTTGATATTCAAATGATATCCATTAAAATCTAATTCCGTCTCCCGGGAATTAGCGGAGCGGTCCGTTAACAAAGGAACGACCCTGCGAGCTGTAAGTTATGGGCGCCGGGAGGATACGTGACATTGTTGCAGGATGTAGCGATCAGTTTTGTCAAGTTTCTTAATGCAATTATGTCCTTAATCAGCTATTTACATAATTGTGTTACCGGCGCGGTAACTGGAGTCACCATGTGTAGAGTACAAGGGAAGCAGACACACGGCGAGAATCTAATGGGAAACATTCTGGTTTTCTTACAAGACGAGGCCATAAATGAACTCATCGGTAGTTTATTAGGACACTTGGTGATCTCTCACCCCAGAACTACAGGCCTGATTGACAGGTCACTTAAAGGGCATGTCCATCCATATATTTATACACAGATAGGATTAACTTCCTTTTATAGACGTGACTTGAAGAACAAGTAGGGTAAAAATAACCCCAAATGTCTGTACACTACTGTGCAGCTCAGCGTGGGCAAGGCTGTCCAAAGCTTACACTGCTGTGCAGCTCAGCGTGGGTGAGACTGTCCAAAGCTTACACTGCTGTGCAGCTCAGCGTGGGTGAGACTGTCCAAAGCTTACACTGCTGTGCAGCTCAGCGTGGGTGAGACTGTCTAAAGCTTACACTGCTGTGCAGCTCAGCGTGGGTGAGACTGTCCAAAGCTTACACTGCTGTGCAACTC
Organism: Dendrobates tinctorius; assembly: GCF_039654945.1. Taxonomy (NCBI): domain Eukaryota; kingdom Metazoa; phylum Chordata; class Amphibia; order Anura; family Dendrobatidae; genus Dendrobates; species Dendrobates tinctorius. Next base: position 4,002,541 of record NW_027361688.1, read on the forward strand.
AGCGTGGGTGAGACTGTCCAAAGCTTACACTACTGTGCAGCTCAGCGTGGGTGAGACTGTCTAAAGCTTGCACTGCTGTGCAGCTCAGCGTGGGCGGGGCTGTCCAAAGCTTACACTGCTGTGCAGCTCAGGGTGGGCAAGGCTGTCCAAAGCTTACACTGCTGTGCAGCTCAGCGTGGTTGAGACTGTCCAAAACTTACACTGCTGTGCAGCTCAGCGTGGGTGGGACTATCCAAAGCTTACACTATTGTGCATCTCAGCGTGGGCGGGGCTGTCCAAAGCTTACACTGCTGTGCAGCTCAGCATGGGCGGGGCTGTCCAAAGCTTACACTACTGTGCAGCTCAGCGTGGGCGAGGCTGTCCAAAGCTTACACTACTGTGCAGCTCAGCATGGGTGGGGCTGTCCAAACCTTACACGCCTGTGCAGCTCAGCATGGGTGGGGATGTCCAAAGCTTACACTGCTGTGCAACTCAGCGTGGGTGGGGATGTCCAAAGCTTACACTACTGTGCAGCTCAGCGTGGGTGAGACTGTCTAAAGCTTGCACTGCTGTGCAGCTCAGCGTGGGCAAAGCTGTCCAAAGCTTACACTGCTGTGCAGCTCAGCGTGGGCGGGGCTGTCCAAAGCTTACAATGCTGTGCAGCTCAGGGTGGGCAAGGCTGTCCAAAGCTTACACTGCTGTGCAGCTCAGCGTGGTTGAGACTGTCCAAAACTTACACTGCTGTGCAGCTCAGCGTGGGTGGGACTATCCAAAGCTTACACTACTGTGCATCTCAGCGTGGGTGGGGCTGTCCAAAGCTTACACTGCTGTGCAGCTCAGCGTGGGCGGGGCTGTCCAAAGCTTACACTACTCTGCAGCTCAGCGTGGGCGAGGCTGTCCAAAGCTTACACTACTGTGCAGCTCAGCGTGGGTGGGGCTGTCCAAAGCTTACACGCCTGTGCAGCTCAGCGTGGGTGGGGCTGTCCAAAGCTTACACTCCTGTGCAGCCCAGCGTGGGTGGGGCTGTCCAAAGCTTACACTCCTGTGCAGCTCAGCATGGGTGGGGCTGTCCAAATCTTACACTCCTGTGCAGCTCAGCGTGGGTGGGGCTGTCCAAAGCTTTCACTACTGTGCAGCTCAGTGTGGGTGGGGCTGTCAAAATCTTACACTCTTGTGCAGCTCAGCATGGGTGGGGATGTCCAAAGCTCACACTACTGTGCAGCTCAGCATGGGTGGGGATGTCCAAAGCTTACACTGCTGTGCAACTTAGCGTGGGTGGGGATGTCCAAAGCTTACACTAATGTGCAGCTCAGCGTGGGTGAGACTGTCTAAAGCTTGCACTGCTGTGCAGCTCAGCATGGGCAAAGCTGTCCAAAGCTTACACTGCTGTGCAGCTCAGCGTGGGCGGGGCTGTCCAAAGCTTACACTGCTGTGCAGCTCAGGGTGGGCAAGGCTGTCCAAAGCTTACACTGCTGTGCAGCTCAGCGTGGTTGAGACTGTCCAAAACTTACACTGCTGTGCAGCTCAGCGTGGGTGGGACTATCCAAAGCTTACACTACTGTGCATCTCAGCGTGGGTGGGGCTGTCCAAAGCTTACACTGCTGTGCAGCTCAGCGTGGGCGGGGCTGTCCAAAGCTTACACTACTCTGCAGCTCAGCGTGGGCGAGGCTGTCCAAAGCTTACACTACTGTGCAGCTCAGCATGGGTGGGGCTGTCCAAAGCTTACACGCCTGTGCAGCTCAGCGTGGGTGGGGCTGTCCAAAGCTTACACTCCTGTGCAGCTCAGCGTGGGTGGGGCTGTCCAAAGCTTACACTCCTGTGCAACTCAGCATGGGTGGGGCTGTCCAAATCTTACACTCCTGTGCAGCTCAGCGTGGGTGGGGCTGTCCAAAGCTTTCACTACTGTGCAGCTCAGTGTGGGTGGGGCTGTCAAAATCTTACACTCTTGTGCAGCTCAGCATGGGTGGGGATGTCCAAAGCTTACACTACTGTGCAGCTCAGCATGGGTGGGGATGTCCAAAGCTTACACTGCTGTGCAGCTCAGCGTGGGTGGGGCTGTCCAAAGCTTTCACTACTGTGCAGCTCAGTGTGGGTGGGGCTGTCAAAATCTTACACTCTTGTGCAGCTCAGCATGGGTGGGGATGTCCAAAGCTTACACTACTGTGCAGCTCAGCATGGGTGGGGATGTCCAAAGCTTACACTGCTGTGCAGCTCAGCGTGGGTGGGGCTGTCCAAAGCTTTCACTACTGTGCAGCTCAGTGTGGGTGGGGCTGTCAAAATCTTACACTCTTGTGCAGCTCAGCATGGGTGGGGATGTCCAAAGCTTACTCTGCTGTGCAGCTCAGCGTGGGCGAGGCTGTCCAAAGCTTACACTTCTGTGCAGTTCAGCATGGACAGGGCTGTCCAAAGCTTACAGTCCTGTGCAGCTCAGCGTGGGCGTGGCTGTCCAGAGTTTACACTACTGGGTGGCTCAACGTGGGT